>NC_083707.1:8756742-9059772 GCF_033118175.1 Dama dama
TTACTAGCCTCTTGGTCCAGGAAAATATTCCCTCTTGTTGCTTCTTCCCACATCTAGAGTTATATTATTACAACTATTGATCTCATATGGAACTGCATATCAGCATTTTATCACAGGCTCAGTCACACATTTGGTAACGTAAGAAATAATCTTCTGAAACAAGCTACATAGAAAATAATATATCTAGCAGTTATTAGTAACATCACAAGCAAGAATTTAAGTCAAGAACTTTCACTGGGTATAGCCCAGTATACCCCAGGTCATCTGACTCAGTTAAATGATTATAGCCAAGTGTTAATCTCCTGGTTGTACGTCATGGAGCATCTGACCTTTATCCAAAGATTGATCACTGAGATAAGCTTTGTAAATAATCTTACAGTGAACTTTCTAATAACTTAATTTAACCTTTTAGTGAGTCTTAGTCAGCACAGACCTTAATTAACAAAACTAGAACTTAATAGTCAGTGAAACATAATTTTTTCTTTTTGGAGAACTCATTGTAAGGGCATTAACTCTGTAGCCAGGGAAGGCTTTAACCTATCAAATAAAAAATGTCAGTCAGGAAGCCGGGAAAAGCCAAGCAGCCATCTTGGATTTCCCCTAGCCCTGGCTCCTTGATTTTCAGCTGTTGTTTGTCCATTGTTAATTTCCTGATTTAGGAGCAGACTATCGCCATGTTTCAAGGACATCAGGATAGCAAAAGTCTAACCGTGAGGGGTTATTTTTTTGTAGAAGCAGAATAAGCTTTGTCTACACGTACCATAATCTTAAATAATGCTTATTTACTTTACCAAAGTAATAAAAAGATTTTAAAAACAAATATAAACCACTTAAAGGCAAAGAAATGCATAATCTGTTATCAAAAGCTGCACTCTAAAAAAACATCGTTCTCTAAACAGAGAGAAGACCAAATGCCAATCTGGTACCAGTTTACTGTTAATAACAAAATCTGTTTATCTGCTAAATCTTAGAAAGTCTTTTCCATAAATTTTGAAGAACTAGCAGTATTCTTCTAAAAGTATGAGAGTAAAACCATAGAAGGCATGTTTAAAATCTGATTCTACTGCAATTGACAAAGAAACCTAGTCATAACACTTTAATATGATAAATAGAATTATAACTGACCATGTTTTATCAGGGAATATCAAATCTATATGAATTTCACATAATTTTAGGCTATCTATATTAGTAACATCAACAATATAGTATAACCTGAAAAGATTTATCACCCCTTCAACAGTACTTTTCATGTAATTTAACATGTCCAATGAACCCAGGTAGCTTAATAGCTCCTTGGGATGTCTCAGGGGCCTCTGAAGCATCCCAAAGTTAGCAAGAAGTCATGTTATTTAGGAAGTTTTGTCGATAAATATCAAAAGGGTTTATAACACTCAGTCGGGTAGGATCATATAAGTCACTGTGAAATGATAGTTATTTACTTAGCCAAAGTTAACAAAAGATTTCAAAGGTAAATATAGAATAGATCAATTAAGAGGTAAAGAAACTTAAATCTATTATTAAAAGCAGTTCAACAGCTGAAGAAAGTATGTCCTCTTAACAGAGAGAAAGTCTGAATTCAAGTTTTGCACCAGCTTACTTTAAATTCATTTAGGTAAACTTAAATTTATTTTAAACTTAGTCAGTCCTAACCATACACAAAACTTTTTTTCAGGATCCACTTTCCACAAACTTTTTAATCACTTTTGGTAACAGCCACCTGTAAGTCAGACCTACTTTCTTTTCCCTTTATAAAACATAATTTTATTTTTTATATCTTCTTTATGAAAAACATACATCTTAATTCCTTATTAGATCAGCAAACATTAATACTAGATATTTAATATTGAATATTTCCCAGTTTATGTGAATCTGAAATTTATTTAGGTTAATATTTCTTGTATTTAGGATTGTTTGATTTGTAAGCACTTACTTTTCTTTAGGCCAATTAAATTAGAACTCATTTATAACTTCAACAATATTATCAGAAAAAAAAACAAAAGACATACACTGAGGCATACTTAAATCCAGACAGACAGATAGTCAGAGATCTTATAGCTTTCTGTTTGAGATTTTAAAATATCTCCTTGATCCCCCCTCTTTTTGTTTCTCTTTGCTTGAAGTTCTAATTTGCCCAAGGCTGAGGTCTCAGGCAAAGTTGGCTGTGTATTTCAAGGACATGGAAAGGGTTAACTTCAAGCTTTTCCTTAGGCAGGCCTTTTAGCAAGCTAGTTGTTTTTAATTGCATATGCAAAAAGAATTGATTTTGCAGTTTCCAAAGAGAAAATTTCTCTCACCCCATTCAACCAGCAGTCATGTACACACATTCAGTGGCTATCATAATGCTTCTCTTCTCCTGAGTCCCCAGTTTTCCTTAACTGTTGCTCCCTTCCTGGGAGCTCCAAGGAAGTGATCAGTCTCCTCTTCTACCCGTTGGGGTAGGACCTCACTGGGGACTGGCCCCAGGGCCCTACCCTATCCTGTGGCCATTCCTGGTGAGTTGGTCCGTCCCTCTGGGTCCAGCTGGGGCTTGGCCGTTGGAGAGTTGGAGCACTGTTCCGAAAGAGAGCCCGGAATACCATCATGTGGCATGACTCCTCATTCACCTTGGGGTACCTTCACTCCAGCCCAGCCGAGCCACCAGTCTGGCGCCTCAAGGGGCTGATGTGGTTGGAATCTCGCTGGGGCCTTCAGAAATGTTGCAGAAACCAGTACTCAGGAAACCAAGCACCGCACTCAGAGAGTTGGAGAATCAGGCTTATTACCCCGGCGGGCCCAGAGGAGTTAACACTCCAAGCTCTGAGCCCGGAACAAAGGGGTTACACAGTTTCTGTAGACGACTGTCGTGGGCAACACTAGCTGTTAATAGGCTGGTTTAAATTAAGGGGTTTCTGTGGGAACAATGGTCAAGATGGGGAGGGGGATGCCTGACCCATACATGGACAGGAAGGATTAAGCAGGTTTGCAGGGGCCAGGCAGCTGCAAAGAACAGGACACGGTGAGGGAGACAAGCTCCAGCTCCTACCATTTAAGTCCCCACCTTCTGAGACCACGTGACCTAGTGATCCAGACTTTGCAAGGAGCAAGCTGAGGCACAGAGGCAGAACGAGCAGGAGGTTATGTAAAATTTTAACTTTTCCTCTTCAATAGGAGGGACTTCCCTGCAGGGCCAGTGGTTAAGAATCTGCACTTCCACTTCACAGGGCACAGATTCGATTTCTGGTAAGGGAACAAAGATCTCACATGATGCACAGTGCAGACAATAAATTTTTTTTTTTAAACAAAAACTTATAGGATACATCCCTCATCCCCCTTACCCTTCTCCCACTCCATGCAAACACAAGACCCATTGTACTGTTCACCACACCAAGCATATAACCACCTTGGGATCCCGCACTGGAATATCCCCCTGAGATGCCCATGTGGTTTCCTCCTTGGTGTCCCTCTGATCTGTGCTCCATCACTGCTTTATCTGACAGTCTTCACCTGATCAACCGACTACGATGAAACATTTTCTCCTAATTTTTACAAACTTACGGAGAAGAAATTGTATTACATTCATCTTCAGTCAGGTTAACGAATGCATTCAGATGTACGGCTTTAGTTCCTTTTGGTCATGAGCTTGGCAACCATCACTCCTGTCTATACAACAAAAAAACACTGCACCAGTGATAATCACTGACTTTACTGGACCCTTTCAAGAAGGCTATAGGATACTCTGCCTCCCTAAATCTGGACAGAAAGGCATATTCAGAGAAACACACTGATATTCATGTCCTGGGACTCGAAGCCACCAGTACCAGAAACCACTAAAAATGCTTAAATCCATTGACTAAATCAAGTACCAGCATAAAAGTGAAAAACTCCAGGGGTCTGCAGTCTTTGCAGGCTATGGCCTCTGCCCACTTGGACTTCACATCCCGCCAGGATAGTAGTCAAAAGAGTGGATGCCATGATTGCTGTGGATGCAAAGGAGCTCAGCGTTCTCCTCATGCTGAGAAAACCCAGAAAAACTACCTCTTGGAGAGTGAAAGTAAAAGTGTAACAAAGCCAGCAGAAAGAAAAAGGAACCAAATTTCACAGTGTTTTCATTCACTCAAAAGATGTCAACTGGTGTTAACTGCACACTTAACAATTTACCAGGGGTAAAATCTTCCTGCCATGCAGAAAAGGAATACAATTAATACACACGGAGTTTAGTTTTTTAGGTGGGAATGAATGCACAAGAGAAAAATAAAGCACATGAAGATACAGGAACATCCAGGTTAGAGATGGGAAGTGGTGGCTTTTTTATACCGAATGGGTGAAGGAAGTCTTCACTCATAAGGGGTTGGTTAAGAAGAAACACTAAGAACGCAAAGAAAAAAGTCAAGAGGATACTTGTGAAGAGCTGTTCCCGGCACAGAGAATGCTCCGTGGAAAAGGAGTTCACAGGACACAGAGAGACAGGGAATCCCTGAGGGCTCTGACCGGAGAATCACGGTGGCTGCTAAGTGGATGACAGAGTGTATCACAGAGCAAGAGGGAAGCTGGAAGACCAGAGAGAAACCTGTAGGCAACGGAGCCTGGTGGATGGGCTAGACTGGCAACAGGACAGCTTGTGAAGATCAGTGGTACTTAGGCTAAAGATAGCTGCAAGAACCTCTAAAGGATTTTACTTTAAAAAAAATTCATAAAGACTCTGGTTGCAAGAGAACAAGCATAAATTTGAATAGAAAGAGTCTACTTAGGAAGGTATTACATAAATTTGGAGATTTGCTGTTTTCCTTCTTAAACCAACCTTCCAAAGGAGGATGAGAATTCATATTCATGATAGAGGCAAAGCAGATGCACCTGTTGGGAAGGAAGAAGGGGACTCGAGTAGGAAAGGATGGAACAGGAAGCTTCCCATGTGGTCTAGAGAACTCATCAAGGGCCATCATGATTTTGAATATATGGGATTTTATGCCATTAAAAAAAAATCAACTGTACCATATTGCATGCATGTATGCGTGTTCAGTTGCTAAGTCATGTCTGACTCTTTGAGACCCATGGACTGTAGCCCACCAGGCTCCTCTGTCCATGGGATTTCCCAGGCCAGAGTACTAGAGAGGGTTGCCATGCCCTCCTCCAGGGAATCTTCCAGACCCATGGATCAAACCCACATCTCCTAATTGGCAGGAGGGCTCTTTATCACTGAGCCAACAGGGAAGACTGTATCATACTGCAAAAATCCACAAATAAACATTAAGCATATTTTAAAAATCAAACTACCTTAATACAAAAGTTATGCTTATGGATAAAAAAATGCCAGGATTCACCTTAATAATTTCTTTATAAGAATTTCAAGTTTTATTGAAGTTACTTGCTGAAGTACAAAGTCATGCTTTTTAATCCGCCACAATCATGACACTCTATCCATTGTAATTATTTATAATTGCTGCCTTAGTTATGTTAAAGACTGGACTTTGCTAATTAGCTCTTGGTGAATGCTCTGATGCTTGGATCTTTGCTTTCTCTTCATCCAGGCTCTGTGGAGTCTCGCTTTTATTTGTACTGACCTTTGACATCTCAATTTTCTGTTTGCTTTTTAAATCCTGGCTAATTAGAGGATTTCAAATTCTTCATGATAAAGAAGTCCTTGTACAGAGCATGTAATTAGAACATCTGATGACAAGAAGCGTGATTCTTGCACCCCAGGGTTGAAAGATCACACCTCTGAGCAACAATTTCCCCCAGGATGTTTTGCGTTTCAGCAATTAACCTCCTGTTCTGGACATGGTCTGCTATTCATCTCCTAACATCCTTTAGTCAGGATTATTTCAAAATCTGCCCTCTTACTGCCTTTTATCAGATCCGATGATCCCTCAGGTCAAAGTAAAAAGGCCTAGCGAGAAAGTCTTATCATCTTGCAGAAATGATCACAGTTCCTTTTATTAGAAATGTATCATGGAAAGCTTGCAAATTGCCTTTTGCTCTGCATAAAACTGCTATACTTATGACTCGTTATAATGGTACAGCTATTTCCTTGGCGAACTACAGTCTTTGCTGTATATATGTGTTTGGGTATGTAAGCACATGCACACATACACACAAATGAGGCTCAAAAGGATGCTCCATCACTTCATGATCATGCTACTGCAAGCATGTTCCATGACTCCTTGAAACTCATTTCTAAATGGCGATAACACTGACACTTGCCTCAAAGGATTCTGTGAGAATTAATGAATTAAGACTCTCTAATTAAGCTACATGGAGTCAGAGCAAGCACTAAATATTAACTAGCATTATTTTACAGGTATCTTGAATGTATCATGTCTTTGAGGCAATAAACTTGAAATATCTCTTTATTAGAGGAATAATAGACTATAGAGAACTTCGATTTTCAGCACTGAAGTAATAGATTAAGCTCACAGACAAATCGAGAAATTTTCAGAATGAAAACAGAACAGGTGAGCACACAATTTTGAAGGACGCCAACATCTAGGGGGTGAACACAAAAAGTGAAGTCCACAAAAAAGCTGAGGTTATCTGGGGGTCAGAGAGCAGACTGGGTGCAGAACTCACACAACAGAAGACAGACTCAGTGGACTGGAGTGAAAGGCAGGTCCCCAGGCTCAGAGAGGCTCCTGAGAAGAACGATGCCAACCAATCCCTGCTTTAAAAGACACATACATGTTCCTACTATAATGCATGTAATATTATAACTCATGTGTTTGTTTTCAAGTCTATCTTCCATTTTGAGAAAAAGATAATCTTCTGTAACAGCCATATACTAATCATAAGAAACTATCCTCAAACGTGGCAACTAAAGAAAAGCATTTTATCTGCTAACAAATAATGTGTGTCACATTTTCATCTGGGCTTAGGCGAGTGGTTCTGTTGCTGGTCTCTCCTAAGACGGCTCTTTGCATTTATGCAAACAGATGCATGTGTGGTCAGAATACAGACAATCTACCCTCTTGGCACATGTCAGGTATTCAACACAGTATTTTTAACTACAACCACCACACGGTCTAGGAGGCCTCCAGAACTCATTCATCTTGCAGACATGAATCTCTGTGCCTTGACCCACCCCTCCCCATTTCCTCCAGCCCCTGATATCCATACTCTGTGATTCTGTGAATTTGCCTTGTTTAGATTCCACATACAAGTGAGATCATGCAGTATTGGTTGTTCTGTTTTTGACTTATTTCACTTAGCACAACAGCTTTGCTGATAAAGGTCCATAGTCAAGGCTATGATTTTTCCAGTGGTCATGTATGGATATGACAGTTGGACCATAAAGAAAGCTGAGCACTGAAGAATTGATGCTTTTGAACTGTGGTGTTGGAGAAGACTCTTGAGAGTCCTTGGACTGCAAGGAGATCCAACCAGTACATCCTAAAGGAGATGAGTCCTGGGTGTTCATTGGAAGGACTGATGCTGAAGCTGAAACTCCAATACTTTGGCCACCTCATGCAAAGAGTTGACTCATTCGAAAAGACCCTGATGCTAGGAAAGATTGAAGGCGGGAGGAGAAGGACAGGACAGAGGATGAGATGGTTGGATGGCATCACTGAGTCAATGGATGTGAGTTTGAAAAAGCTCCCGGAGTTGGTGACGGACAGGGAAGCCTGGCATGTTGCAGTCCATGGGGCCGCAAAGAGTCGGACACGACTGAGCGACTTAACTGAACTTAGCATTCGTCCAGGTTCATCTATGTGGCTGCAAATGTCAGAATCTCCTTCTTTAATGCTCAGTAAAAGTCCACTGTGTCTATGCTTTGCTTGTTTAGAAGCCCCACTGCGGCTGTAATAACTAGGCACTATACACTGTTGGCAATATAGGCTGGAAGTGATCCTGGCTGTGTGTCTCCAAAGGACAAGTGCTACCATCTTCACATAGAGGAAAGGGGGAGTGGAAGCCTGGGGCTGCTTGAGCCTCAGAATTCCCACAGCATTTTCACTACCTTCTATTAGTCACATCAGGTCACAAGGTGGCCCAAAATCAAGGAGGTGGAAAACAGACTCCAGTTCTCTATGGGAGAAGTTGCAATTAATTCTTGGCTGTTTTCAGTCTACCACATCACCTTAGGCCAAGAGCCACACAGTTAGATTTTGTATTCCCAATTCCGGAAACATTATTATTCTTAAAGCTATATCGAATAGCAGCATGGTATTATGGGGTATACCTCTTTTCCAAACACATGAGGTTAAGAGTGTAAAAGAAAACACAAAACCTCTGCAACTTCTAAAACAGAATAAGATTTACTTAGAGTGGTAGCAAAAGACTAAACCTGTGTGAGGAATGAAGCCATGCCTCAACACTGTGACTTTTCTGTTGAATTTTACCATTCCCACTAGGAACTTACTTTTCACCTTGCCAACAGGATGTACTCCTTCTCTTTAAACCTAAGACCCAAGAGCATTTCCTTGCTGCTCTGTATCATCTTAGATGAAACAAATCTGAAACGTTACACAAGACTTTACTGTGGCAATAAAGGTCAAGAGTAACATAAAACCAAAGATGATGTATTCCCAGAGGACTTGGAGCCCATTCCATCCCTGACTCTGTAAAAGTGGTCACACGTCACAACAGCCAGTCTCCTCACTGTCCAGACACAGGAAAGACTGCCTTGGAGAATGGCAGAAGCGCCTCTTCCTCTCTTTCAGTATTTTATTTCCCTGCCTGAGAACCTAGGTTATTTTCAGGTGCTGACCAGACACAGAAGTCCCCAGGCTTTTTGGCAGCAGGAACCAGTTTTGTGGAAGATAATTTTTCCATGGACTGGGGTTGGGGGGGCGGTTTCAGGATGATTCAAGTGCATTGATTGCATTTACTGTCTGCTTTATTTCTATTATTATTACTTCAGCTCCACCTCAGATCATCAGGCAGTAGACGGGAGAGGCTGGGGACCCTGGGACCAGGGGACTGTGGTCAGACAGACTCCACACCCTACATACTGGGAGATGACCTTAACCTGAGGTCACTGCTAGAACCGTAACTGGAGGGAACTAACCACATCATCTGTGAGTGACCATGCATCAGGAGTACACATATCAGATGGCGGAGCTTTATCACACAGACTTAGGAAATGTTTGAGGTAAAGTGATCCAACACGTCTTTTTTTCGTTCACACACAGTTTTCCTGATGCCTCAGAATAAGAAAGGAGGACAAGAAAGGGGGGAAGAAATGTCCAACTTAATTGAAAATCTATAAAAGCATAATAGAGTTGTTCCCTAAGTTAATACATTCCATGAAACTACTTACTTTTTCCATAAAAATTATCACTTTCTCATAGCACGAGAGTTATTCCGAGCTTCACTAAATCAATGTTAGGCAAAGATTCAAAATCTCAGAAAAATGATTATTTAATCTCAAAATATTCCCAAGACAATCTAATTGGCAAAAAATCCAGATGCTAAATAAACTTGACTATACATTACGGTAAATAAATCTGAACTAGATTATGACCATTTTTCCCCTTAGCTTTTCAGTACTAAACATAGTGTCACTTTTTACTGGAGTTGTGGAAGTTTTCATTGCATTCTCCAAGCTGGAGATAACTTACATAATACAAGAGAATGGTGAATAGAGGACATATAGTTGCATATAGGGAAAAAAAATCTCCTTTCATCTCCCACAAGGCTACCTTGGAGCCAAGGTTACAGGAACACAGTAGAACCAAGGAACTTCAAATAAAGAACTTGAATTTAAAGGAACTCTAGATTTCAAACAGAAAATGTCCCAAGGGGGGAAAACAGATGCAAGTTTGAATTTTTCTAATTGAGCAAATAAGAAAATATCAGAAATGTTATTTTCAGATGTGGAACGAAAATAAATGAAAATTTTCAGAGGCAAAGGAACGACGCCTATTTGTGGTAATAATGGTAAATAGTATTTACACAGAGCATTGCAAGTTGACTCCCTATTAAAAAGTAACTGAATTAATGTTTCAGTTGTGTGCATGTGTGTCTGCTGTATCTGACTCTTTTGCAACCCCATGGACTGTAGCCCACCAGGCTCCTCTGTCCATGGGATTTTCCAGGCAAGAACACTGGAGTGGGTTGTCGTTTCCTCCTCCAGGGGATCTCCCTGCCCCAGGGACCAAATCTGTGTCTCTTGTGTCTCCTGCATTGCAGGCAGACTCTTTACCACTCAGCCACTGTGGAAGCCCAATGTTTGAATTGGATTATCCAATTCTGATGATTGAAGATGTGCATCACTCAGTGTGAGGGCTGTTTAACTTGAATTCAGTAACGTGGGTTGTCACAGCCAAGAGCAAACTCTTGTGTGTAAGAATGCAATCAGGTGCCGTTAGACTCAACATCCAGGTAAAGTCAGAGGTGATTGCTCTGGGGTCTCCCGTTCACACTAGTATTCAGTTCAGTTCAGTTCAGTTCAGTTGCTCAGTCGTGTCCGACTCTTTGCGACCCCATGAATCACAGCATGCCAGGCCTCCCTGTCCATCACAAACTCCTGGAGTTTAATCAAACTCATGTGCATCGAGTCAGTGATGCCATTCAGCCATCTCATCCTCTGTGGTCCCCTTCTCCTCCTGCTCCCAATCCCTCCCAGCATCAGGTCTTTTCCAATGAGTCAACTCTTCACATCAAGTGGCCAAAGTATTGGAGTTTCATCTTCAACATCAGTCCTTCCAATGAACACCCAGGACTGATCTCCTTTGGGATGGACTGGTTGGATCTCCTTGCAGTCCAAGGGACTGTCAAGAGTCTTCTCCAACACCACAGTTTAAAAGCATCAATTTTTTGGTGCTCAGGTTTCTTCACAGTCCAGCTCTCACATCCAAACATGACCACTGGAAAAACCATAACCTTGACTAGTATTAGGTACCATAAATCTCAGGGCAGCTACTGCACAGTGAATGGTTCTTACATAAATTGAATATATAAGAGTAAGCCATCCTCTGTTTTAAAAGGATGTATGTGTCTCAGCATACACGTTGGTTCACTAGTAGGAAGAGCTAATGCCAAAAGCAACCAAAATCCCATAGATGCAGTTGCTTGAAACACACAGAATCAGAGATGACACAACCATTGTGGTCCTCAAAGACCCATTGTGCGTGCATCTGTGTCTACCAGCCTGTTTCCAAGTGGTTGGGCTGTGCTGAAGTTACTCCTATTATTAGTTATAAAGAAATGCCAGACAAAAACAGTGAGACAGGACTCCTTCTTTCACACACACTTGCCCCCTCTCGTGCCAACACTTCCAGACGCCCACACAAGTCTCTGATGCTCTAGGAAGACACCCTGCTTTCCAGGCTGCTCAAGGTCACCCCTGATGCAGGCTGAATCTTCCCCATCATCATAGTTCTATTGATTCATCATCTCCTTTGTCACCAACATTTATCCTTCACCTCGAGACTCTGCTAGCTAATCTAATTGATTTTAACAAAACACTCATGGTTTATTTGGGTTTAATTTGTTATCACTGACAGTTACCACGTTCACATTCAGTGAGGGAACTTACAGGCTGGATCCAGCAAATGATCAGTGTGACAATTTCATGGATTGAAGGATAACCAGAGGGAAAACAACCTGGGAAGCAGGTGGGACTCTTGTTTCCACTACAGTCACACTGAATTTGTGGCTGCTAGTCTGTGTAGGTTTACAAAGAATCCAGGACTGGTTATGTCTTGCTGTAAGACCTACACCTAACTGAGATGGAATCCTCCAACTGACAGGCTGGCTCGAGTCTTCAGTTTGAAGTTCAGCAAGGAACACCATATAAACCCATATACTATTTTTTTTTAATCTCTTGATAGGAATTATCAAGTTGTAGACTTTTTTAATGCTGAGAAAAGGCCAGGTGAAGTAATTGAAACATAGACTATAAGAATGGTAATATAGAAAAGGGTTTAGATTTTGTAACAATCCAATGTGCAGTTATGAATTTTTGAGTGAAAGCAGAAGCTCCCTATTATAGGCTACTCCTGGCTGGTGGACCAAGCATAGATGATCTCTGTATTATCACCCTCCTGGGAATTCACCAGCTGTCCCAGATAAGCCAACAGAAAAGTGCCCATCTGGACTGCTGCCACTGGGCTAACAGAAACAGCAAGTGGATAGACCAACAAAAAAAGACTTCAACATTTTTCAGGATAGTAGTTTAGCTTTCATTACATGCTGCTTTTTTAATTCCCTTTGTAAGCCCTATCATAAAAATGGCATAGATGATCTTATTTGCAGAGCAGAAATAGAGACACAGACATAGAGCAGAAATATATGGATATTAAGGGGGAAGGAGGGGTGGGATGAATTCTGAGATTGGGATGGACACAGATACAGCACTGGTACTACATATAAAACAGACAACAAGGAGAACATACATTATAGCCCAGGGAACTCTACAGGGAAGGAAGTCCAAAAGGGAGGTGATACATGCATGAAAAAAAGAAAGTCAAAGCATCAGTCGCTCAGTCCTGTCCAGCTCTCTGCAGCCCCATGGACTGTAGCCTGCCAGTCTCCTCTGTTCACGGGATGCTCCAGGCAAGAATACTGGAGTGGGTTTCCCATTCCCTTGTCCAAGGGATCTTTCCGACCCAGGGATCAAACCTGGATCTCCTGCATTGCAGGCAGATTCTTTACCTCTGAGCCCCCTGGCTGACTCATTTCGCTGCACAGTAAAACTAACACATTGTAAAGCAACTATATTCCAATAAAAACTAAATTAAGAAAAAAATATATATATAATATTTTTCCCTGATCTGATCATCTCACACACATGAGATGTCCACTAGGCATTGACAGTTTTTGCTATATTGAAATATATTCTCTATTACAAGTCAGTGAACTTTTTCTGTAAAAAACAGATAAATATTTTCATTTTTATGGGAGATATGGTCTTTGTCACAATTACTCAATTCTGTCATTGTTGTGTTAAAGTGACATAGAGGACACATAAATGAATGAGCTTGCATGTTTTGCAATAAAATTTTATTGATAAAAACAGGCAATGAGATGGATTTGGCCCACAAGCATGT
Organism: Dama dama; assembly: GCF_033118175.1. Classification (NCBI taxonomy): domain Eukaryota; kingdom Metazoa; phylum Chordata; class Mammalia; order Artiodactyla; family Cervidae; genus Dama; species Dama dama. Next base: position 8,769,705 of record NC_083707.1, read on the forward strand.
GGTTTGGAAACCACTCTTCCATATAATGTTTCTGTGTACTTTTTCCTCTCACTGTTTCATATATTGCTCTGTACATGGATGGTACTCAGTATATGTTACAGATTGGATGACTGGATGACTAAAAATGATGTAAAACAAATTATTTAATGTTTGTGATAAATGTCAATACGTTTTATCAAAGTTTTATTAGGGGGAAAAAAAAGCTTCATAACCATTTTTTCTCTTCACTTACAAAACAAATGTCAAAATGTGCTTCCCAAGATAATCCTTCAAAAATAACTTTGCATTTTTAGGAGATGAACACAAATACCCATGTGAAATGAAAACATCTCCTGCCCTATCAATAAACAAGAAATGTCTCAGCCATCAGCAATTTCTGGCCTCCAAACGTGAATGAGGACTCCCCAAACTGCTATCCAGGGGAGGCTACCAACCCCCAGGGTGATTGCTGAGGAGATGGAGGGATGCGAGAAGCAACCATTTACCACTCCTTAAAGCCAACAAGGAAACAGGGTTGGCCCCAGATAGCTGAGGTGCATTTGAAAGGAATGAACTCAGTGAGCCCAGAGGCTTGCATCTTCCCATACAAGAATGCTAATTCCTTACCTTGGTAACTGATCTTTGATGTTCACACTGCCTGACCCCTTTGTTGCAAACCTGGATACAGCCTGAAGCCCACTCCTGCTGCCTTGGAGCAGTTTTCTCAGAGCTACTGAGATCCTCTCTCCTGGACTCAGCATTTTTAACATTCCCACCAAATAAAATAACTGTACTTCCAGGTTGTGACTGTATCTTTCAGTCATACCTGTACAAGCTTTCGCTCAGGAACTCAGTTCAGTTCAGTCGCTCAGTCGTGTCTGACTCTTTGCAGTCCCATGAACCGCAGCACGCCAGGCCTCCCTGTCCACCACCAACTCCCAGAGTCCACCCAAACTCATGCCCATCAGTCGGTGATGCCATCCAGCCATCTCATCCACTGTCGTCCCCTTCTCCTCCTGCCCCCAATCCCTCCCAGCATCAGGGTCTTTTCAAATGAGTCAGCTCTTCGCATCAGGTGGCCAAACTACTGGAGTTTCAGCTTCAGCGTCAGTCCTTCCAATGAACACCCAGGACTGATCTCCTTTAGGATGGTGAAAGGTCGGAGCATGCCCCGGGAAAGTGCTGCAAGGCAAATTCCGGAGGCTGGCTAAACTTCCAGGGGCTGGCCCCCTGCAGCCTGGCCCAATCAGGTACCAACATAAAGCCCTCGGACACTGACCACCGCTGTAGCCCGCGCTTTCTTCCTTATATGAAAAGACCTGCCCTGGATGCCTGCCCGGACTATAAAACCCCTCCCCACCCCTCATACCTTGCAGACTCCCTTTGTCTCCTCACTCACCAGCCCCCGGGAGTTCTGCCCGAGAGCGACGCTTAATAAAAGGCCTTTACCACCGGTCCTTAGAGGCGGCTTTTTTCCTCCCGTGGCGTTTTTCCTAACATCTGGCGCCCCAACGTGAGGCCCAAGGTGAGGGCCCCCGGCACTTGCCGTTGAGGCCCCCTCGAGCTCCACCGCCGCGGAAGCCTCGGACCCAGGCGGCTGACCAACCCCCCGGACGGCAGGATACGGAGTAAGTCCCTTCGGCTTTGGGGCCTGCATTCCCTGACGACCACCTCCTAGGGCCCCGTAACGAGTGCGCACTTACTGGGCCCTCCCGGTCACCAGCTGGTGGAGAGACGTCCCCAGCAGCTGAGTAGACCTCTGGCTTCGGCCTCCGGCTTCGGCCTTTCCGGTCACCAGCTGGTGGGGAGACGTCCCCAGCGGCTGAGTAGACCTCCGGCTTCGGCCTTTCCGGGTCCCTGCGGTCGTGAGGAAGACGTTCCCCACGACTACACGGACCTCCGGCTCCCCTTGACTCGTCCGAAGACGTTCGGACAGCGGGGGCTGCCTCCACGCCCCGTGGTCTTCATGGGATCGACAGCCTCCAAACCCGATCCCCAATACTCCACCCCCTTAGAGTGCCTGCTGGCTAACCTGCAGACTCTAGGGCTAAAGAGAGATATCCGCCCCAAGCGGCTCACTTTTCTGTGCTCACAGGCCTGGCCTCAGTATTCCCTAGATAATGGCTCACAATGGCCAGCCACAGGGACACTAGACTTTGACGTCCTCCGTGATTTGGATAATTACTGCCGGAGAACGGGAAAATGGTCTGAGGTCCCCTATGCTCAGGCCTTTTGGGCGTTGCGCTCTCGCCCCTCCCCCTCCTCTCCGGCCCCTCCTAACCCCTCCCCCTCTAACCCTACTCCGGCCTCTTTTGCTCCTGTTCCCGCCCCTGAGGCTTCACCGCCGGCCCCAGATTCTCCGGCCATTAACCCTGTCTTGTATCCTCCCCTTCCCCCCGTCACTCCCTTCTCGTCTCCGGTTAGCTCCCACACTCGCTCCCACAGCAACCCTCCAGGGGCCTCCCCTCCCCCTCCCCCAGCCCCGCTACTCCCTCTGCGACAAGTGGCCGGAGCTGAGGGTCTAGCCCAGGTCCACGTCCCCTTCTCTCTCCAGGACTTCGCACAGATCGAGGCCAAGCTGGGATCCTTTTCCTCCAACCCCACTCAGTACATTAAGCAGTTTACTGGTCTGACCCGCGCCTACGCCTTAACATGGCAGGACATATATGTCATCCTGGGGTCTACCACCACCCCCGAAGAGAGGCAGGCCATTTGGACGGCAGCCAGGGCTCAGGCCGACCAGCGGCACTGTGCCAACCCCTCCCCCGAGCCCCCCCGGGAGCTCAGGCAGTTCCTGACACCGACCCTGATTGGAACTACCAGGAAGGGGGTGGCGGCCAGCTGCAGGTACGCTATATGATAGAGTGTCTCCTCGATGGGATGGAAACGTCCTCTCATAAGGTAGTAAACCTCCTCAAACTAGATGAGGTGACTCAGGGGCCTGACGAAAACCCAGCCATGTTTCTTAATCGGCTGACTGAGGCCCTTGTTCAATACACCAGACTGTCCCCTGAGTCCCCCATGGGGGCAGCTACCTTGGCCAATCGTTTTATCTCCCAATCCGCACCTGACATCCGAAAAAAGCTGGCCAAGGCCGAGGACGGCCCTCAGACCCCTATTCGAGACCTGGTAAAAATGGCCTTTAAAGTTTATAACGCCCGTGAAGAAACTGCTGAGGCCAGCCAAAAGGCAAGGCTCAAGCAAGAGGCTGAATTTCAGGCAAGCCTCCTAAACCAACAAACCCAGGCCTTAATAGTGGCCTTGCGGCCGGCGGCAGGCTCGGGGTCCCAAAACCCCCCTCTGGGGGCCTGCTTCAAGTGCGGCCAAGAAGGACACTGGGCCAAGATGTGCCCCAATCCGCGGCCTCCTTCCAAGCCGTGCCCGTTGTGCAAACAGCGAGGACACTGGGCTAGTGACTGTCCCCAGGCCTCTCGGGCCCCGACCTCTAGGGGCCGGGGACCAGAGCGCCCCAGGGAGACCTCCTGCCCTCCTCCGGCCTTCGAGCTGCTGAGCTTCGACGATGGCTGACATCGCCCAGACTCGGGAACCCCGATAACCCAAGCCAAGCCCAGGGTAACGCTCCAGGTAACGGGTAAAGTCTGGTTAATGCGGGGGCTACCTATTCGGTCCTTCCCTCTTTCAGGGACACTTTACGTCCTTCCCAGGTTTCGGTTATGGGCATTGACGGCCAACCCTCATGTCCACTCCAAACCCAACCACCACCCTGTCAATTAGATTCCTGCCTATTTGCCCACTCCTTTCTGGTCATCCCTTCCTGCCCTACTCCTCTCTTAAAAAAAAGAAAAAAAAATGTACTCTCACAGATCTCCCAGCAGGTGGCTACGGCCCTGGACATCGACTGGCATCTCCACATCCCCTATCGGCCCGATCCGCCAGGCCTGGAACAAAGGCGCAGACAGCTCCAAGAAAGCCCCCTCTGGACCGGACTCAATGGTTTACTCCCATACCTCTTGCCCTTTCTAGGCCCTATACTCCTGCTGGTTCTGGGCCTCACCACAGGCCCCTGCCTCATCCAACTTATTCTTCGCTGGGTCCAAAAAATAGCGCGGGTTGCGACCGGACGGGCCATGCTCCTAACAGCTTATACTCGACTCAATCAAAAAGACATAGACCCACTTCACAATCCTGCATAAGCTGACCTTTCGTCCCGGCTGGCCCCTACCCCTCGCCGCCCCCGTTCAGCAGGGAGAAGCCAGAGAGAACCGGCGCCCCTTGTCCTATAACAAAAAGGCCGGGATGAAAGGTCGGAGCATGCCCCGGGAAAGTGCTGCAAGGCAAATTCCGGAGGCTGGCTAAACTTCCAGGGGCTGGCCCCCTGCAGCCTGGCCCAATCAGGTACCAACATAAAGCCCTCGGACACTGACCACCGCTGTAGCCCGCGCTTTCTTCCTTATATGAAAAGACCTGCCCTGGATGCCTGCCCGGACTATAAAACCCCTCCCCACCCCTCATACCTTGCAGACTCCCTTTGTCTCCTCACTCACCAGCCCCCGGGAGTTCTGCCCGAGAGCGACGCTTAATAAAAGGCCTTTACCACCGGTCCTTAGAGGCAGCTTTTTTCCTCCCGCGGCGTTTTTCCTAACAGATGGACTGGTTGGATCTCCTTGCAGTCCAAGGGACTCTCAAGAGTCTTCTCCAACACCACAATTCAAAAGCATCAATTCTTCAGTGCTCAGCTTTCCTTATAGTCCAGCTCTCACATCCATACATGACCACTGGAAAAACCATAGCCTTGACTAGATAGACCTTTGTTGACAAAGTAATATCTCTGCTTTTTAATATGCTGTCTAGGCTGAAAACTTTATACCACAAAATCCTTAGGAATTAGGCTTTCTTTAAGTATTTTGCTATGTTCTTTTTCCTAGGATATTAAATGATGGAAGTACAAAAAAAAAAGATACTTTAAAAATATTGGGGAGGGTGGGGGAGTGGAGGGAGGCGTATGAAGGAAGGGACATGTGTATGTTTATGGCTGATTCATGTTGTTCTATGGCAGAAACCAACACAACATTGTAAAGCAATTATCCTCCAATTAAACATTTAAAAAAATCATATTAGGGAAATCCTTGTTCCAAAAATAAAATAGCTACAAATAGTGAAATTTGGCTTAGCCACACATAGACTGGTAAAGACTGATGGAGTCAGTTGCTGCTGCCTTCTACAATTGAAAACAGGCACCTGTGACCAAAGCCCCGGGGTAATGAGATGCCAGCGTGCCTTTCTTCCGCCTGCCTTTGCTAAAAACAACAGTAAGATGCGACTTTCACCCAAGTCAGCACATCTTCACCCACATTTACTTCCTATTATTCACAACCTGCTTCAACTTGCTTCTTGATCACACAGCCTCACCTAAGACAACAGGAAAGAACTCTCTGAAGAAGCCCAGCTGTGCTTGGATATCCTAGTATCTGATGGTCAGAAGGAGCACTCGGGTGACCTCCTGTTTACCTCAACCATCATCCTCTCTAGAGAGCTCCTGGCCAGGCACCCTTCTCCTACCCCATAAGGCGCTGATGCAAGTGGTGATAAACTTATTTCTATTTTGAGTCAAAGGGTATCCTTCAACTTTTTCCATTAGCCAAGTTTAACCTGAAGCAACAAAAAACATCATTAAGAACCCAAGAACCATTATCATTATACACTGGAAGACCAAGCCTTTCCTCTCTCCCCATGTTAGTTGCTTAATTCATTTGTCCTGCGGCATTAATTCCAAACTTCTTCCAGACCTACTGCCAACCATTCCAGACTCCACTCAGCATTCTCTCCTTCATCAAGCACCTCTTTAAGTACTCAAAGATTTTAATGGTATTTTTATGTTGTAGGAAGATTTACTTAAAATACTTAAGACACAAAAGAAATTCAACTTACATACTTTACAGTATAATTTCTAGTTACAAACTTAGATTTCATTAACAGGAAAAATCCAGTTATTTTAAATATTTCAGACACCAGGGTTAAGGGCATATCAACTAAACTATTAAGTATTTGTTATTCCTCTTTGCACATACACAATATAATTAATCACCAAAAAACTAAATCAGATAATCTATTATCTGTGTACATTTTATACCAATAAAAATGTTTTAACTTTAACACCCCTAATGAAAACCAAAGATAGTTTAAAGATGAAACGGACACAAAAAAATAGGCTATGAAATTAACATAAGAATTCATTTTCAGAAAACAATAAGTGGAGGCATATGGTGGACGATATTTTTGAGAGCTTCCCTCTACAGGTTCAAAAAAGAAAACACATTAGAAATTCAGACCACAACATACTACCAGTGCAATCTAGCAACTTTATAGACACCAAGTGGGGGTTAGTCATGCAGTCGTGTCCAACTCTTTGTGACCACGTGGTCTGTCCATAGACTTCTCCAGGCAAGAATACGGGAGTGGATTCCCATTTCCTTCTCCAGGGGATCTTCCTGACCCAGGGATCGAACCCAGGTCTCCTGCATTGCAGGCAGATACTTTACCAGCTGAGCTATCAGCTGATACCAAATTCTGAAATGCTTAGTAAATGTTTTTTGATAATTCCTTGAAAAGGCAATCTTTCCTAAAACTCAGGTCATCTCTATGCTTTTTTATATACGAATGCATAAATTAAAAAAAAAAAAAAACTAAACTAAGTACCCGCTAGCAAAATGTCACTGAACATGATGTTTGCAGCTTCTACATCATCAGCCTAATAGGGAAGGTATCACCCCACGTTCCAGTTCCTTTAGACTAGAACACACACAAGGCAGAAAACCAATCCCAACCTTATACACCAGGGATGGCAGAACAGAAAGGTGGGGCGACTCTGGGTCCTTGAGTGACTTCAAGTGGCAGAAACACCTCTGCCTGTCCCTTCTCCAGGCCACCCGCTTCTAGCCAGTTACCTCACTTAAGCCATCAAGTGTTTTTCTATGCTAGAGAAACCTAGACTTGACCCTTCTATTTCACCAAGTATCTAGAGCTCTAAACTTCCATGACTTATTTTTCCTTTGGTGACTGTTGTCCAGTTTGCTTTTACTGGTCTTCCAGTAAGAGGTGGACCTTTTCAAGTCCAATCTCATTGTCTTTGGTTCAGCACATCTTCTACGTTCTGCTGTCTGTGTTTTCTTGGAAATGCAGAAATGCAAGAGCATTTTAAGAAGACCAGCTCTTACTTTTAACATTTCACAAAGGAACAGAACACACTTGATGTATGTTCTCTGAGTATAAATTTATGGCACATTTTTCAAGGCATTCACTGTCAATTCAGCTACATTGCTATTTTGGACTGTTTTATGATGTCCATTTTTCTCAGCCTGACACTTCGGTGGGTCCTAACACATACACATTCACTGGGGAAGTCTAAACACTAAAGAAATACAGGGCTATCAATCAAGCAGCAAACAGGTGCTGAGAACCTACCAGGGGCAAGTTCTCTGCCGGGAGAGGGTGATACAGAGAGAAGCAAAACATCGTCTCCAATATAAAGGAGCCCGGGGTCTTGTTAGGAATCCAGAATACACATCATGTAAACCAAATCACTAACAAGCACAGGGAAAAATGCCGCTACATTCCAAAGGAGGGTCAGAGGAGAATACTGTAAGTTAAAGTTGATGGAAAAACTTAAAATTGCTTAAATACCCGGTCAGCACTCTTGATATAATTCAGCATTTTTCTTCACTCTGTTTGAGACAATGCACCATAACTCCAGAATCATCCAAGGTCTTTGGTTCATCACCAGGAATTACAAACCCATCTTCCAGAATTCATTTATCTACATAGGACTGGGCTTGAGTTTGCCATGAGAAGCATGGTATGAGGCTTGGAATACTTGGGCACGGTGCTATTTTCTCTAGCAGGAGTTGCAGCCAGACAGGCAGACAGACGTGAGACATCAGAGGAGTCCCTGAGAAACGTGATGTCCTCTTGCAGACTGAGAGTTGGTGGAAGCTTCCCAGAGATCCTTTGGAACTGTCATCATTTCTTAGGAAGCATGTGAGAACCACCTGCTGGGGAGCGTCTAACTGCGGTTTCTCCAAGCACTGTCCCGAACTGTCATGACAGCTTCCTGACCTTTGCCCCTCCAACTCTGGCTACATTTGTGGAAGCCCCTATTCCTCCATGAGAGCCTTGGAGCACATGGCTTGTGTCCTCCAGGCTGAGCCCTGATGGCCGCAGGTGGGAATCCTTATAAAGTGAGAAGATGATGAACAGAGGGGCTCGCACGCCCAGGCCCTCTTTCTCTACCAAAAACCAGACCTACACGAACAATGCATGGGGGGCTGGGCACGGAGTGAGAGAGATAAATTCTAAATCTGGTAACTCATTCCCTTAAAGTGAGTGAAATCGGAAGGTGGACTGATAGGATGCTGGATGGAAACGCTGGTTCAACAGAGTCAGGAGGAAATAAATGCCAAGAGAAAGGAAACTAGGGAGGAGCTTATTTGCAATGAAGACACGAGATACGGGAAGAAGTCAACGAAGGCAGGAGCAAAGAGAGAAGTTCAGTTCAGGTCAGTCGCTCAGTCGTGTCCACTCTTTGTGACCCCATGGACTGCAGCACGCCAGGCTTCCCTGTCCATCACCAACTCCCGGAGCTTACTCAAACTCATGTCCATTGAGTTGGTGATGCCATCCAAGAGGGAAGGTAGCAAGCTAATGAAACAAGATGACTTTTCAGAAATCAGAGTGAAAACAGTTTCAATCTCAAGGACAGATGATTTTGATAGGACTTGATAACCATTCCATTTGAGGAACTGGAGTCTCTTTTCTGCACTCTCCCCATTCTAGAGGCTCTGCTTCTGCACAACTCATGAATGCACAGATGCCAGCATGTCACATTCCCATGTTAAGTTCCCTTCTTCCTCTCTTAGTTCTATGCATATTATTTTCAGTAGCAAAGCCTAACTTGTACTGTCAAGAACTTTAAGCACTGCAGTGATCTGGACTTTAGAATGCATCAACTAAGGCAAAAAGGAGCTCAACTATAATCACAGCACCTGATGAAATGCAGGGCTACAAAACAACCCCGAACACATCTGAAAAGTCACAGTTCCTAGGCAAAGCCCAGTATGCTAAAATACCCACGGTGCTTACATTTTTGGGAAACTTAAGAGTCATTTTTAATAGTATCCAAATTATCTTTAATTGAAAAGGCAATCTATGGAACAGGAGAAGATTTTGTAAATGATGTTTCTGATGCAGAGTTAAAATCCTGAATATGTAAGCAACCCCCACAACTGAAGAACATAAAAATGAAATACTTTGATTTTAAAATAGGCAAGTGGCCTAACCAGATATTTCTCCATAGGTGACTTACCAATAATCAATATGGATATGAGAAGATGCTCAATACTGCTAGAGAAATTAAATGCAAATTAAAACCACAATGACATACCCATTAAAACTACTACTATTGAAAATGAAAAGGATGCACAACATCTGGAAACTTTATGTACAGTTGGTGGGTTGTAAAATGGTGTGACCAGAGAAAAGAGTATGGAGTTTCCTTAAAAACATTTTTAAGCTGCCATATGATCCAGCTATCCCACTTCTGAGTAATTTAGAAGAATTTAAAGTAGGGTCTCAAAAAGATCTTTGCACACCCATGATCATAGCGGCACTGCTCACAACAGCCAAGAGATAGAAGCAACTCAAATGTCCAAATGAGTAGACAGAAAAAATGTGGTATTAAACATAAAACAGATAAACATTCAGCCTTAAAGAAAAGGGGAGTGAAGTGAAAGTCGCTCAGTCATGTCCAACTCTTTGTGACCCCATGGACTACACAGTCCATGGAATTCTCCAGGCCAGAATACTGGAGTGGGAAGCCGTTCCCTTCTCCAGGGGATCTTCCCAACCCAGGGATCAAACCCCATCTCCTGCATTTCAGGTGGATTCTTTACCAGCTGAGCCACAAGGGAAGCCCAAGAATACTGGGGTGGGTAGACTTTCCCTTCTCCAGTGGCTCTTCCTGACCCAGGGATCGAACCATTTCGAGAGTTTCCTGCATTGCAGGTGGATTCTTTACCAACTGAGCTACTAGGGAAGCCCTGATACGATTTCTTTTTTAAAAAAAAGAAATTCAGTCAAATGCTATGAAATGGATGAACCTTGAGGACATGTTATATAGAATAAGCCAGTCACAAAGGGACAAATATTATTATGATTCCATTTATGTAGAGTATCTAGAATAGTCAAATTCACAGAAACAGAAAGTAGAATGGTGGTTGCCGGGCCCTGGGTAGAAGGGGAAATGATGAGTGTTGTGTTTTTTTGTTTTGTTTTGTTTTGTTTTAATGTGTATATAGTAAGTTTTACAAAATGAAAAAGTTCTGGAATTCTGTCTCACAGCAACACAAATATATTTAACACTACTGAACTGTATAATGAAAAATGAGTAAAATGGTAAATTTTGTGCATTTTTGGTAATTTTTAAATAGCTTAAAAAATACCTTTAAGGATTTTCTGACAGATACATCCTCAGAGAAAATGTGCATGGTTCCTTCCAGAGCAGGGGCGTGAATCTCTTCAGTTAGTCACATTTACTGACTGCTTCTATTTCCCTGTGAAGGCTTCCTCTCTGGAATCTACTATACACCAGGATGTCCAGGACACACGCAGGGCATGCAGTACTTCCATGGTGGCCCTCTGTTAGGAACTTAGTACAGTTGTGAGGACCTATGTCCCCGGTGGCTCGGAAGGCAAAGAATCTGCCTGCAATGCAGGAGTCTCAGGCTCAACCCCTGGGTCGGGAAGATCCCCTGGAGGAGAAAATGGCAAGCCACTCCAGTGTTCTTGCCTGGAGAATCCCATGGACAGAGGAGCCTGGCAGGCTAGAGTACATGGCGTCACAAAGAGTCAGACACGACTGAGCAACTAACACATGCACACACACACACATTTGTGAAACTTGAATTTCACAAGGTCTCCAACTATCAAAATCCCATTAGCTTACCTTTTACGTATCACATCCAAAACACCAGAGGCCATCAGCTCAAACACTCCGCATATTTGCCGAGACTCTGAATTATGCCTGGTGCTCGGTACATCATTACATTCAGGACCTCACAATCCGCTAAGTGAACAGATAATTATAACACCATAAAAGCAAAGCAAACGAATGCATATGAGGTGAGAAGTTCAATGATAGAAGTACGCATGCAACATGAACAGGACATGATTAATCATCAGAGCACACAGTGAAAGCTCTGGAGATGGACTTTCAGCAGATAGAATTTACCAGGCAGAGGGGCAAGAGGGAAGAGAGAAAGGGATTCTAACAGAACAGAGAGCATCAATAAGTGATGTGTGTGGTGTTCAAGGAACCACAGGTCTTCCAGTATTGCTAGAACTTGCGGTGAAAGAGGTAGAAAGAGAAATAAAATAAATTTACAGCAAAAGACAGGGAACAGGTAATGGAGGGCCTTGCAACTCACACTAGGAAACATGGGCTCATAAGGAAAATCCTTTGAAAGTTCAATGGGATACAGAATTTAAGATCAGCTTTACTTTAGAAAGTCACACAAGCAATAACGTTGATTATAGTTTTGGAAAAGTAAGACTATGAAAGGGAAGAGAATTGAAAAACTCTTGAAACATCTGGGTTAAGGAAAGGAACCACTGATTTAAGGCAAATGGGTATGCTGCACAAGGGGGGAAATCGAGAAAAATCTATAAAGTTCGCAGGATGTGCTGTTCGGTTTGGTGTGCCGGATAAGGAGAACTCTGGGATACCTCACTGGTTCCTCAATTTTAGAAGCTTCCACAGACCAGAGTTAGGTAAAAGAGAAGTAACTCTGGAGAATGAGGAAGAACACACTGGAAGTTGAGGAACAATCAAATAGTATATTGAATCGGGACATCCTGGGTCTAGATTCCTGCGAGGTGTGGAGACAAAGACAGGCACAGAGAAGTTGAATATCTGGCTCTAGACTCAAGGGAAAAACAGGACTGGAGATTGCAGGTGGCCTGTGTTCGATCCCTGGCCAGGGAACCAGATCCCACATGCCGCAACAAAGATCTGGTGTAGCCAAACAAATTTTTCTAAAAATCTGGGACTGGGATAAAGATTAGAGTATCATACTCATAAGTCATAATAATGGATGGCATTCATAAGGAAGAGAGGTAGCACAAGATCAAGTATAGAGAAACATACATCCCTGGATTTCAAAAATTTGTGATGAGTCAAGAAACAGAAGCCTTTGGCAAAATAGACTATCATAATTTGTGAACAACATAATGCAAGCTTTCCAAATTATAAAAACTTCTTAATAAATGAAAGTATAATTTTTCAGCACTAATCTGAATTTCTTCTCATAGTTTACCTCTTCACTCAGAATGTTCAGTATATGCATAGATATATCATGAAGTACTGTGCTATATAATCTTGACACCATATTGTCACAGCATCATTTCACCTCACTTTGATGACCTTCAGCATAATCCTGCCTGCCCCCCATATTATAGCATCTCCCCTGAAACTTATAGTTACCATCATCTACTCAAGTTTCAGAGGCGATGAAAACATCAAATAAAATAATGAAAATAAAATATAATTAAAGACCAAGTGTTCTATTGTGTGTGTTTATCAATACAATACACAAAACATGCCCATCAAAACTGTATGAAATATGGTAATACAAGAAAAAAGAGCATTTGGTTAAGTAACTCTGTCCCTGCCATATATAAACATATTGACAATGGTTTATTTGGGGTCAGAGATGATTTACAGTGTTAAGAAATCTCAGTGTGTGCTCAAGCAGACAGCCCAGGGCAGCCAAGTGAAGTCAATGAGGTGTGGCAACTGTAGATTGTGGACATGTCATCATAAAATCGAAATGACAAGGGGATATAAGCAATAAATGTAAAATGATGGTCATACTGCCCCAGAGCCACATGGGCATCAAGCACTGAGGGAGCAAAGGTGAAATTTCAAAGGTCATCACTGTCATCAACCTTACAGGTCAGTCTCTTACTCTAGTCCCAAGAAAGTCTAGAAACCCAGACTCGGGAAGGAAAAGGAAAGTACTATAAATAATTCTTCCAAGGTCACATATAACATATCAGACAGCAGTAAAACCATATAAACCTTTCTTGTATGACCTAGAATCCACCTTCAGTACTACATACTTTCTTTTTTTAAATTTACTTATTTTTAGTTGGAGGATAATTGATTTACAGTATTGTGTTGGTTTCTGCCATACATCAATATGAATCAGCCATTGGTATACATGTGTCCCCTCCCTCTTGAAACCCCTTCCCTCTCCCACCCCTCCCACCCCTCTAGGTTGTCAAAGAGCACCAGGTTTGAGCTTCCTGCATCATATAGCAAATTCCCACTGGCTATCTATTTTACATATGGCAATGATTATGTTTCCATGCTACTCTTAATAAACACTATCCAAGGAGGGTGTGTGGTGTGAAGTGTCTTCTAAATTCACCAAGTAACTTAGAAAATGTAAAATAAGCATGAAAGTATAATACTGCTTTCCAACTCATTTCAAAATTCATGTTTCAAAGCGGTCACTAAAGTATAATATCATCACATAACCTGTAAGTGTTGAAAGAAAGAGAAGTCACTCAGTCGTGTCTGACTCTTTGTGACCCCATGGGCTGTAGCCTACCAGTCTCCTGCGTCCATGGGATTTTCCAGGCAAGAGTACTGGAGTGGGTTGCCATTTCCTTCTCCAGGGGATCCTCCCGACCCAGGGACCGAACCCGGGTCTCCTGCGCAGACGCTTTACCGTCTGAGCCCCCAGGGAAGTCCTTGAATATGGAAGCCTAAGTGTTGAAGATGGAAGAAATACCACACATTGGACTATTTTAAGAACATCTTAACATCGCATCTCCTGTTAACACAGTAGTAGGTCAGGCGCAGGTAAAGGCACAGATGAGCACAGCCCTCAGAGCTTCTTACGACCCCATAGAGAAGTAGAAACATCCATGAACAGCCAAGGACGTGAGAACATGTTGTCTAGAAGTGACTCCATCACCAAAGTCCTAGGCCTCCCCTCTCCCAGACTGAGCACTGACGCTTCATACATTTTCCAAGGGAAAGGCTCATCCCAAAGGTCAGGTCTGCTAAGAGTCCCAGGATATGAGTCAAGAAGCAGCTGACAGTTGCTGGACAGAGAATCAAGCTCATTGCATTTCAAAGCTCGGCCACAGGGACTTGTTCCACCAGACACATGGGCAAAACCATGGGACAGAAATAGTGCATATTCAGGCATCTAAACATTTCCTTAACTTATGAATGTCTTAAAAATAATTTCTACCAAAAAACTTAAAAAAAAAAACAAACCTTTCTGATATACCAGAGACTCAACGTAGCAAATACTCTAAATCATGGAAGTGGTAGGTACTATTTTGATAGTGAGACACAAGGAACGTCTGAATGTAATCCTGAATTCATTCTCAGAAAAACAGAAATCACCAGGAGCAGTGCAGAGTCAAACAGGAAGTCCAGAAGTGATGAGGTGACTTCCTTATACCACAATGCAATCTCCTATAATTTGCATCAATTAATAGCTAAAGTGGAAATTGGAGGCTTTGTGACCAGCAGGGAAATGTGGGAAGATGTCTTATTGATCCAACCAATGCATTTCTTCCAGATGAGATGAATGCACCGATACTCCACAGAGAGGAGTTCTATTTGGGTTTGGTTTTCCTCTGTAATCTCATGTGATAAGACTGAAATGTAAAAGCTTGTCAGCAGCGGGAGTGATAAACTGCCTATCCTTTGTTTCAGTTTCTTTTAGAGTAAAAAAAAAACAAACAAACAGAAGAAAGGTTTAGGAATGGTAACATGTATACAACTAGTCTAACCACCACATACAGAAAAGGTAAGCTTTACCTCTGACATAGAGCGGTCTAAAGTTTTAATTTCTTTGAGATCAAGGTTAAGAATACAGGTGTTTAACCACCAGTTTACACTTACTTGTCCATTCGGGTAAATAGCTTCAGTTTCCTTAGGAAAAAATGAAGCAGAACATAGACTGAAACAGCCTTGAAAGCCAAGTCTAATTCATGCAAGAACAAAATGTCTCCTTTTCCACTATTTCACTTGAAGATAATTTGTTCTGAAGTAATGATGAAATCATTAGACTTAATTCTATCATGCAGCAGAATACTAAATCTTCCATCTACCAGCCATTAGGACTCATATCCTATTTAATACAGCTTGCATTATCCAGTCTAGAGGTTTCCTAGTCAAATGGTATCAAAACCTAATATCTGAAACAATTTTCTAGAGTGAAAGTCAAGTAGCAACCATATGAGAATTGATTTCTGCTTGGAACAGAGCAATGCCAATACAACAGAGAAGATACTCGAATCCAACAGGCAGAACAGAAACTTTCCAAAGTGATTCAGTGAGTCAGGATGAAAAGCTATATATCAAATGTTATTTTTTAACCAATTGCATCTTTTACATATTTTTTTGCCATTTTATGTAGAGATATAATTTTACATCTATTTGGAATTTTTCTATTATTGATTTTAAAAGAATTTTACTATTGCATGTAAATAGATATGAAGCTCAAAGACTAAAGGTTTAAAAAAAAAAAAAAAAAAAACAGGTCCTCTAACAGAAAATAATCAGGGGTATGTTCCCACAGAATCTTTTAGTTCAGGAAAAAGGCAAATAAATATAATTTGATATGCATACCAATGGATACAGAACATAATACAAAATAATTTTGATTTGGGAAATACACAGATTAGAAACATTCTGTCTTAAAATAACTAGCTTCTTGTGATGAAATTTCCTAATATTCTATGAACTACTAGGATGATTAACTCAGTCTTTGGGAAGACAGCTGTGTGAATTCATCACTGATTATCCCTGCTTTCCCAGAGATCATATTTCGACCATTAAGTACCTCAGGGGTTCCAAACTGTGAGCTCAGAACTTTGTTGGAACTCATAGTTGGGATGGACTTTTGAAATCAGTCCTGGTTTCTTATCGCCTTATCTGGGGGAAGACAGAAAGAAATCGATTTTGCGTCTTTCCCAGGAAACTTGCCCAGAAAGAAGCTCTGAGGAGAATGGACAGCCCTAAAGCCATGCTTGTTTTCAGGATAAATGCTGGTAAAGGGCGACAAATATGGGGACAGATCAGGCTCTGCCTCACAGGGGACAGATGTTAACTCCCCTCTCTGAGAAACAGAAAGCCCTAGACTGTAAATGTTTCCCAGGACACAACTATTTCACATTAAGTGTCAACACATTAGCGATGCTTTCGGATTGAGGTGCTAGGGCAGATTCTTGAGAGTCCCTTGGACTGCAAGGAGATCAAACCAGTCAATCCTAAAGGAGATCAGTCCTGAATATTCATTGGAGGGACTGATGCTGAAGCTGAAGCTCTAATAGTTTGGCCACCTGATGCAAAGAGACAACTCACTGGAAAGGACCCTGATGCTAGGAAAAATTGAAGGCAGAAGGAGAAGGCAGAAGCAGAGGATGAGATGGTTAGATATCACCACCGACTCATGAATCTGAGCAAATGAGTGAATGGACATGAATTTGAGCAAACCCCAGGAGACAGTGAAGGAAAGGGAAGCCTGGTGGGCTACAGTCCATGGGGTCACAAAGAGTCAGACATAACTTAGCAACTGAACAACAACACAATATTAGGGATAGTCATTTATGTATATTCAAAACATAGGATTTTTTGTCTTGACACTTGGAAGCATTACAGTACTTGAGTCTAGATTTTAGTTGCATGTCTTTCTTTGCATATTATTTAAAGCTAAAGCCTTCTACAGGAACTCCATCCACAAGGGAGTGGCAAGATTTCATCAGTGAAAGACATGTTAAGTTTTACTGAGGTTCTCCCAGGTAACGTTGCATAATATTAAGTCATAATGCTGAAGTTATTAGATCTGAGCAAACAGCATAATTAACTATGTTTAAACAGGAGACAAGTGAGAATTTATAAACTAAGATAAAATATGCATTATGTAATTAAGGCATGTAACATTCTTTTCTGTAAACAAAAGCAAACACAGCTTTTTTCCGCAGCGCTAATGTCATTTTGGAAGTTCCATGCTTCTCGAGGGCCATCAATAAAGGCACTGCATCCGCCTTTGTCAATTTCTTAGAGGAGTCATTAGTGAAATGTCACCTTCTGAGTTCCTCACACCTCGAGGACGGAAAGTCTTCACTTCCTAACAGCAACAGCAGCAACACGGATGACGCCATCCGGCCTTAAAATTTTGCAGCTGGAAACATCGAACAGTTAGAAAAAGAATTTCCAATGAGAACAGGATGCTTGTTGGTGCAATTATTATCATTAATCAATCACGATCGCAAAGTTTAGCAGTTTTCTTCCTCCACTTAAAAATACTCTGAAATATTAAGCCAGAAGAAAAGTAACCGAGAGAGAGTGTCATTAGAGTTACATAATGCCACAGTACATGCTAAATCTTCCCTATTTGGGGATTGTTCTGTCACTGACTAAAATCTGGATTTAGTGAAAGTCACTCAGTCAGGTCCAATGGTTTGGGATCCCCAGGACGATACAGTCCATGGACTTCTCTAGGCCAGAATACTGGAGTCCGTAGCCTTTCCCTTCTCCAGGCGATCTTCCCAACCCAGGGATTGAACCCAGGTCTCCCACATTGCAGGCAGATTCTTTACCAGCTGAGCCACAAGGGAAGCCCAAGAATACTGCAGTGGGTAGCCTGTCCTTTCTCTAGTGGATCTTCCTGACCCAGGACTCGAACTGGGGTCTCCTGCATTGCAGGTGGATTCTATACCAACCGAACTATTTGGATAAATGAAAAAAAAAAAAAAAAAAGATATCATTCCCTGTGATTCTATAGGGCTGGAGTGTGAAGGCCAGGATCTGATGTTAAATTACTTTGTCTGAGGCAACTTTAGAAAAACCCAGGTATCTGGGTTTTCAAACAAGGTGGTTGCTAAACCCCATTACCTGCCAAAGTCAATGGTAAGAGGTTATTACAGGTGTTGGATAGCATTACTTCCAAATGCGGGATTCCAAGACACAATAATTACAGATAATAATATAATTCTCAGATTTCAAAAATCTGTACCTACAAAATATCTTACCATTTTCCCAAATTTCAAATACCTGTCTTTGAGAAAGGTATAAAAACGTAGGAGAACAAGACTAAATCTGCTCATATTCCAGATTAAAATGTATTTATATCAAATATGTTTTACCATTCCCTTGGTAAACATCAAGTTGTGATATAGCTAGTTAGGAGCCCTATCTCCTACCTATTGCTTTTATGTCTCTAAGAAATTTGGGACACATAGCAGCAACCACTTAGCTCAGTTAGCAAAAGCCAGACATTTGTTCTCCAAGGATATCTTGAAACCTACTAGATGACAGAAACACTGGATCCAGACAATAGTGCACAAGACGTTGGAGGAGAGAGACATGAAAAGAAAGTGTTCGATGCTGTGATGGACGTAAGCACTGGTATTTTCTGTGTAATCTAGTCTCCTCCTGAATTTTATCACTTTTCTATTGCAGCATTAACAAACCACCGCAAATTTAGTGGCCTAAATTTTGAGTTCTTTCTGTTACACTCTTAAGGCCATAAATCTGAAATCAGTTTCACTAAGTTAAAATTAAAGTGTCATCTAGACTTGTTTTTAAAGGAGGCTCCCTATCACCCAGGCTCATGGCCCCTTCCTCCATGTGGAACAATCATCTCCCTCCTCTCTGGGTTCTGCTTTATCCTTGTTGTTGTTGTTCAGTCGCTCAGTTGTGTCTGACTCTTTGCACCCCCATAGACTGCAGCACGCCAGGCTTCCCTGTCCATCACCATCTCCTGGTGTTTGCTCAAACTCATGTCCATTGAGTCGGTGATGCCATCCAACCATCTCATCCTCTGTCATCCCCTTCTCCTCCCGCCTTCAACCTTTCCCAACATCAGGGTCTTTCTCAATGAGTCAGCTCTTCACATGAGGTGGCCAAAGTATTGGAGTTTCATTCAGTCCTTCCAATGAATATTCAGGACTGATTTCCTTTAGGATTGACTGGTTTGCTCTTGCAATCTAAGGGACTCCCAAGAGTCTTCTCCAGCACCACAATTCAAAAGCATCCATTTTTTGGCACTCAGCCTTCTTTATGGTCCAACTCTCAGATCCATATACAACTAATGGAAAAACCATAGCTTTGGCTCTGTGGATCTTTGTTGGCAAAGTGATGTCTCTGCTTTTCAATACACTGTCTAGGTTTGTCATAGCTTTCCTGCTTCTCTCATAACTTAGTTGGTAAATAATCTGCCTAAAATACAGGAGACCCTGGTTCAATTCCTGTGTCAGGAAGATCCGCTGGAGAAGGGACAGGCTACCCACTCCAGTATTCTTGGACTTCCCTTGTGGTTCAGCTGGTAAAGAATCCACCTGCAATGCAGACCTGGGCTCAATCCCTGGGTTGGGAAGATCTGCTGGAGATGCGATAGGCTACCCACTCCAGTATTCTGGCCTAGTCCATGAGGTCACAAAGAGTCAGACACAAGTGAGCGACTTTCTATTCCTTCCAAAGAGCAATCGTCTTTTAATTTCATGGCTACAGTCACTGTCTGCAGTTGACTGTGGAGCCCAAGAAAACGAAATGATACTGCATAGATAAAAGCAGAATTTGTAGGAAAGCACGACAGAATCGCAGATACAGCTCTTGGATATTTTCAATTGGGTTGCACCAATGGCTGGTCCCCACAGAGGAAGAAAAGAATGAGATTAAGGTCAGTATCTTCATTTCTCTGGCTATTTGTCTGATTATCTGAGGTTAGATGCACCCCTCCACCAAAGTCAGGGTGCCCGGTAGGAGGCTTTCTGTGGGAGGGATGCCCTGGCCGCCTGTAGGAGCACCAAGATACAGTCTATCTGTTGGTTTTCATACACTCTGCCTGCAGTTGTTTAAAGAGTCCTCTAATTAAACTCTTCTGTAATTCTCCAACATGAATGGATCACCTTTTATTCTACCCAAATCCTCACTGATACAATTTTTATCCTCATAGCCCATCAGGATCAAAATTATTTTCCAACATTTCACAGGCAAAGAAACCTAAATCCTGAGAAACTAGGAATAAATGAACTCCTCTGTCTAGAAAGTCAACTACTTAGGGACAAGGTAAAGGCTGGCAGGCCCTGGACCAGAGTCTAAAAGATGCTGTCCCAATGTATTTGTTGCATTCCTACACTTTAGCATGGTAACATGGTGAACTTGCAGAAAATAGGATGCGACTTTCCACACACTGTCCTGCTTCAAACAACAATTAGATCAGCCATGACCTTCTTAGCCTTCTTACCTTTTGTTCATTACCAGAATAAACGAATCTTCACAGATGTGCTCTTGCCAAAACAAGGGTTCTCTGACAATCACTCCAATTTTCCATGACCTATGTTACATACACTATAGTTTTGTTAACACTTACTGCTGTATTTTTGGTACCTACTACACAAATTTCTTCTATAAGTATTATTCCTTCAAAGGAATGGACAGCTCCATTGAAGGAAATGAATGTAACTTTCTCTCAATTTTATATAAGTTTTGTTGCAGTATCTAACATGCACAGTTTCTAATAGGAAGTATTTAATGAATGCTAAAAATATAAATGGTCTTCCTCAGTGGCTCAGTGATAAAGAATCCACCTGCAATGCAGGAGGCGTGGGTTCAACTCCTGGGTCGGAAGATTCCCTGGAGGAAGGCAGAGCAACCCACTCCAGTATTCTTGCCAGGCAAGTCCAATGACACTGGTTCCAATCAAAATTCATATGGTGAGATTTTATTTCTAAAGTATTTCTATTTCTTTTTTTTTGGCCACACCACATGGCATGTGGGATCTGAGTTCCCAAACCAGGGGTCAAATCTGCAGTGGAAGTACATGGCGGTAACCACTGGACCACCAGGGAAGTCCCCGTGTTTTATTTTTTTAACCACAGATTTTAAAACAATTGACTTGTCTACATAATGACTTATTCTTATGATGCCTTCATATGGAATAGGGCGCTGATATCTTACTAAAGGAACAGATGTGAAATGCCAAAACTTTTATTTCGTCACTTTATGTATACTGATACTACAGTTCTTTTTTCCTCAGGAACTAATTTGGTCTTCCTCATTCTATCACAGCTCCTTCCACCCCTATAACGTCTCTTCTAATCTGAACTATTGTTAAATCACAGATGAAGTCTTCAAAAATGTTATGTGTCAAAGTCACTGGAGTACTAAAAAACCTTAAAAACAGATAGAATGACACCTAGTGGTAACAAGAAAATGCATTTGCTTGAAGCTAGGTAGATTCAACGAATGTGCACAAAAACTTAAAAATATTGAAGGACTTCCAGCTTAAACATTAAAGCACACACATTTAGTTTATGAGGGTGTATGTCCTTCACCTCTTTGACTTACATTCCAAAAGGTACAACTTGAATTAATTGCAAAGTGATCTTGGAAAGTGATGAAAGTCTTCTTCAAAATCCTTTGTTTGCTGACAGAATAATACACTTGAAAGTTAAACATAAACGAGTAGACAAAGCATGCTATAGAAAGATTCGTCTAATTGGAGTTAATGAATGAAGTATTATTTAATAGGTCATTCAGAGTAAACTTATAACTCCAGCAAAATTTCAAAGACGTTCTTTACCTTTAATTTAAATGAAGCACTGCACAACCTTTCACTGTAATATTTACAAATAAACAGACACCCATCTCTCTCCGTTCTTCAGAGAATTTAAAATGACAACAGGTTTGAAATGCCAGAGTCTTTGGGATAATAATTCAGATGGGCCTGTTATTTAAATTATCAGAGTGTCATCATAAAAAGGACTTTGTGTTTAATCTCCTACCTGCCATATGAAAATGTCAAAGTATATTATAAGAGCCAGTAAGGATGACCCTACAACGCCATTCTGCTTTCTGTCCCAGAAGGAGCTGGTTCAAAGCACAGGGAATACTGAACTCTAAAGAGAGGAAATGAATACAATAGTTAACCCTCAGTTCCACCACAGTCATCAAAATTAGTGGAGAAGATGCCTTGCCTTCTGCATAGAGTACAGCATGATTTTAACTTGGAAACTGCCTGACCATCTGAGTGTAAGATTCCTCACCAGTAATACTAGAGTGAGCGCTGAGTTTCCGTACAGTTTCTTCTGTTACCATGATATCACATTATTATGGCAATCAAACATACAAGGAACAAGATGTATCTGATTTGCTCCACAATTATAAAGTTTCCAAAAGCCATTTTCTTTTCACTTTTTAAGACTATTGTGTCCATTAATTGCATTTTCTCCTTCAGATATGTCAATTCACCAGGAATGAAAAATCCTGCTCATAATTCCAGGAAACACTAAAGCAGATTGTTAAATTTAAGTATGCAACTCTAAGGCAATGAAACTGATTTCTGTAAGACTTTCCATGCAGAAAAAAAAATGATTTCATTCACTTCTAATTTCTTTTCATGAATGACATCTCATTACAGGTAATTATGCCACAAAGGATTTTATTGCCTACACTAGGTTATTTAGGGGAAAGTGGAGAAAGAGACAAGAAAACCTTCAGTACATTTGAATTCTTGTAAGAGTGAGCCATGAACCCCCACTGCACAGCATTCAAGAGTCTGAATAACATCAGTGATACACCTCTATTCAATGTCTGGCTTCCGATGGGAATTATATATCAAACATGACCTAACTTCTTTTTTCTACATTTTTATTAATTAAAACCATCTTGAGAGGAGGGGTGGGAAGCTATTTTTGCATTCTAATGCATGCCCTGTAGGAAGAAGGTATAAATACATTCTCCAGGAAGAGCAATCAATTCTTTAATCATCTAATAAAAGCAATGCTTCTTCCTTGAGTTCATATCATCCTCACCCTCGACCAACAGCAATATCGAGGAACCTGGACCAATGTGCCACTTTCATTTCGGAGCAGAAAGACCTCGGGAGAAATTATGAAGCTCTCTACATAGTGCTACAATACAATACCCTTAGAGCAAGACTTTGTACTTTGTTTTTTATGAGTTCACTTCTCAGTATAAGCAATATAAGCAAAATAAGCCCATATTTCATTATAATTTAAATATAAATATTTAGAAGAAGGAAATGATTGTTTTCTCAAATATTATATTAAAACTCAAAGAATAAATTCAGTCTATGCATATTCATGGGTTTCAAACAAGGCATCTCTCAGTTTCAGCTTAATGAACATTAATATCTGCCCAAATGCATGAACATAAAACATACAAATATGTATGAATTTCAAAGCAAGATGTTAAAGGCTCTATTTCATTGAGCTGTTAATAGCACTATAAATAAGATGAACAAGGCTAGAGTGTATTACATGTTCACTAAAATGCCAAAATGTAAATATATCTTTCTAATAAGTTAAAATGGGGACTAGTTTATTATTTATAATAAAGTTGCTGACAAACCCATTCACCTTACAGTAATGTCCATGGACAATACTTTGTGTTATATGTTATTCAGTCAGGGACTTTTTCCCTAGCTCTTGCTATATACTTTGAAAATTTTTTTCTTTGAAACAACTACATGTCTACAATACCATTATGTCCATTTTATAGATAGCTCAAGCAATGCAACAGTATATCAATCAGAAATGAGAACCAACTTTTCATTTTGTCTAACTAGAATAAGAATAACATTCAATATATTTTATCCATTTATATTCAGTACAAACCTTTGTCTGAATCAACACAGACTTACTGTAAACCATTACTAGGAATCAGACTTCATCGAATAAGCTATAAAATGTCTATGATAATTAGAACTCTTGTATAAAAGGGGTAGGAAAAATAAAAAATATAAAATGAATAAGAAATTACTATATTATTCTGCATTTGAAGCCAGAACAATGAAAATTTTGAAGTTACATAAAGGAGCTACTTAACCTGTACTGTGCACTCAGTCGTGTCCGACCTTTTGCGACCCCGTGGACTGTAGCCCACCAGGCCCCTCTGTCTATGGAACTTTCCAGGCAAGAGTACTGGAGTGGGTTGCCATTTCCCTCTCCATGGGATCTTCCTGACCCAGGGATCAAACCTGAGTCTCCTGCATCTCCTGCATTTGAAGGTGGATTCTTTACCACTGTGCCACCTAGGAAGCCCTACTTATCCTACAAAAGCCTAATAAATTGCTTGATGTTAACACAACTGCGACACAGTCATGGGTGGCTTTGCTATCAAAACAAACAGGAGGTACAGATGGGCTGACTTTAGCTTCCAGAAAATGACTTTAAACCACTCAATTGTAAATTAATCTCAACCACAGAGCATTATGATTCCAAGTATCCTCCCATTCACTCCTGCCCTGAAAGGTTCTGCCCCACGTAACCACTCCAAGAACCCTATGGGGCTTCTCCCACTGATCTGCTATTGGGCCAAAATAGGACTCTCTCTCTGGGACTAGGTATTATCTATAGAATGAGAATAATATCACACAGAGTTATTTAGAAGAGTTACTGCCGATTAATTCATGACTATAAAGCAATTTTTAGCTCTTCTACATTCTTCCCAGAGAATGCAGCCAGAGGCAATTTTACCTTTTCAAAGAATCTTACATAAAGCCTAAAGGATTCTGAACATAGAATTTTTCTAATGGTTTTATTCCTTCCAAGCATCTGTAATGACTGGTTGTTTTACATTTCTAAAATGCAAAATATCATATCATCAAAACTTTTCCCCAGTTTCATAAGGGCAGAAGGTTTCCAGAAACTGAGGTTGTTAAAAATCATGTGAGATAATTTTTAGTTAACTATTAAGAGCTAACTTTACTGACACTAAAATAACACTGTCCTATGCGAGTTTGGCTTTTGCAATTTTTTTGATGTCTGGTTCTCTGCTGAATGCTTCCTTATTATAATTATAATTTATTCTCTATTGGAAAAGCCTGAAGAGGAAAAATGCTACAGCAAAAGCCAAGTTGAATTGCATGGTCTTTGACTTGTGGAACTTGGATATCAAATATTCTGAAGTTAGTAATTTTTAAGCAATGGTATCTGTGTTTTTTTTTTTTTTTCCCACCAGCACTATGCCTCAAAATTGCCTATTTTAAAAATTTTATAAGTCTATCTGATGTAGAAATACACTAATAAGGGTAAATAACCTAAAGAAAGATCATTCAATAAGGCTTTCTCTAGTTCATTTTAAAAAAAAGAAAATGAAAACATTCATCACTTGACAATAAGAGGTGAAATTGCGGCAAAAGTTTTAAAATAGCTGAATTTATCTGCAGAATTTGTATCCTATGCAATATATTTGGCTTAATAATAAATTTATATTTCTATGTAGATATGGGGATGTCTGAGATTTTCAGAATTCAGAAAAGACATTAAGAAGGCAATAAGAAAGGGCTGAGAATTTAAAGTCCAGGTTCTTCAGGGGAGAGAGTTTGCATAACTTCTTTCTCTTTCTGGTGAAGGTATTTCTCTTAATAGTAGACTTGAAATGGGCAGTGGTTTGAATAAGGACCAAGAATCAAGTTTATAATTTGTGAAATATTTCCTAGATATTACTCTTGCCTTAAAGGGATAATGGTATTGCCCACATGTCAAACTGGGAAAATGGAAAAATAACTAATACTCACTGAAGATCTCCTCCATAAGACTCTTTTAGGGAGTTCAATGTACATGATCACAGATCATTCTCCCTCATTTATTCACCCTCCTGGAAACAGAGAATTTTATTTCTCAGGTGGATTCTCAGAACTCTTCTCAAAAATTGCCAGAATATTCTCTCTCTCTCTCCTAAGTATTGCCCTTTTTGCTAAAGCAAATCATCGCCTTTATTTCTAGACTCTAATACTGCAGGCTACCTTGTAGGAAAAGAAGTAAGTAAAGGGGAGGGATGTCAACGACAAGGACAAATATATTCGGCAACTTGATGAAGCGTCAATACCTTAGAATTATGGAAATATTAATAGTTAAGGCACAGAAATGTATCTTCTTCCCACCAGCAGGACTGAGGGCTTCCACAGTCGACTTGTGGCAAAATAACTGTGGGAACAAGACGTGGTGGGCGTGGGCTGAGGAGCCACACACATGACCACAGGCTACTTTTTCATAAACACATGCTTCTCAATACATGGCTTGCCACTGGTTGATTTTGAGTGTGGAAATACTTGTTTTCACAATTTTACCTCATCTAACCCTTATCTGGGGGGAGTGAAGATTCACCCATGCCTTCACATCATTATTCATCAGAGGTTCAACTTTTCTCTTTATCTTTGCTATGTACTTTTACTTGCCAGTAAACATCTGCAATCTGCAAGTAAAGAAAGCTTCCCCTCTCCCCAAAGTTTAGGTACTCAATAAGTTATCATGGGCTTCCCCAGTGGCTCAGTGGTAAAGCATCTGCCTGCCAATGATGAGACCTGGGTTCAATCCCCGATGGGGGAAGATCCCACATGTCACAGAGCAACTACGCCTGTGCACCACAACTGTTGAACCTGTGCTCCACAACCCAGGAAGCTCAGTTCCTGAAGCCTGCATGCCCCAGGGCCTGAGCTCTGCAAGGAGGGAAGCCACTGCAATGAGAAGCCCCCGCGCCACGAGAGAGAGAGTAGCTACCATACCCTGCAACTCGAGAAAAGCCTGCGCAGCAATGAAGGCCTAGTGCAGCCAAAAATATATAAAATTAGTTTTTAAAAGCTAAAAAATAATTATAAAAATTATTTTTATAATTTGCAAAGCATTTACCTTGTCAAAACAGTACTTTATAAACATAATAAGCATAATAAACTGTTGACTTAATGGCTGAGCAAAAGAATAATCAGTGGCTTATTTACACAAAAAGATTATTCATGCAGTTTATTTCTACTGAGTATTTATGCACATTTGACGAATATGAATCCACAAGGTCAGAGCCAAAAATTGCCCTGAATTATCTGTATTGCTTATCTACAAACTTCTTTGTTTATACACTATCCAAAAAATCCTATTAGAATATTCCCACTTATATAATTCTATTTTCTCTAGAAATGCTTCATTCTAAATACCTGAAACAAATAGAATTTCAACTTTATTTCAACTATTAAACTTTTTAAATAAAAATTAAGACATTTTCTGTCCGACTCTTTGCAACCCCATGGATTGTAGCCTACCAGGCTCCGCAGTCCATGGGATTTTCCAGGCAAGAATACTGGAGTGGGTTGCCATTTCCTTCTCCAGGGGCTCTTCCCGATTCAGGCATCGAACCCAGGTCTCCCGCATTGTAGGCAGACACTTTACCATCTGAGCTACCAGGGAAGCCCCATTAGGTAGTTAGAATAAGGAAAAGGAGTCCAAAATGTCAGTGGCTAAAGGACAGGAAGGGAAAAGCCCGCAAAAATAGAACAAAAGAAGGTCAAAGGAAGGTCCGAGGACCGGAGTGAGGACTTCAGGTAGAACAGCGCTCCTGCCTAAGCCCAAATTGCATAGGACAGGCCCAGGGGGAAGAAAAAAACATAAAAAGAGGAGCCAAAGGGCTCTCTTTCTCTCTCTCTCTCTCTCTTCCCCCACCCCCCCGCGTGATGGGGCGCTTTTCTCTTCGCGTCTTTGAATCAACGTGCGCTCACACCTCGAACATGGATTTTCCTGCTAGCTTCTAAATAAAATAGAGCTGTAACACTGATTTCTTTAAGAGCTATAACACGGTCCGTTCGAGACCTGAGAGCTATAACGTGGTCTGTCCAAGACCCGAGAGCTGTGACACGCCGAGGGGGCTTTAATGTCCGTCACTCCAAATCTTTGTTGTGATGAGACAGACCGAGGAGCATACACTCGCCTGACACTTTCTATATGTAGCCAATGGAGATTTAAATACTCACATACAAAGATAAGTAACTCTTACACACAAAATCTTTAATACATTGAAATTGTCCATCATTTCTTTTTTCCTTTGAATCCTTAATTCCCCACTACTTACTCCTGAGAATTTTATCCTAATGATATATATACTTACATATCTCAAGTTTTTAGCAGATAATATCTCAACTCAGTAAAGAATCTGCACACAATGCCAGAGACCTGGGTATGATCCCTGGGTCAGGAAGATCCCCTGGAGAAGGGAATGCCAACCCACTCTAGTATTCTTGCCTGGAGAATCCCATGGACTCCATGGACCCTGGCAGGCTGCAGTCCATGGGGTCACAAAGACCCAGACATGACTGAGCAACTGAAACTAACACATCTCTTAAGGAAAGTTTGGATTCTGTATCTCTTATTGCACTGCTTCTCTACCTACCTACAAATAAAATCAATGTCTTGAATGAAAAAAACTTATAATTATGTAACTATTAACATTATTACATGAATTATGCAATATTGTAGACAACTATAATTTATAAAAACTAAATATTGTGAAAAATAACTATTAAACAAACATTAAAATCTTATCAAATGATATCTCTTAGAAGATGACTCAGGCTTTTAAAAATTTGCTTGGTATGTTTTTGCAAAGTAAGAATCCCTTAGTGAGCACTGTTTATAACTAAAGCTAGGCATATTTAAGCATCAATTCTACTCTAATTCCTATGTAAATAGATGTGATATTAAGGTAACCTTGTTTATAGTAATTAATAGGCTCTATTTAAAGAAAAATATGCAACTGTCTTTATCCCTTTTAAGTTAAATATCAAAAATTACATTAAAATTATCTTTTTTTCTATTTTGATCTAATACTAGATAGCTGTAACATGCTTGTAAAAGTGTTGAAAATAAAAAAATTTGCTTAGTACATAACACCCAGTCATTAAACTCACTCTCAACAATGAGAATGGTAGTTTCCATCATAATTGCTTTGGTGTTGTTAGAATAAAGCGCCACAGGGAGAGTCAATTTATACCAGAAGAAAGGCTTTCTCTTGTAGGCTGGTAGAACAGCAATTGCAAAATGGGCGGGGGGGGGGGGACTAAAACCAATGTGATGTTTCTAAGGGGCTCAGCTTCGAAAGATCAGTTTAGAAAACAAGGATGTATGAAGTTATAGTCTCTAGTTCTGAGAGCTCTGGATTCTGTTACGGGATCTGCTCCCTGGGTTTAATTTGGGCAATTTCGGCTACTGCTATTACTGTAGACTTAAAATAGTCATCAAGTCTTTCCTTTACTATTCACGTTGCCAGGCTGAGATGTATGTTCTCTGGAGTTTTAAATGCTGCCCAGCAGCCACTGTCCCATCAAATGATGTGACAAATGATGTTCCTTTTACAGAAAAGCAAAATCTGACCCTTGTAAAGATTGGAACAACTACAATCAAAAACTCTGCATGCAGCCATGACACAGTCAACAGTGATGGATATCTGGATTGATCATGTTCCCTTAACAATAATATTCCATCCTCTAGCTGAGGCTGAAGAAGGCAAAATTGGAGGGCTAAAAATGGAAACCAACAAATTTCCTGCTCCTTTGTTGAATACCACTGGAATCCTTTGAGCTTTTCATCTCAACATAAAGCACTGTTGAGAATGAGTAGAAATAAGCTGGTGATTTACTCTGGGAAATATTTACCCCTGGAAAATAACACAATGAGTGAAACAGTATAGCTGATCTGTCGACATGGACTCTTTGCTAGTTTACACTTGCATCAAAAACCTTGCCTTTCTCTGCTCACTTATCTAAAGTGATGCTAACATTCTCCCCAATCCAGTCCTTCCCTCTTCCTTAAAAATCACCCCATCCAGGCCCTAAAACTCCATGAATATTCTCTCTTGAATTCCTTCTGTGAGACAGGACTAAGATTCTGCCAACACGATGTCCCGATGCTCTCCCCTACTCTGCATTAAATCTAAAAGACATTAAGAGTTTTCCAAAGAAAAATAAGGTTTTTTAAATCAACAGTTTGTGATATATACTGACACTAATACTTTTTAATGTATAGAAGTACAACTTACTTTGATATTATTCAACTATTTATATGATTTGCTTTTATTTCCCAGTCAGATTTTGAATGTTCTTAGCAGGGTTTATATCTCATTTGGTTGTTACAGTACACATACCACTTGATCTTAAGCATCTAGTATTTTGAGTAATACTTATTAGTAAATAAATGTATAGACAAATAGGATTAAGGCTTTTTCGTAAACATTATTAAACTCTCACTGTGTAAATGTCCAAATGGTATACACACAGAAATACATGTATGTGTACACAGTTTTTAATAGACATACATTTTAAGTAGTAATTAGCATATACAACAATACCTAGCACTGAAATATATTTTTACATTGTTTGTGAATATGCTCACACATCTAACTTGGAGACAACAGATACCTAATTTGTAAGACAGTATATATTTTTCCAATTTGTACTTTTGTTTTCTACCACTGTAGATATCACATACAAAAAAAGCATTCATTCAAATAAACATCTGAAAAAGTCTAGGCATCTTCAGTCTCACAAGATATCATGCTAACACCAAACTTGCATACAAGTAAACTTATCATGTATGAAAGTGAGATAACAAAGACATAATTAGTGCTTTCCTTCAAAGCTTGATTATGTGTTATTTTCCATTGACAGTGAAAATGCTACCAATATATAACTTGTCTGATGCCTCAAAATAAAACCTGAGATAGTACATTTTCATAATTATCTTTCAAATATTAACGTGTTTTCTTTTCACTATTCACCCTAGACTCAATGCTACAAACCACCATTTCCTTTATAACTTCTCCTAATGCTCTGTGCTGACACCAGTCTAACAAGCCAATGACTCGCATGTAAATGCCCAGGTTTAAGTTGGAATTTTTTTATTGTCATGCACCTGTGAGTTTTAAGCCAGTTAACTTTTTGCCCTGAAGGAATAAAACATTCAATTTAATGTATTTGTGGGGAAAAACATCAGTTGAAGCCACAAGAAATTCCTCTGAGAGTTCTAAGTATTCCTGTAGCATATTTCTTAGTCCCTCAGCTATGAACATGTATTAAGATCTAGCAGCTTAGTGGAAGCAAGATGCAACCCTTCTTCACATCTGTCAGCTAATGGAAGACTAAAATGCTACAGCTGCCAGGGTAAATATTAATCACTCAAAACAGGAAAATTGTATTAATCTCTTGTGCATGATATGCTTATATATGAGTGCCATTTATGCACTGTATGCTACACATTTGCTAAAATAATCCTGCCCTTGATAAACCATAGGGAAGTTTGGTGACTGGAAACAAATCATACTTTTATGTGAGTTAAAGTATCAATATACATTAGAGATAAAGGAAGGCCAGGTTTAATATGAAACACAGAGAATCAAACATAATTGGAAATCTACTATGCCTGTCCTTAAATAGCATACTTGTAGTAGCCAAGTCACTCAATTGTGTCTGACTCTTTGCAACCCCATGGGCTGGAGCTATCAGGCTCCTCCATCCATGGGATTCTCCAGGCAAGAATACTGGAGTGGGTTGCCATTCCCTTCTCCAGGGATCTTCCCAACCTCGGGATGCAACCCAGGTCTCCATCATTGCAGGCAGATTCTTTACCTTCTGAGCCATGAGGCTAGCCCAACTGGCCTAGCAGAAAAGCACAAAGATAAAGCCTAGTTGTCTCAAACAACTAACCTTTATTTCTCACTACAAACAGTATGAATTCAATTTTTGGAGATGGCGGTGAAATTCATTTTAAAACACCATATAATTGGGGTACAGCTTACTTAATTTTAACTTCAGTTTGAAATCCTGATTTGGAATATGTTTAGGCAATCCTTCCAAACAAAAGTAAACAGGATCTGGTATCTCATAAACAGCATTGGCACTGCTTCTTACTGTGACGTGTTTGGAAGCTGTTCCTCAAAGTACAACAGAGACAGGAATGTGGTCTAGCAGAGCAGCCCCCTGTGGACCTTCTAAGTCACCGCTACCTATGTCCCAGATCAGCTTTTACTGGCTCTACAGACCTAAACACAACCAGCCCTCAAAGGGCCAGTAAATTCCAGGAGAGCAATGTCAGAAGTGCTTTCAAATGTAATGTGGGCTTTAGCATTGAGAACCAGCATCTTACTAGTCCTTCTGTTGGATTCAAAGAACCAGGAACTAATTTTTTGCTCCCTTCTGAACATTAAAACACATACAGAAGGGGCTCAGCCCTAGTGAAGAGCAAGGAATGAGCACAAGGTTGCCAACTCACTTTCCTACAACCTAAGAAATAAATTTCTTTGCATGGATCACAGAGGAAGGCTTTCTTATCTCTCCTTGCTATTCTTTGGAACTCTGCATTCAAATGGGAATATCTTTCCTTTTCTCCTTTGCTTTTTGCTTCTCTTCTTTTCACAGTTATTTGTAAGGCCTCTTCAGACAGCCATTTTGCTTTTTTGCATTTCTTTTCCATGGGGATGGTCTTGATCCCTGTCTCCTGCACAATGTCACAAACCTCGATCCATAGTCATTAGGCACTCTGTCTATCAGATCTAGTCCCTTAAATCTATTTCTCACTTCCACTGTATAATCATAAGGGATTTGATTTAGGTCATACCTGAATGGTCCAGTAGTTTTCCCTACTTTCTTCAATTTAAGTCTGATTTTGGCAATAAGGAGTTCATGATCTGAGCCACAGTCAGCTCCCAGTCTTGTTTTTGCTGACTGTATAGAGCTTCTCCATCTTTGGCTGCAAAGAATATAATCAATCTGATTTCAGTGTTGACCATCTTGTGATGTCCATGTGTAGAGTCTTCTTTTATGTTCTTGAAAGAGGCTGTTTGATATGACCAGTGCATTCTCTTGGCAAAACTCTATAAGCCTTTCCCCTGCTTCATTCTGTACTCCAAGGCCAAATTTGCCCATTACTCCAGGTGTTTCTTGAATTCTTACTTTTGCATTCCAGTCCTCTATAATGAAAATGACATCTTTTGGGGGGTGTTAGTTCTAAAAGGTCTTATAGGTGTTCATAGAACCATTCAACTTCAGCTTCTTCAGCATTACTGGTTGGGGCATAGGCTTGGATTGCCGTGATGTTGAATGGTTTGCCTTGGAAACAAACAGAGATCATTCTGTCATTTTTGAAACTGCATCCAAGTACTGCACTTCAGACTCTTTTGTTGACCATGATAGCTAATCCATTTCTTCTAAGAGATTTCTGCCCACACTAGTAGATATAATGGTTATCTGAGATAAATTCGCCCATTCCAGTCCATTTTAGTTCACTGATTCCTAGAATGTCGATGTTCACTCTTGCCATCTCCTGTTTGACCACTTCTAATTTGCCTTGATTCATGGACCTAACGTTCCAGGTTCCTATGCAATATTGCTCTTTACAGCATTGGACCTTGCTTCTATCACCAGTCACATCCACAACTGGGTATTGATTTTGCTTTCGATCCATCACTTCATTCTTTCTGGAGTTATTTCTCCACTGATCTCCAGGAGCATATTGGGCACCTACTGACCTGGGGAGTTCCTCTTTCAGTATCCTATCATTTTGCCTTTTCATACTGTTCATGGGGTTCTCAAGGCAAGAATACTGAAGTGGCTTGCCATTCCCTTCTCCAGTGGACCACATTCTGTCAGACCTCTCCACCATGACCCATCCGTTTTGGGTGGCCCCACACAGCATGGCTTAGTTTCAGAAATAGAGGAAAACAACAGAATGGGAAAGACTAGAGATCTCTTCAAGAAAATTAGAGATACCAAGGGAATATTTCATGCAAAGATGGGCACAATAAAGGGAAGAAATGGTATGGACCTAACAGAAGTAAAAGGTATTAAGAAGAGGTGGCAAGAATACACAGAAGAACTGTACAAAAAAGATCTTCACGACCCAGATAATCATGATGGTGTGATCACTCACCTAGAGCCAGACATCCTGGAATGTGAAGTCAAGTGGGCCTTAGGAAGCATCACTATGGACAAAGCTAGTGGAGGTGATGGAATTCCAGTTGAGCTATTTCAAATTCTGAAAGATGATGCTGTGAAAGTGCTGCACTCAATATGCCAGCAAATCTGGAAAACTCAGCACTGGCCATGGGACTGGAAAAGGTCACTTTTCATTTCAATCCCAAAGAAAGGCAATGCCAAAGAATGCTCAAACTACTGCACAATTGCACTCAT
The DNA here is from genome assembly GCF_033118175.1 of Dama dama. Taxonomy (NCBI): domain Eukaryota; kingdom Metazoa; phylum Chordata; class Mammalia; order Artiodactyla; family Cervidae; genus Dama; species Dama dama. The sequence continues at coordinate 8,803,694 of NC_083707.1, forward strand.
CTCAAGCCAGACTTCAGCAATACGTGAACCGTGAACTTCCAGATCTTCAAGCTGGTTTTAGAACAGGCAGGGGAACCAGAGATCAAATTGCCAACATCCGCTGGATCATCAAAAAAGCAAGAGAGTTCCAGAAAAACATCTATTTCTGCTTTATTGACTATGCCAAAGCCTTTGACTCTGTGGATCAAAATAAACGGTGGAAAATTCTTCAAGAGATGGGAATACCAAACCACCTGACCTGCCTCTTGAGAAACCTGTATACAGGTCAGGAAGCAACAGTTAGAACTGGACATGGACCAACAGACTCGTTCCAAATATGAAAAGGAGTACATCAAGGCTGTATATTGTCACCCTGCTTATTTAACTTATATGCAGGGTACATCATGAGAAACACTGGGCTGGAGGAAGCACAAGCTGAAATCAAGATTGCCAAGAGAAATATCAATAACCTCAGATATGCAGATGACACCACCCTTATGGCAGAAAGTGAAGAGGAACTAAAAAGCCTCTTGATGAAAGGGAAAGAGGAGAGTGAAAAAGTGGACTAAAGGCTCAACATTCAGAAAGCTAAGATCATGGCATCTGGTTCCATCACTTCATGGGAAATAGACGGGGAGACACTGGAAACATTGTCAGGCTTTATTTTGGGGGGTTCCAAAATCATTGCAGATGGTGATTGCAGCCATGAAATGAAAAGATGCTTACTCCTTGGAAGGAAAGTTATGACCAACCTAGACAGCATATTAAAAAGCACACACAATCTCCCTCCCCCCTCTCCTCTTCTTCATGTAACTCTGTGAACCTCTCTGGGTGTCCCTCACAGGGGAGAATCTTTTGCCATTAACCTAGAAGTTTTATTATCAGTGCTGTATAGTATGAGAAGTCTTGAGACTACTGGAAGAATAAAACTGAAATCCAGAGGCAGGAGACTTAAGCCCAAAACCTGAGAACACCAGAAAACTCCTGACTACATGGAACTTTAAGTAATAAGAGACTGTGCAAAAGCCTCCATACCTACACTGAAACCAACCACCACCCAAGAGCCAATAAGTTTTAGAGCAAGACATACCATGCAAATTCTCCAGCAATGCAGGAACATAGCCCTGAACGCCAACATACAGGCTGCCCAAGGTCACACCTAACACATAGACACATCTCAAAACTCATTACTGGGCACTCCATTGCACTCCAGAGAGAAGAAATCAAGTTCCACGCACCAGAACACCGACGCGAGCTTCCCTAACCAGGAAACCTTGACAAGCCAATCGTCCAACCCCACCCACTGGGTAAAACCTCCACAATAAAAAGGAACCACAGACCTCCAGAATACAGAAAGCCCACTCCAGACACAGCAATCTAAACAAGATGAAAAGGCAGAGAAATACCCAACAGGTAAAGGAACATGAAAAATGCCCACCAAGTCAAGCAAAAGAGGAGGAGATAGGGAATCCACCTGAAAAAGAATTTAGAATAATGATAATAAAAATGATCCAAAATGTTGAAAACAAAATGGAGTTACAGATAAATAGCCTGGAGACAAAGATTGAAAAGATGAAAGAAATGTTTAATAAAGAAAGAATTGAAGAAATAAAAAAGAGTCAGTTAAAAATGAATGATGTAATAAATGAGATCAAAAACACTCTGGAGGGAACCAAGAGTAGAATAACGGAGACAGAAGATAGGTTAAGTGAGGTAGAAGATTAAATGGTGGAAATAAATGAAGCAGAGAGGGGAAAAGAAAAAAGAATCAAAAGAAATGAAGACAACCTCAGGGACCTCTGGGACAATGTGAAACGCCCCAACATTTGAATCATAGGAGTCCCAGAAGAAGAAGACAAAAAGAAAGGCCATGAGAAAATACTCGAGGAGATAATAGCTGAAAACTTCCCTAAAATGGGGAAGGAAATAGCCACCCAAGTCCAAGAAACCCAGAGAGTCCCAAACAGGATAAACCCAAGGCAAAACACCCCAAGACACATATTAATCAAATTAACAAAGATCAAACATAAAGAACAAACATTAAAAGCAGCAAGGGAGAAACAACAAATAACACACAAAGGGATTCCCATAAGGATAACAGGTGATCTATCAATAGAAACCCTCCAGGCCAGAAGGGAATGGCAGGACATACTCAAGGTAATGAAAGAGAATAACCTACAACCTAGATTACTGTACCCAACAAGGATCTCATTCAGATATGAAGGAGAATTCAAAAGCTTTACAGACAAGCAAAAACTGAGAGAATTCAGCACCACCAAACCAGCTCTTCAACAAATGCTAAAGGATCTTCTCTAGATAGGAAAAACAGAAAGGTTGTATAAACGTGAACCCAAAACAGCAAAGTAAATGGCAACGGGACCAATAATTACCCTAAATGTAAATGGGTTGAATGCCCCAACCAGAAGACAAAGATTGGCTGAATGGATACAAAAACACGACCCCTATATATGCTGTCTATAAGAGACTCACCTCAAAACAAGAGACACATACAGACTAAAAGTGAAGGGCTGAAAAAAAATATTTCACACAAACGGAGACCAAAAGAAAGCAGGAGTCGCAATACTCATATCAGATAAAATAGACGTTGAAATAAAGGATGTGAAAAGAGACAAAGAAGGACACTACATAATGATCAAAGGATTAATGCAAGAAGAAGATATAACAATTATAAATATATATGCACCCAACATAGGAGCACCGCAATATGTATGGCAAACACTAACGAGTATGAAAGAGGAAATTAATAGTAACACAATAATAGTGGGAGACTTTAATACCCCACTCACAACTATGGATAGATCAACTAAACAAAATTAACAAGGAAACACAAACCTTAAATGACACAATGGACCACCTAGACCTAATTGATATCTATAGGACATTTCACCCCAAAACAATCAACTTCACCTTTTTCTCAAGTGCACACGGAACCTTCTCCAGAATAGATCACATCCTGGGCCATAAATCTGGTCTTGGAAAATTCAAAAAAATTGAAATCATTCCAGTCATCTTTTCTGACCACAGTGCAGTAAGATTAGATCTCAATTACAGGAAAAAAATTGTTAAAAATTCAAACATATGGAGGATAAATAACACGCTTCGGAATAACCAACAAGTCATAGAAGAAATCAAAAAAGAAATCAAAATATGTATAGAAATGAATGAAAATGAAAACACAACAACCCAAAACCTATGGGACACTGTAAAAGCAGTGCTAAGGGGAAGGTTCATAGCATTACAGGCTTACCTAAAGAAACAAGAAAAAAGTCAAATAAATAACCTAACTCTACACCTAAAGCAATTAGAGAAGGAAGAAATGAAGAACCCCAGGGTTAGCAGAAGGAAAGAAATCTTAAAAATTAGGGCAGAAATAAATGCAAAAGAAACTAAAGAGACCATAGCAAAAATCAACAAAGCTAAAAGCTGGTTTTTTGAAAAAAATAAACAAAATTGATAAACCATTAGCAAGACTCATTAAGAAACAAAGAGAGAAGAACCAAATTAACAAAATTAGAAATGAAAATGGAGAGATCACAACAGACAACACTGAAATACAAAGGATCATAAGAGACTACTACCAGCAGCTCTATGCCAATAAAATGGACAACTTGGATGAAATGGACAAATTCTTAGAAAAGTATAGCTTTCCAAAACTGAACCAGAAAGAAATAAAATATTTTAACAGAGGCATCACAAGCAAGGAAATCGAAACTGTAATCAGAAATCTTCCAGCAAACAAAAGCCCAGGACCAGATGGCTTCACAGTTGAATTCTACCAAAAATTTAGAGAAGAGCTAACACCTATCTTACTCAAACTCTTCAAGAAAATTGCAGATGAAGGTAAGCTTCCAAACTCATTCTATGAGGCCACCATCACCCTAATTCCAAAACCAGACAAAGATGCCACAAAAAAAGAAAACTACAGGCCAATATCACTGATGAACATAGATGCCAAAAGCCTTAACAAAATTCTAGCAAACAGAATCCAACAACATATTTAAAAAATCATACACCATGACCAAATAAGCTTTATCCCAGGAATGCAAGGATTCTTTAATATCTGCAAATCAATCAATGTAATATACCACATTAACAAATTGAAAGATAAAAACCATATGATTATCTCAATAGATGCAGAGAAAGCCTTTGACAAAATTCAACACTCATTTATGATTAAAACTCTCCAAAAAGCAGGAATAGAAGGAACATACCTCAACATAATAAAAGCTATATATGACAAACCCACAGCAAGCATCACCCTCAATGGTGAAAAATTGAAAGCATTTCCCCTGAAATCAGGAACAAGACAAGGGTGCCCACTCTCACCACTACTATTCAACATAGTGTTGGAAGTTTTGGCCACAGCAATCACAGCAGAAAAAGAAGTAAAAGGAATCCAGATAGGAAAAGAAGAAGTGAAACTCTCGCTGTTTGCAGATGCCATGATCCTCTACATAGAAAACCCTAAAGACTCTACCAGAAAATTATTAGAGCTAATCAATGAATATAGTAAAGTTGCAGGATATAAAGTTAACACACAGAAATCCCTTGCATTCCTATACACTAACAATGAGAAAACAGAAAGAGAAATTAAGGAAACAATACCATTCACCATTGCAACAAAAAGAATAAAATAATTAGGAGTACATCTACCTAAAGAAACAAAAGACCTATACATAGAAAACTATAAAACACTGATGAAAGAAATCAAACAGGACACAAACAGATGGAGAAACATACCGTGTTCATGGATTGGAAGAATCAATATTATCAAAATGGCTATTCTACCCAAAGCAATCTATAGATTCAATGCAATCCCTATCAAGCTACCAACGGTATTTTTCACAGAACTAGACCAAATAATTTCACAATTTGTATGGAAATACAAAAAACCTCGAATAGCCAAAGTAATCTTGAGAAAGAAGAATGGAACTGGAGGAATCAACCTGCCTGACTTCAGACTCTAGTACAAAGCCACAGTCATCAAGACAGTATGGTACTGGCACAAAGACAGAAACATAGATCAATGGGACAGAAGAGAAAGCCCAGAGATAAATCCACGAACCTATGGACACCTTATCTTTGACAAAGGAGGCAAGGATATACAATGGAAAAAAGACAACCTCTTTAACAAGTGGTGCTGGGAAAACTGGTCAACCACTTGAAACTAGTGGTTGAAACTTGAAACCAACCACTTGGTTTCTAGTGGTTGAAACTAGAAACTGGTCAACCACTTGAAACTAGAACACTTTCTAACACCATACACAAAAATAAACTCAAAATGGATTAAAGATCTAAATGTAAGAACAGAAACTATAAACCTCCTAGAGGAGAACATAGACAGAACACTCTCCGACATGAATCACAGAAGGATCCTCCATGACCCACCTCCCAGAATATTGGAAAGAAAAGCAAAAATAAGCAAATGGGACCTAATGAAACTTAAAAGCTTTTGCACTACAAAGGAAACTATAAGTAAGGTGAAAAGACAGCCCTCAGATTGGGAGAAAATAATAGCAAATGAAGAAACAGACAAAGGATTAATCTCAAAAATATACAAGCAACTCCTGAAGCTCAATTCCAGAAAAATAAATGACCCAATCAAAAAATGGGCCAAAGAACTAAACAGACATTTCTCCAAAGAAGACACACAGATGGCTAACAAACACATGAAAAGATGCTCAACATCACCCATTATCAGAGAAATGCAAATCAAAACCACAATGAGGTACCATTACACGCCAGTCAGGATGGCTGCTATCCAAAAGTCTACAAGCAATAAATGCTGGAGAGGGTGTGGAGAAAAGGGAACCCTCTTACATGTTGGTGGGAATGCAAACTAGTACAGCCACTATGGAAAACAGTGTGGAGATTCCTTAAAAAACTGGAAATAGAACTGCCATATGACCCAGCAATCCCACTTCTGGGCATACACACTGAGGAAACCAGATCTGAAAGAGACACGTGCACCCCAATGTTCATCGCAGCACTGTTTATTATAGCCAGGACATGGAAGCAACCTAGATGCCCATCAGCAGATGAATGGATAAGGAAGCTGTGGTACATATACACCATGGAATATTACTCAGCCGTTAAAAAGAATTCATTTGAATCAGTTCTAATGAGATGGATGAAACTGGAGCCCCTTATACAGAGTGAAGTAAGCCAGAAAGATAAAGAACATTACAGCATACTAACACATATATTTGGAATTTATAAAATGGTAATGATAACCCTATATGCAAAATAGAAAAAGAGACACAGAAGTTCAGAACAGACTTTTGAACTCTGTGGGAGAAGGTGAGGGTGGGATGTTTCGAAAGAACAGCATGTATATTATCTAGTGAAACGGATCACCAGCCCAGGTGGGATGCATGAGACAAGTGCTCGGGCCTGGTGCACTGGGAAGACCCAGAGGGATCGGGTGGAGAGGGAGGTGGGAGGGGGGATCAGGATGGGGAATACATGTAACTCCATGGCTGATTCATGTCAATGTATGACAAAACCCACTGCAATGTTGTGAAGTAATTAGCCTCCAACTAATAAAAATAAATGAAAAAAAAAAAAAAAAGCAGAGACATTACTTTGCCAACAAAGGTCCATCTAGTCAAGGCTATGGTTTTTCCAGTGGTCATGTATGGATGTGAGAGTTGGACTGTGAAGAAAACTGAGCACTAAAGAATTGATGTTTTTAACTGTGGTGTTGGAGAAGACTCTTGAGAGTCCCTTGGACTGCAAGGAGATCCAACCAGTCCATCCTAAATGAGATCAGTCCTGGGTGTTCATTGGAAGGACTGATACTGAAGCTGAAACTCCAATGCTTTGGCCACCTCATGCAAAGAGTTGACTCATTGGAAAAGACCATGATGCTGGGAGGGATTGGGAGCAGGAAGAGAAGGGGATGACAGAGGATGAGATGGCTGGATGGCATCACCGACTCGATGGACATGAGTTTGAGTAGACTCTGGGAGTTGGTGGTGGACAGGGAGGCCTGGCATGCTGTGATTCATGGGGTCGCAGAGTCAGACACGACTGAACAACTGAACTGAACTGAAGAAATAAATTACAAAGAAGAAAGCAATAATGAATACCGTCCTTCTAGATTCCATACACATGTGTTAGTATGCAATATTTGTTTTCTGACTTACTTCCCTCTGTTTCACAGGCTCTAAGTTCATCAGTGGTTTGCGGGGCAGGAATAGAGACAAAGACATAGAAAACAGACTTATGGACACAGCAGGGAAGGGGAGAGTGGGATGAGGCAGGAGCGTAGCACTGAAACACATACGCTGCCACATGGGAAACAATCACGGGCAGTCGCTGTGTGACACAGGCCGCTCAGCCTAGTCCTCTGTGATAACCTAGGTGGGGGTGGGGTGGGAAACGGGAGGAAGGTTCATGAGGGAGGGGACCCACGTATACCCACAGCTGATTCATATTGGTATATGCAGAAACCAACACAGCATTGTTAAGCAGCTCCCCTCCAAGTAAAAATAAACTATCAATTTTTAAAAAAGAAAAAAAAAGCAATGATGACACACAGTTAAAGTTCATAAGTTGAAAACAAGTTTTAATGAACAGCTGAGGCAGGGCAGTAAGGAAGGGTTAAGATGGGTAGAAATACTTGTATAGTGGAAGCCAATAGAAGTTGTTACTGACCAAGCATTTTGCTTGAAAATACCAGAAAATGGGGGTGAAATTTGGGACTGAAGACAAGACAGACAGAATGTCCTATAGATGGATTTCTAACTTCCAACATCATACTTTCATCTAAAAAAGAGCAAGAGAATGCAGGTTTGCAATTCCAAGTTTAAAAGTTAAATGAAGGATCCCTCTCTGGAGAATTTGAAAGGTATTAAAGAAAGAAAATTAAACCTTTCAAGATCTTCCCACATTATAGCTGGGTTTTTAATCTGATTAAATTACCCTAAATCACAATAGAAGATTCATCAAGACCTCCATGACTATATGCTTCTAATTCCCAATGAGGTCTTCAGTCTTAAAAGAAGTAAGGAACCCAGACCTCATTGGAAATGACAAATATAAACAAAAATGACCTTTGAAAAGCAAGTAGAAATTCTTAATTATGAAATATCTCCACTTAGATTCCTCAGAGGCATGTACCATTACATCACATCCAGGGGAGAAAAAAATAGATCCCTGCTTCCAAAATTTAAGTAGAAGCTAACACTGTTTAGGGAATAAAATATTGAATACTGAAATTTAAAAGTCAATGAAAGGGGCTTCCCTGGTGGCTCAGTGGTGAAGAATCCAACTGCCAATGCAGGAGACACGGGTTCAATTCCTGGTCCAGGAAGATCCCACGTGCTGCAGAGAAACAGCCCAGGCACCCCAACTACTGAACCTGTGTTCAGGAACCCAGGAACTGCAGCTACTGAAGTCCATGTGCCCTAGAGTCCTGCTCCCAACGAAGAGTAGCCCCTGCTCGCCACAATTAGAGAAAAGCCCACGTACCTATGAAGACCCAGTGCAGCCAAAAATAAATAAATAAATTTTAAAATTCAGTGAAAGGTTTGAAAGATCATGTTGAGAACACTTCCCAGAGAGTTGAATAAAGGTCAGAGGTGGACATATGGAAGACAAAATACATGAAGAAACTAGGGAGTTCAACATCTAGTCAATAAAAGTTCCCCGGGAAAAAAGAAAGGAAGATGGAAAAGATAAGTATTTTCAAAAAAGCCATGCAACAAAAAGCTTAAGTAGAGAACTGTCCAGATTAAGTCACATCAAGTGTATGAACTAATGAAAAATAATAATAATAATAAGGCCAATGCAGAAGAGTGACCCAGTCGGTCTTCATGTTCCCCTCAGCCTGACTAAATCTGGACAAGTTTCTTCCTGACTACAGCTCCGTGATTTCCCTTTTCTTAGAGCACCAACTGGAGAAAACTTCTAATTGTAAATCCTTCTTTGCTCCTTTGAGATATAAACCTCCCAGCCTCTTGATAATTTTACAACCCAGGAATACTCTTTATTATTTTTCCACTGGTTTGGCCCCAGCACTTAAGGACTCTTCCAATTCTTATTTCATCAGAGTTAAGTTCTATCTCTCCACTTGCTCTCAACTTAATAAAGTTCTCTTTGCCTGTTTAACTCATCTGGTACAATGTTTCTTTGACAAGCTCATCATCAACAATTTTCAGAACATCAAGATAAAGAGAGGATATAAAATAACTCCAGAGAAAAATTTAAAAAATGATCAATATTCCAAATTTCTAGGCAGAGTTACTACCTACTACAAGACAAAGGAGAAGTTCTTTTAAGTTATCAGAGAAATTTTAACCTAGAATTCTATCTTTAGCTAAACCAAAATTCAAGAATATGAATAGTTTTACAGACACAAAGAGGTTTTCTCCTTTAAACCTTTAGTTAAGTGAATAGGGTTAAAATAAAAGTATCAGTATTGAGGTTAGTGGGCTGTGCCTTTTATCAAAAGGCTTTATAAAACCAGAAACTTGAAAATAGAACGAAATCCCTATGTTTTCAAGATAGCTAACTTGTATACCAGGACTGCTGTACCAGCCAAGGCCCAGAACTCTTCGATTTCTTGTTTCATCTTTTTCTCAGTGTGGTATTTGGGCACAAGATCACTGCTGGAGAGCCAGTCATTACATGCTTATTCCAGATAATTGGATGAAGAACAGCACAAATTCTCTTTTTAGAAGCTATACCAAACAATTTATACACAGTCACTGTTTGTAACTCATCAGCTAAAATTCAACCACATGGCCAGTAGGACATGATCAGGGTTAGAAGTTTAGGATCACGCTAAATGTAGGGCACTCATATTAAAGAATAATAGTAAAAGAATTGATATTGATAATTATGCAGCTACTATCCATTTTAAGATGGCACTCAAAAAAGGTTGGAAGTATTTAGAGACTGAGAAGACTAATAAAGTATGAAAAAGGAACATAGCATAATAAAAAAGTGAATTATTAATTTCAGAACATATTTTAGTACATTTTTCTTAAAACCAGACACCTAACATGGATAGCAAAATAACAAGTATACTAACACAAATATTAAGCATATTTAAAAGTGATATGTAAGTATACAGGTAAAGCAATTCCTGCAACCCAAAGTAGAAAAATGTAAATTATAGTCATTTCAAGCACATATGAAACAGAAAAATTGACTGTTGACCACAAAGAAAATTTCGTTAGATCCTTAAGGAGGAATATCATACCTATTAAATCAAACGGGATCTCCACTTAAACTCCCTCCCCTCAAATTTTGACTCAGACCATGTTTTCTTCCTTAATGAAAATAAATTTGAGTTTATTGGTAAAAATGAGCCCAGGTCTAACACTTTTTCATGATAAAAAAAAAACAAAACCTCAGTCTACCTAGAAATAATGGGAAATTTTGACTTTATAAACAGTTTCTACAAAAATCCAACAGCTAACATCATAATTGATAAGAAAGACAAGGTTTTCTCACTAAGGTCAGGTACAAAAGGATGCCCCCCACATCACTTCTTTTCAATATCATACTGGAAATTCTAGCCTGTGCAGTACAACCAGTGGAAAAGGTATATACAGTGGGAAGGAAGAAATAAAACTGCTTCTGTTCACAGATAACATTATTGTCTATAAAGAAAATCCTCAATGACAACAAAACTCACGGTTATAGCAATGTTGCAAGATAAAAAGTTATTATGCACAAGTCACTCACTTTCCTATGTACCAGCAATGAACCAGTGGGATTTGAATTTAAAGCACAACACGTTTATGCTAGCATCTCAAAAAATAAAATACTTAGGTATAATCTGACAAATATGTGAAAGGGCTATACAAGGAAAACTATAAAATGCTGATTAAGGAAACCAAAGAAGAAGTAAATATATGGAGAGATATTCCATGTTTGTGGTGGTTGTTCAGCCACCCACTCGTGTCTGACTCTTTGCGACCCTGGCGACTGCAGCATGCTAGAAAGACTCAAAGTTGTCAATATGTCACTTTTTCCAAACTTGTTCTATAGATTAAATGTAATCCCAATCGAAACTCCAACAAAGCATTTTGTACCCACTGACTCTAATGTTAAAGGTGGTGACGCAAAAGATTCAGAATAGCCTTTGTTCCAGGTGGCCCTTATTCCTGAAACTTCTTCTGCATTCCCTTAGCCCTACATTCTCTTATTAATTCAAGCTTGCCCTAAAATACCTCCACCTCAAGGATGCTGACAATGGCCACACTAGTTAATATTCAAAGCTTTCCACAAACTTCCAACCTGCCTTATGTGCTCTACTATCTTTGTCCTGTAACACTCATTAATCCTAATGTGTTATATTATTTACCAGTAGTGTATTACAGGTTTATTTATTGAATGAACATAAACAACAGAAAACAACAGGGGACTGTAAATAAATTATAGCTCCTCCATATGATAGGAAATTAGATCTTCATTAGAAAGCATCAGATAGCTCTAATTATAGTGTATGAAACATCACCAAGACATATTGGCACCCAATAAATATGTAAACTTAAAATGCAAAATGCACAGCTCTGTGTAGATAGCATAATGCAATTCTATCTCATTGGAAAAGACCCTGATGCTGGGAACGATCGAAGGCAAAAGAAGAGGGCAGCAGAGGGTGAGATGGTTGGACGGCATCACCGACTCGATGGACATGAGTCTGAGCAAACTCCAGGAGGCGGTGAAGGACAGGGAAGCCTGGTATGCTGCAGTCCATGGCATCGCAAAGAGTCGGACACGGCGACTGAGCAAGCAAACAAATCATACACACAATCAGTGTCTGTAAAGAAACAGGTACTTTACAACACCAGCATCTTCAAGGTGAGCAGACTACTTGCATGGGGGACAAGTAAGGAAAGAAGCCTTTTCCCCATATCTTCCAAAACTTTATTCCATGAGAACATAACAGCTATCAAACAAACAGATGTAGCTACTATAATCTACAACAGGTTCAGACGTCTCTTGCCTTTAGGACATGCTGTATAGCACATAGAAAGCAAGGAAGTAAAAGTCGCTCAGTCGTGTCCAACTCTTTGTGACCCCATGGTCTATACAGCCCATGGGATTCTCCAGGCCAGATTACTGGAGTGGGTAGACGTTCCCTTCTCCAGGGGATCTTCCCAACCCAGAACGAACCCAGGTCTCCCGCTTTGCAGGCGGATTCTTTACCAGCTGAGCCAAGGGAAGCATATAGCACATAACTCCGCTCAGTGTCATGTGGCAGCCCTGATGGGAGAGGGGGGCCTCTTTGGGGAAGCCTGGTACGTGGATATGCATGGTTGAATCCCTTCACTGTCCTCGTGAAACTATCACAACATGGCTAATCAGCTACATCCCAATATAAAATGAAAAGTTCAAAAAAAAAAAAAAAGTCTCTTGCTTTAAAATTTTTGTGTTAGCTGGATAAATGAAAAAGTTAAAAAAAGAAAAATGACCTGATTATGCTCTACTTACTGAAAGAGTATAATTTTTAATATTTGTGCAAAAATTTCTATCGTGATTGTCTCCAGGGCACCCTATATGTTCCATTGAATACACACCCATCCCTCCTAGGGATGTGCCATGAGTGAAGATGTTTTCCCTTCTGAAGATAAACCAAAGCCTCTCTATTACCTCTTTAGCCACTTCAGAGAAATAAATATGTGTGCACACCTGTGCACACATACACATACTCTCAATCTTACTCAAGATTCTCTGGTTATATTGCTCATTTTTCATGACATATTTCTAGCCAAATATACCTCTAGGCTTGGGTACGCCTTTCTCTCTTCCTCAATCTGGCATTTAGCCAGCATCCAAAACTCTCTTGTGAAGTTAGTACCTTCATGCAAAGTGAGCTTCCACAATCTTTGTCATTAAGTGTCAGGTAGAAAATGTATCACAGAAGATATATGGCATCAAACAGGCAGGAATGAAGCTGTGAGCTTGCATTCAGGTCAAACAGGGTGTTTGCTCTGAAAGTATTAAGGCCAAGTTTATTGTGTCAATATCAAATGCATTGTAAACATGAAGCTTTTGCTCCTTTCATCATGAATAAATCACTCGTGCGGCCCAGCCACTCAGGCCTTATCAGGCAGTATTTAATTTCAGTACAATTGTGCCGACAGGCCTAATCACAACTGTCCTGTTATTTTAAATGCAGAAGAGACCCTGTGAGGACTGCCACTCGGGACAGGCTCCCTGGAGAATTTCCCTAAATTCCAGAACACCCACCTTACGTATGTGTTTTTGTTAAGGCTCTGTGCTCTGCTTTCCAAGAGGGCAGATGGACCATATGCGTACTCACTCTCCAGCGGGAACAGGAGATGGAAGGGCAACAGCAACGAGGGCAACGAGGGCCCTAATCCAAATACTCACACATCTTGAGCAAGGCTTCAAGAAACTTCGGCCTCTGTATAGGAAAGGAATTTAGTCACCTTCTAAGACTCTTGCAGTTCTTAAAAGCCAGTGGATGTCGACATGGACATGGGTGTAGGAAGATGACTGAGCTGGTCCTTTGAGGAGGAGAGACTGATATAACTAAGTACCACATAGCTTTAAAACAACAGGAATTAATTCACAGTCCCGGCAGCTAGAATTTCAAATTAAAGATGTTGGCAGGGTGATGGTCTCTGAAGACTAACAAAGAATCTGTTCCAGGCATACTTCTGTTCCCTGGCTGGAAAAGGCATCCCTCCAAACCTCTGCCTCCATCTCCACATGGGGCTTGCCCTACGCCTGCCTCTGCCTCTCTGCTCACCTCACAGACAGCAGTGTTAGTGGATCAAGGGTCCGCCCTACTCCCATGTGACCTACTCCTAACTTACCTCTCCATCACAACCAAGGTCAGATCACACTCACCAGTACTGCGGACGAAGGCTTAGACACGTCTGATGGGTTCACAATGCAGCCAGTCCCGGTGATGCTGTGCAATTCTCTACTGCACCTTTTCATTTTTTTTAATGTTTTTAAATTTTTATTGGACTATATTTGCTTTACAATTTTTTTTTTAGTTTCTACCACACAGCAGAGTTAATCAGCTATGTGTATACATATATCTCCTTTTTTTGGACTTCCTCCCCATTTACGTCACCACAGAGCATTGAGTCGAGTCCCCTGTGCTATACATTAGGTGCTCACTAGTTTTCCATTTTATATTAATACTTAGTGTCAATAGTGTCTATGCATCAATTCCAATTTCCTAATTTATCGCACCACCTGCCTTTACCCCCTGCTATCCATACATTTGTTCTCTATGTCTGTCTCTATTTCTGCTTTGCAAATAAGATCATCTATATCATTTTTCTAATTTCCCCATACATGCGTTAATATAAGATATATGTTTTTCTCTTTCTGACTTACTTCAGTCTCTACAGACACCTTTTAAACCAGATGCCCAGGTGATTCAATCAGTTTGCCAATCTAATATTCAGAGAAACTGAAATACAATTAGAACCTAGAAACCTAAAAATCTCACAGTCGTGAAGAGCATCTCGTAGGACATTATCTGTCATGCCTCTACATTTTATAAGAAAAATGTGCCTCTCAAAAATACTGCTTCTTCAGGAAAATATATTGAAATCGGAACATAAAAATAAAGAAGATCCCATACCAGGTATTATTGCAGGAAATTCAAAATTTGCCTCACACACAAATATCTGAGGAAACAATTGACATTCTTTAACAAAATTACAAATTCTGTAAAGTTGAGATGTTATCATCATAACGAACATTTTACAACTTCTGATAATTTAATATACTGCTGCTAGAAAGTATACACTAGGGAAATTTAGATTTACATAAACAATTTATACTTATCTAATGCAGTGTAGCATTATAATCATCTTAACTCTAATACTTATTAGAACCTAGTAAGGAAATGCTAAATTCATTCCCTTGTTTTCAATAGTGGAGGAGTGGATAGAATGTATGGGTGATGTGCATTCAGAGGTTCTTGGTTGAACCAAAGACAAGCTGCAAATGTTCTGTGAATAGTTTTTGTGCTTCTTCCATGAGGTGCTCTGAATACAAGAAGACCCAAGCCTAGAGAAGTGCTTGTGAAAACCATAGTGTTCAAGGTTCGATGCTCTGCTTTCCAAGGGCACAGAGAGGCAGTGTAAGTATTCATGCTTCCAATCACAGCCCATTAAAATGGGCTACCTTGTCATCTGGTAAAACAGAGAAGCCTCAGATCACATAACCACTATCTCCCCTTGCCCATTCTGCTCCAATAGATGAGGTTCCCGAGCCAAACAACCCAACTCACCCAACAAACCCAGCAGATGCCTGCTGATCCCTAAGTAGTGAGTTTCAGCTCCCTGACAGCCCAGAAAATTATTCAAACAAGTCAATCACATGCACCAGTGGGATCCAGGGTAACCTCACCCTCTTGGTACCACAAGGACTGACTCCTACTACTCCTGGTTATCTGTTCCACTCTCAAGGATAACCCCTGTGTATCATGCATGGCATGTGGGATCCAGGCTGTGAATACAGATGATTCGTGAAATTGCTGTTGATTTCATCTGTCCAAAGTCAAGTGTCATGGGTTCCATCATCCACATAACCCTAGGGCAGGAATGCCTTCCTCACCAACGGTGTCAGTGAAAGTCACTCAGTCATGTCCGACTCTTTGCGACCTCATGGACTATACATGTCCATGCAATTCTCCTGGCCAGAACACTGGAGTGGGAAGCCTTTCCCTTCTTCAGGGGATCTTCCCAACCCAGGGATCAAACCCAGGTCTCCCACATTGCAGGCAGAGCAATGAGCTACAAGGGAAGCCCAATGGTGTCAAGAGGAGACAATTAAAACATACCTTCAGTTAAATAACTGCTTAAAAAGAAACCCCTAGGATCTTATAGCACTTCCACAACTATTTTGCACTTGACTAGACAGTGTAGCTAGGTCACAGGGGTCCATGGGAGAAGCATTTACCTGTGTAGGACCATCATCTTACAAGCCATGTATTTTGCCAAGATATAAAGGAAACTAAATGGGCTACCTGTTTACAACTGTCTGAAAATAAAGAGTGTTCTGGTTAAAGAGACCGAGTTGATTAGAGTATGGATTAAAACTAAGAAGCTTTCAAAGAGATGTTTGAGTCGAAGTTGTTGCATTTACCTGTTCTGAAGAAAACTAGTAACTTTTAACAACATCTAGTTTTTGCAGAACACGTTTTTGGAACACTATTTATCCTCCTGGATCCTGTTTACACTTCCACAACCCATCTCAACACAGCAGGCAGGGCCATCTGACTAAAATTCCAATAGGACCACTTTGTCTAGCCCCTGCTTGAATTCCTTCAGCCTCTCTCTATCCTCTGAAAAAGCACAAGCTACTAAGCATCACATACAAGGCCCTGAATGACCTGAACGATGGTGGCTTTTCTTTTTAAGCAAAGAAAGAATGAGGATGTGTACAGCCTGAGGGGAAGTACCGAGTAGAAAGGAGTAAGTAAAATATATATGAGAGAGGGGATGAATAATAGAGTTATAGTCTGGAGAAGGCTGGAGGGGGGTTCAGGGATTTAAATAGAGCCATAGCTCACACTCCAATCTTGACATAGTGGAGATAAGATATAGGCTGAAAGGAATGCATGTTGGGGTAGAGAAACAAGATTCTGTACTCAAAGCCCCCTTATTCTCAGTCAAGTAGAAGAAAGATCACCTGCTGAGGCTCTGAAGGGCACAGAGTCTGAGGTGGTGTCTTGAACAGCAAGGTGAAATTTGTATGTTCATGCAAACAGGAGGTGGATCTAAGAGCTCACTGCAAGCCAGTCTGAGGCTCTCATTTGAAGGGGTGTGTGTTTTAGCCAAATGTAATTCAATCCCACCTAGAGGCTTAACTATCAAAGTAGGGAATGAATTATTTCGTTTCTGCAAAGTTCGAGTTTAACCAGACAGTTCAGTAAGAACTGGTTCCTGAGATAATCAATAAAAATTTAGTTCATATCACGGAAGAAATAGGCTCATGGGTGTGACGGGTAAACCAAAGGAAAAAGGACAAGAATTTGATATAATGAAGGCCCCTAAAGAGCAAAGATCTGAAACCAAATATCATATGGAGACTGAAAATGGTGGTCAGATTGTGCCCAAATAACAGACTTTTAATATCTACCATTTCTGAGATTAGAATACTTCTAAAGGATAAGAAGGTCTAACTAACCGCTTAAAATCCCCTATCATTATGGTAATGGTTGGAGTAAAGAGAGAGAGTATGGCTTCCCAGATGGTACTAGTGGTAAAGAAACTGCCTGCCAATGCAGGAGATGTAAAGAGATGCAGGTTCAGTCTCTGGGTCGGGAAGATTCCCTGGAGGAGGACATGGTAACCACCTCCAGTAATCTTGCCTAGAGAATCCTTTGGCCAGAGGAGCCTGGCGGGCCATGGTCCATAAGGTCACAAAGAGTCAGTCATGACTGAAGCAATTTAGCCTGCACACAAAGAGATTATGAAATTATTTCCAAATCTTCACTAGATGGGAGAGTGGATATTTTGACTTTAAGTAATAGAAAAATCTAAGGAACCTAGAGAGTATGTCTTCTGAATTTGAAAAAATATGAGAAGTCTGGTTTCAATGGTTTAAGGGCTTCAATGATATCATAAAGATTACATCTCTCTGTATCACTGAGTTAAGCTTTGCTACTCTTTGCAGGCTGACTTGGATTGGCTTCTATGTGGCAACACGAAGCCTGCCGCATCTCCAACTTCATATCACGTAATACACAAGTCTGGTAGGAAAAGCGCCTCAAATCAAAGCCCTTGACTTAGCTCCAGTTGTAAGCCAACCCTGAAACAAACACTGTCCGGAGGTTTGAGGCACTAATTGGCTGGAACTGGACCACAGGGTCTACTCCTGGAAAAAGATGAGACCTCACTCAGACCTAAAGAACTGAGACTGGAGAAGGCGTAAATCCCAAACAGAAATCAGTTAAAAGAATTAAGGTGAAAGAATGAAGAATAAAAAAGCCTCAAGCCACATTCCTCTGCAGCCCTTATTCTCAAAAACCAAATGATACGGGTCCTACAATATGATACAGAACAACTTAATCAGCTCTGTTGCTCCTATATAGTAAGAATTTCCAACTTTCTAACCCTCCACATAACCTCAGCTCAGCCAGAGTCATGTTTTACAGTCTGTCATTTTCAAAATCCCACTATGGTACCAATTTCCGTTTCAGTTAAGATTAGTTGCAAGAGAAACCAATACTCCATATTTCAAGCAAACAGCAGCAAAGAAAATGAAAGGAAATATTAGAAATCAGCCCATTTTTTCCAAAGCCTGAAATATCAGTTTCAGAGTCCACAGACAAAGGCAATTCTTGTCAGTTTTCAAGATCTCAAATTCACTTTCACTATGGAAACACAGGAACTGAATAAGCTCCCATCCTTTTCAACATTTTATGTAACACTATTCAAGACTTCATTTCCAGGGGAAAAGCAGTTGATTGGCCTAGCTCAGGTGATGTAGATCATGACCAGGGTGAGGTGGGCACATTAAAAATCATGTTAGAATAATCTGAAGACTAAGAAGACGCAATATATCAGGAAACCAAAAACAAAAAGCTTGCCACTACAGGTAGGGATGGAAAAGTCTGTTCTATCAGTGACAAAAACAAGGAAGCATAGAGTACAGTAGTAATTTTGCAACACACAAAAGTATCAGGTCAGCTTGTTGTACACTTCAAACTTACAAGGTTATTGTTCAATGATAGCTCAATAAAAATTTTTTCAAAAAATTCAGTATTAAAAATAAATTCAATTCACAGCAGGGCATGGAGGTGGGGATTAGCATAGAGACTGGTAAAGCCAGAGAGTATAAGCTTCAAAGGAGAATGACCACAACCATAAAAGAATAATGAAACATCATAATCATTCACTATTCTTGACAGTATTAATGAAGAACCTGAAAACTGGAAAGATAAGCCAGAGGAGGGGGTATTTCATAGGACAGTGGTGTCTATATGAGAGATCAAGGGTTTATCTAGGATAAGGGCATGGAAAGAATTCTTTACAAGAATTCTTTTTGTTCCAAGACTGGGTAGGTTCCCAGGGAGAAGAGGAAAGTTGCGAGATATCACTCAACCGAATGTCTTAACAAGTATCATAATTGTTCTTATAGTAAGACATGGGCACATTTCAAAGAAGTATAAGATAAGATACAGCCCTTGATTTCTTGTCTATAGGCTCTATGATTCACCACAGATTAATACAACTTTCTGCTGTGATAGAAATGTTCTATAAGCTGGGCTGTCCAAGATGGTAGCCATTAGTCGTATGTTACGACCGAGCACACGAAATGTGGATACTGTGAATAGACTTGGCTTTTGAATTATATTTTATAATGAACTGATTTAAGTTTAAATAGACCCATGTGACTAGAGGCTACAGTAGGAGATGCATGGTTATGGATTATACGGTCATACGGAATAAAAGGTGACCCTTATAAAATAAAATAGCATTAAGTTACAGTATAAAATCTTCCAAGTTTTGTAAATGGAAATTTACAACAGGCTTCAGATTTATACTTGCATGAGTGAGAATTTAAAAGTGATTGTTAAATTCATCAAAATTCCCCCCATAGATGACTTGATGAGAAGGTGGACATAAGTCATTTTTAAGATGCTAGTCCATCTTAGAATGCAGCTAGTTAAAAGTGGTGTGGTGGCATTCACAGGAGGGGAGTCAGGGTTGAGGAAATCAAGGTGAAAATCACCCGAACCGAGGCTAGTCCAGAGGTAACCAGAGATGTTGCTTCCCTGACAACTCATAACTAGTTATCCTGAATTCTTTCCCTCCGAGGTTCTTATGAAAACTTCTCTAGTGTGAAAAAATAAACTGAGAATGTCTAGTACATACTCTCTGTATTCCCTCCATGTAGCATATATGATTCCTATTGATGTAGTTAATAAGTGGAACCATCGGATAAACTTGAAGTTGCATCACTACTGACTTAGGTCATTTGGAGAAAACTGCTCAGCAGTGACTGCCTTTTTTTTTAATTGAACCAATATGTTTATTCACTGAAAAATGATTTAAAAAAAAAGTCAAGTCAGATATGAATGAAGACATAAACAGTTTCAGTTCCACAGATTTAAACCTAGGTAGGTAGATAGGTACATACACAGAACATTTATTCTTTGTTGAAAACCAGACTGCCTTTTCTTTTCCAAAGAGTCCTACAGAGGTCATCAGACAAGCTGAACAGATACATTTAATTTGTAAAGTAGTTTCTTCTTCATATTTCGCTGCCCCACTTAACTGGTTCGAAATCAGACATAGTTCTTTTCCCCGTGGAGATATTTTCCCAGGTACTGGACCTATAGCTAAGCAATAAATATTTATAAACTCATGCTTTCATCAATGCGATGAGGGAAGCTCCCATATCACAGCTACCTGGAGACAAGGTAGCTGTTGTCCTGAGAGTGTAAGTAACCTGTTCAAGGTCAAGGACCTAATTCAGTGGAACCAGGACTCAGACAGAGAATTCTGCTTCCAGAGCCTTTGCTTTTGCTTTGAAATGTCTCACTACCCTGCTTCTCTCAGCTCATACACATCCACGCGGGCGCACTCATTCACAACACACACCAACAACCAAAGTGTGGCTAAAGCTGGTTTTGGAGCATGACACTCACTGTTATCTCCCCGTTTACTTGTATTCCCCTTCCATGTGGCCCCTTCTCTACTCTATACCTCTGTCTCTTCACAGCTGGTCCTTAACAGAAACCACTAGGATATTCCGGTTCACAAGTAATTCACAAATTCAATACACAGTTCATAGAGAAAAAAGATTTATGTAGGTAAAATGTTTTGCTGTCTATAACATACCCTGAGTGGAGGGCACTCAAGGGAAATTTTCTAAGGATATTCAAAATAAAATATCCTAGTAAAAAAGAAAATGCAAAATAAGACTTCAGCTATGCAAATATGCTGGTAGTGAGAGTATTACAGCCCCTATTTAATAGTATCATCTAGAAAAAAGAGTTTTTCCTTAAAGAAATGCCACCGGCATTGATAATGGAAACACATTAAAAGTCCTCTGTCAATTACAGTATTAAGTTTAAGCTACAAATTGGAAATAAGAGTAAGTATTTAACTAGGACACATACCTTTAGTGGGGGTTCATAGACTATCAAGTAAACAACTCATAAAGCTTAATCCTCTGTGTTCTCAAATTCAAGCCTGGTCAATTCTATGATGCTGGTACTACACTAGTTTGTCAAATGGGGTAAATAAAGAGGTCCCTCCAAATATGGCACATACTTTTACTTGTAGTGTGACCAGATTCTTCATTTCAAATACAACATTGCTGGCCTCACTGCAATTTCGTATGCTGGTAAACCCTAACGTGTGTTTCTCAAGTTTCCAGGGACTATCTCGGTATCATGTCTGACTATAGTAAAGCTTGCGCCTGTGCTCACTGGGTCATGACTAAGGTACTAAAGGTACTAAGAAAGGCCTGCAATTAAGTAACTGCATTTTACAAACTACTTGTGAAATATTCCTGTGTGTATATACATACCTGTAGATTCTATCAGCAGTGCCACATGATATACTGTGAATCACGATAGTATGCAATGGGAGGATTTTAAATCAGGGGTCATTTCATATATCAGACAGATCACTGATAAAAAGGGGAAAGACCAAGTAACAGAAAGTGGATTTTTGGAGGAGGGGATATAGTCGAAATATGAATGTAGATGGAGGCAGGAAACAGAGAACCGTGAAAATGAACAAATTTGGGACATATTCAAGGAAAAAGGACTTAGTGGCTAAGTTGATGTGGAGAGTTAGAGATGGATGAGAACCAGGTTTCTACATTTCATGAGAGTATAATGGTAGTATTAACAGGAAGAGACATGGGCTTGGTTAAAGTAAAACAAATAGATATTTATGCATATTAAGTTAAATGTTACTCGGGGGCATTTAACTGGAAGCATGCAATAGGCTGCTGACATATGGGCCTCTCATTCATACCACTTCTGGAAAGATAATTTTATGTGTATTTACATTTTCCTTTGTTTACTGATGATTCCCCTACTAGATGTAAAGTCCTGAAGCAATCCTGTAATGTGCTTAATACATTTTTGTGGAATACCTGATTCAAGTTTCAAGGGAATTATTTTTATTGAGGATTAAACTATAGATTAACTATAGATTGGCATCAGCGACTCCATGGATATGAGTTTGAGTAAGCTCTGGGAGTTGGTAATGGGACAGGAAAGCCTGGAATGCTGCAGTCTATGGGGGTCGCAAAGAGTTAGACATGACTGAGCCACTGAAATATAGATTGAATATTTGTATCCCCACAAAATTTACAAGTTAAAATCTAACTCCCAACATAACGGTATTTGGAAAGGAGGGCCTTTGGGATGTGATTAGGTGACTTCCAGCCTCCACCCTTCTGAGAAATAGATTATGTTGTTAGCAAACCATCCAGGCTCTGACATTTTTATCGTAGCAGCCCAAGCTAGACAGTTGAGGTTGTTGTTCAGCCACTCAGTGGTGTCCAACTCTTTGCAGCCCCATGGCCTGAAGCACACCAGACTTCCCTGTCCTTCACTGTTTCCCAGAGCTTGCTCAAACTCATGTCCATTCATTCGATGATGACATCTAACCATCTCATCCTGTCACCCCCTTCTCCTCCTGCCTTCGATCTTTCCCACCGGCAGGGTCTTTTCCAATGAGTCAGTTCTTTGCATCAGGTGACCAAAGTATGGGAGCTAGACAGTGGGTCAACGTTTTTGTTTCATTTTTAATTAAAGATGATACTTCCCTCTTCTATGCAGAGAACACAGAGGACCAAAGACCTTAGTCCTTTCACCATTCTAAACGAGAACTGGCCTCTACCCAAACTGTGTATATACCAACTGCCCACAACTATCTGCCTCCATTCCCTACTTACTCACCGCGACCATCGGGCATGTTCTGCTAACAGCTACTCGACGAGACACCGAAAAGACAGCACTGAAGCAGCCACACCCGTTCCTGGCATCACGGAGCTCATAATTCAGAGAACTCTTTTATTAATTCTCACTCTCGCTAGAGTTGCTCTAACTCACTTGACCTTAGGGGATCTTTTGTTTATGAAAAGAAGTGAGTATGGTAAAAAAATACATAATGGACTATAAAACTAGTTATTTCCTATACTCCCCCCAAACACTTCAGCAATGTCTGACACATATGAATACATATTCCATGTATATATATATGGAGTATATTAAATTAAAACGCAGAAACAAGTATATTCTATGTGCATTATTCAGTAATGTGTGTTTACTTCAGCATCACATGAAAATCTCAGGTCAGCACATGCAGATTTTATTTTTTTCTTAACAGTTACATAACACCCCATATAGAAAAAAATGCCAGCTATTTCCCTTAAGGATCTTTTGTGCGTGTGCATGTGCATGTGCATGTGCATGTGCGTGTGTGTGTGCTGTCATGTCTGATTCTTTGCAGCTCCATGGACTGTAGCCCTCCAGGCTCCTCTGTCCTTGGCAGAGGAAGCAAGAATACTGGAGTGAATTGCCATTTCCTCCTCCAGGGGATCTTTCCTACCCAGGGATTGAACCCCCTTCTCCTGCATTGGCAGGTAAATTCTTTACCACTGAGCCACCTGGGAAGCCCCAAGGATCTAACATACCCCTGAGCTGATTCTTCTTGTTCTAAGTTCTCCCATCAGTTCACCCAAAGTCTGAGTAAACTTCAAAGTCACAGCCACAGAAATTGCTAAGTATGTACACACAAACACACATATACAAAAATAAGTATTTTTGAAATAAGGAAAGACAGGCTAAGACATTGAAAGCTAGGGGAAAAAACACTTCCAAAAATCAAACCCCTCTTATGAACTCATGAATTCTATGATGTTAATAGTGTGATTTTGTGAAATTAAATGCTTTAAATACCACTGTCATTAATTTGAAAGCACATTTTGTTTTTAAAAGCAGTAAACAAAAGATAGATTTCAAGCTCAGGCTGTGTTTGGTTGGCCTGTAAACTTCAAGGTCAAGACAGCATCACTCACTCTGACATTTGGGATTTGCTGTGGGCGTTCTGTCTAAATGGAGCATTTCGCAATGCAACTTGGGGTGCAACCATTAGTTATACTACGAGAAAATTGATTTCTGTGGGTAACAGAGTAACACATGGCGCCGCTCAGCATCCATGAATTTAGAGAATATAACCTGGTAATATATCGAATGCTTATTGAGCGAAGCAGAAAATTCTAATCTTGGTAAGCCACCGGATCTATGGGCTCTCAGTGCCCAACAAGTGCTGCCTCGAAAAAGTCCACATGAGAAAATCATTTCCAGCATAACATTCTTCAGATTTATGAGCTGGTGTTTCTCCTACACTATAAAATATACTGTAATGATGATGTTAAGTCATCGTATTTTGGAAAGGGACCTGGATTTGGACTCAGACGGCACTCCCTATTTTTGGCTAGGTCCCTGAACACGTTCTATTTTCCTATCTCTCAAATGGGAATGGAAAATTTGGTACACTCAAATTGGTGCATAAGAGAGACACAGAAGCACTCTGCATTATGTAAAGCACAGAAATAAACTAAAATGTCAAAAAAAATGAGGACATTAGGGCAGAACTGGGCTGAATCATGCGCGTGGGACATGAATGAGTATTCTTTACAGCCTGGAATGTAAGAAAGTTGAAATGAAATCAGTGGCAATTTCCACCAAGGACAGGAAATCGGCGTTGATTCCCACTGTGCTCAAGATTGGCTGAGCATACAGAATTCTTGAGACATGAGAGAAGACAGAACAGTCAAAATACACCAGGAAATCTCTCCTCTTTACTCCAACGAAGTGAATATTGGTAATATTCTTGGAAATTTCCTTAAAATCTCACATGAGAATTTTTTTTTAATTTATTTATTTATTTTTTCAGTGGGTTTTGTCATACATTGACATGAATCAGCAATAGATTTACATGTATTCCCCATCCCGATCCCCCCTCCCACCTCCCCCTCCACCCGATTCCTCTGGGTCTTCCCAGTGGATGTTTCGAAAGAACAGCATGTATATTATCTATGGTGAAACAGGTCACCAGCCCAGGTGGGATGCATGAGAATATTATATATGAGGCATAAGCACTATTATAAAGCATATTTTGTTTTACATTCAACAATTTTTAGTTAAGATCTGAGTCAAAGGTTTTACATAAATGGAGAGAAGATGTGAGCAATCATGTGAAATTTCTAATAAACTAAGATTTTATCAAAATGATTTTTGTAATAGTCAAGTTGATTGTGACCAAAAGATCATCATATATCCTGACCAGAATTCTGCATAAAATATTTCTCTCTGTATCCAGTTACACATCTACTCATACTGGAGTCTGTGACCACATTCTTTACAACCGATATTATATAGGGAGTATAGGACCCCTAGCCTGGAATGTAAGCAATGATAGGATTCTCTGACTGAGAAAGGGACTTGCAACTCACTCACTTGCTAGATTGAAATATATTATGAAGTTTGAGGAATATGGTAAGCTTCAAGACATCATCATGAGCCTATGGAGAATCCCCCTGATTTTGTAAGAAATGACTATGTAAGCTACTGGCTGGGCTGAATTATCATTAGCAGATTCTGAAAGGAAAAATCTGCTGCAAACTTTAAAGAAACAAACAAACACGAAAGCTTGATCTTTTTGCAGTTCTATGATTTAGGTTCCTGCTTTCTTGAGAGCTGTCAGTTGAGGCTAATTTTAGCTCCCAGAGAGGTCCCCACTCTCCACCTTCAGCCTCCGGACTGCAAGGAGACCCAACCAGTCAATCCTAAAGGAAATCCACCCTGAATATTCACTGGAAGGACTGATGCTGAAGCTCCAATACTCTGGCCACCTGAGGCGAAGAGCCGATTCATTGGAAACGACCCTGATGCTGGGAAAGACTGAGGGCAGGAGGAGAAGGGGACGACAGAGGATGAGATGGGGATGGCGTCATTGACTCAATGGACATGAGTCTGAGGAAACTCCGGGAGATGGTGATGGACAGGGAGCCCTGGCATGCTGCAGTCCATGGAATTGCAGAGTCGGACATGACTGAGCGACTGAACAACCGTCTAAACGCCCACAACAGGCAGGCAAATCCTTCTTTTTCTTTGAACTTTTGACTCCCATTCTGTGCCCAGCCAGAGGGAGATCTCTGCTTTTAAAGGGCTCATCAGTTTAGGTCAAACTTATCTGTATCATCTTCCTAACTTTAGGTCAACTGATACATGTAACTGCAAACTTTTATCACAACAGTACCTAGGATTAGTGTTTGACTGAATAACTGGACAAAGATGTGTGCACAACAATGGTCAAGAATTTCAAGTTCACTTTAGAACTCAGCCTACCACATACTTCCAAACTCTATGTAAAGGTACATTCTATATACTGGCTTGGCCAAAAAGTTTGTCAGGTTTTTACATAACAGCTTACAGAAAAACCTAAACGAGTTTTTTGGACAACTCAATACATACACATGCTTGCATCCTAAGGAACTGCCCTTTTCCCTATGATCCTATGAACAGAGAATCTCCCTAAGCTATCACAGGACCTAAAGAGCCCAGTTCTGTAGCTGAGCCTCCCTGGTCTTGGGTTTGAAGGTCCAGGACCAAAGCCCAGTGTCCCTAGATTCTCAATAACTATGGCTCCTGAAATGCCTTTGGTGACATCTGATTCTAGGGTAGAAATATTCTGCATAGTACATTTGTTGTTGTTCAGTTGCTCAGCTGTGTTCGACTCTTTTGTGACCCCCATGGGCTGGAGCACATCAGGCTTCCCTGTCCTTCACTATCTCCCACAGTTTGCTCAAATTCATGTCCACTGAGTCAGTGATGCCACCCAACCATCTCATCCTCTGTCACCTCCTTCTCCTCCCACCTTCAATCTTTCCCAGCTTTAGGCTCTTTTATAGTGAGTTGACTCTACACATCAGGTGGCCAAGGTACTGGAGCCTCAGCTTCAGCATCCATCCTTCCAGTGAATATTCAGGACTGATTTCCTTTAGGATGGACTGCTTGGATCTCCTTGCAGTCCAAGGGTCTCTCAAGAGTCTTCTCAAGCACCACAGTTACATAGTAACATCACAGCACATAGTATATGGAGAGCCCTAAATTACTGGCTTTCTACATAAATATGTGTTTCCACTGCTCATTTTTAAAACATTTGTTCTTTAGACTCAGTGAATAATATTTTATAATATAAATGACATATTGATACTTAAAAGACAACTAATACTTCTCAACTCTTGGCCCTATAGAGTTTAGCCCTAAAGTATTCGTAATATTTTAAAAACCACATGAAAATTCACGGGGCTGATGTTTGATATTTACAATATTAACATCGAGTAATTTCCTACTGCTTTGTAATTAGAGTCGACTCCCAAGGGGTAGCACATAATTGCTCATTTTGTAGATGTGGCACTTCTGGATCAAGAAGTGATTAAAATATTTATACTGCACAGCTTGTTCATTTCACTTATATTATCAGATTAATTTACCTTGATTCTCTGTGCATCAATATTTTTGCTTTTCTTCTTTAAAATGGCACTTCAAAGAAAATAATTTATTATAGTCTTAACACCTAGTTTCACATTTGAAATAAAGAAGTAATAGATTAATATAGAGCCTCTTCTATGTTAATATATTGCAAATATATTTTCTATGTACAAGACGTAAAATACAAAACACTCCTTCACATGCTTAGTCACGCCCAACTCTTTGCGACCCCATGGGCTGAGCCCACCAGGTTCTTCTGTCCATGGGATTTTTCTGGCAAGAATATTGGAATGGGTTGCCAGTTCATCCTCCAGGGGATCTTTCCAATCCAAGCACTAAACCTTTGTCTCCTGTGTCTCCACATTGCAGGTGGATTCTTTACCCACTGACTCTTTAACCCACAAATAGTTAAAATCATTTTGATTAAAACATTCCAAAATTTCAAATACTAATTTGGTAGTGACATACAGCTTAAAGTGTTTGTGTATGTGAGGGAAGCTTTTCCAAACTGAAAATATTTCTAATCACTCTGAAAACTTGAACGCTAGAAATAATTTATTGTCTTACTTTCTAGCATGTTCTATATTATTCCATTTTTTTCCACATGTATCTGTGTATATTTACCTTGGAGAATTTATTATTCACAATGGAATTTGTGTCAATACTTTCCCAGCTCTTATAAATTCCTTTCTGTATTTTACCTTGGAATTTTAAGGCCCGGATGCTGTGTTTGGGGGAATACTTTATAATTATTAGATCTCTGAACAGTTTAATGAAAGTAGTCCCCAAAATTACACTCAGGAAAAGATCTATATTCGGAGACTGGGTTTCAAAGGGTGGCATTTCAAATTATCTGAGTTACAAGGTCAAAAGCTAGTAAGGGGAAATAATTATTCAGGTTTGAGAATGCGCCGCCATGGCCTCATCCACAACTAAGTAAATTAGCTCTGGGCACTTCTGACTTCAGCTAAAATAAAGAAGTGAGTAGGAGAGGTTTAATTAAGTGACCAAAACACAAGTCCCCAAGTCCCCTTTTAGTCATCTGCATGAAACTATATTACCGAAAATCAAATCTGTCCACAATCAATTTTAATAACATTTCTAAAGTACGTTACAGGAAATACAGAGTTAGCCTGGGGGTCCCTGAGCTTCTATCTGGAGCCTTGCTGCCCTAAGGAGAGCCTCAAAGATGGAAGGACTGTCAGAACTCGGCACTCCCATTAACGTTCAACATTCGCTGCCTGCAGTGCCTGATGCCGCAAAAGCAAAGAGAACAGAAGCTTGTCCATTTAGACCCTAATATCTCCTAGATGACATTGTTGTGTGTCCCTTAAGCAAAAGAAAAAAACAAGAATTAAGTTAGGAAGAGAGACATGCCGAAATATGAAAGCACAAAATCTCTCCCGGCCAGCCAAAGACCACTGTGGTCAACATTATTGATTTCACCTGCAGGCAAAATGTTCCTCGTTGGAACAAACGAACCAAAAGAATCTTTCAAAGTAGAGAGGAGGGGAACCGTGTACATTGTGGGAAAGGGATCAGGTAAACGGGGAAGGAATCCAGGAAAGACCCAACAGTGAACACTGGAGCACCGAGACGTAAAGCTCAACTCAATCTCTTCTCTAAGATGTTGTGTCGTTGTTCAGTGTCTAAGTTGTGTCCGACTCTGCGACCCCATGGACTGCAGCACACCAGGCTCCCCCATCCTTCACTGTCTCCCAGAGTTTGCTCAAATTCATGCCCATCGAGTTGGTGATGCTATCTACCATCTCATCCTCTGCCACCCCCTTCTCCTTTAACCTTCAGTCTTTCCCACCATCAGGGTCTTTTCCAATGAGTCAGCTCTTTCCATCAGATGGCCAAAGTATTGGAGCTTCAGTTTTAGCATCAGTCCTTCTGGTGAATATTAAAGATTGATCTCCTTTAGGATTGACTGGTTTTATCTCCTTGCAGTCCTAGAGACTCTCAAGAGTCTTCTCCAATGCCACAGTTTGAAAGAAACAGTTCTTCGGCACTCAGCCCTCTTTATGGTCCAAATCACATGTTCATACATGACTACTGGAAAAACCATAGCTTTGACTAGATGAACCTTTGTCGGCAAAGTGATATCTCTGCTATGTTTGTCATAGTTTTCTCTCCCATGAAAAAATATACGTTAATAAAATAAGTTTAAATTACACATCACTGCATACTTTAGGAGAAAGCTGGGTCCAACAGTGAGGTGACTCTAGGACAAGTTTTAGGGTTTCTCTGAATTCTTAAAGCTTGCCTTCAATCTGAGCAAGGAGAAGGCCAGATGATGCATCCAAACCTGCCAAGACATCCAGGCAACAGCGGTGCCTGCAGGGACAATGGCATGTTAAATGGGTTTGTCCCCATACACAGGTGTGTACACACACACACACAGCAGCAGCACCAGTTTCCAAAGGAAGTGATAGTGAGACACAGGTAACCGCTGTCCCCCCAACCAGGGCACAAGCACTCACTCTTCCCCTCTTCTGGCTCCACGCTTCCACACTCAGAGTGTCTGCTATACGTCAGCCCCTCCAACACCCCTGCCATCGAGACCCTATCCCCGTCTCTCTGCCGCTCGGTCCTGACATCACATTCAGTCCAGTCACTTCTTTCTTCCTGTTGCAGAAGTTTGTAGAAATAAACAAAGGGACAACAGGATGCTGGTAAACATGCTGTCACCCAAACAGACCCTAGTCCCTCATCTATGAGGTCTGCCGGGGTCCACAGTCAAGTATGCCCATCAGGGCAGACGGCACCCAGGCGGCTGACCCGACCTCAGGCACAGAAGCTGGGAGGAGATGAACACGGCTGCAGGAGCCAGAACCACCAGCCGCCACTCATCTCCAAAGGTAAGTGGAGGGGCCCTGTGAGAGGAACTTTGCCGATCAGCAGCCTAGAGTTGAGTCCTTGAAAGCCAGAGAATCCGCCTCCCAGCCTCTGTCTTCTTCCTGCCCTGAGGTGCTGGATTTGGACTTCTCAATGTTTGATAAATACTCCTCCTCAGATGCTGCCCTAGCTGTCCCTGGAAGGGGATGGTTTTTACTGATGGGGTACACAGACCTTGAGGAGTTGCTTTCTCATCCTTTGAGGAGCATCTCGACAGAACCCTCCTTTGCTGGAGAGGACAGTAAGGGTAAGACAAAGACCTGAGCTGCATGAACGGCCTCACTGGGAGATATCTAACTAATCACTTACCACATCCCTGTATTCCTTCAACAAACATTCATTTTAAGAAACAGAATCAGTGTCCCTAGTGTTGGAAGTTTCTCGTCATTGCAGAGATCTATGTCCCAGCTTCTGTGGCCCTGCAGAACACTTTCCCCACCTGCCTTAAGACTCCGAGCACACTGGAATGACTGGTTTACTTACAGGAGGCTGGAAGCTTCCCAAGAACAAGGACGTCATGTCCTCAGTGTTCTTTGCCCAGAGCCTGGCACGTGGTAGGAGCCAAGAAGCGCAGAAGAAGGCTGCTGGGCAGTAGGACCTATGGGTCCAGGAATACGGGCGGGCTGAGGGCCATGCCCCACTCTGCTCTCCACTGCCAATGACATTTCCTGAAACATTTCACCGCTCGGGCTCCAGCGAGCTATTTGTAAAAGACAAAGATGAGTGGGCACTTTTCCAAGACACTTTTAATACTAAATGCTTACAAATTTAGCTCAAACTTCTATCAGGGATGACACTAATATCTACTAAAAGAAAATATTGTTCAAATCCCAGTAAGAAAATAGATAGTGTCAACTGAGTTGAAAATAAATCCTTTTATCCTCAACTTTATGTGATTTTCAGAATTGTGCTGCCTCTCGCTGACCAGAAATGACATGCTAGGGAAACGAATGAGGCTGCCTGTAACTCCTCAATCGGCCAACCCTTTGTGGTCTAAAACACTGCTGCTCCTTTCTCACACTCTAAAGGAAAAACCAAGGGCTGAAATCCATGGATATCTTTCAATCAGCTTTTATTTTTACGTGCCCAGGCAAAACAACCAGATGAACCTCATCCTTTGTGTTTAACAAAAGACTCAACCCAGAAGTCAAATTTTAATATTTAATGAATGTCAGCTGAAATATTTCATTTGCCATTTTATATAAACATATTTCTATAATTCTTTCAACATGATGAATTTCAAATTGTAAATAATCCTGAAGGAGTCAACACCCATGGTGTTCTGTTAAATGGCCCCTAGCCCCTGGAATAAAAAAAAAAGTCCTGGCTTTTAGCACGTGCTGATTTTCATTGTACAAATACTTCCAAAACGGTCAATTTCAACAATAATAATTTAACAACTGGCTCACAAAATTCCCCAATATTTAAGAACTGGCTTTCCTGATCTGGTAGTAGAAGACTCCAGCACACCACTGGAACACTCAGATTATGCAAAAAATGTATCCATCACTGCCCTGAGCCTCTGCTCTAAAATGTTGTTACAGAGAGTATAGCCCCTGAACCAACGGCACTGGCAGAATCTCAGACAGGTGCTGGGAATCTTCAGTGTTCCTGGTACGCCACTTTTGTCAATGAAGCTTTATTAGAATAAACCTTGTCCATTTGTTCACAAATGGTCTATAACTCTTTTCACACTGCAATAGCAGAGATAAGCAGAAATCTTATGGTCCACAAAGCCTAAACTAGTTACCGTTTGGCATTTCATCAAGAATCCATCTCCCAGCTAGGAGTCTGTTGGACATGCAGACGCTCAGGCCCCACCCCAGACTGTCTAACAGGATCTCCAGTTTATGAGGTGCTCAGACAGTTCTCATGGAAATTCAAGTATGAAAAGCCATGGTCCAGAACATGCCTAGATGGGAGGGGCAGAGGAGGACCTGCAGATCAGAAGTGTGTGTATCGCGACAGGCTTCCACTGGACAAACAGCCAGAAGGGGCTTTACCTTCAGGCAGATGCTGTGAGGAATGGCTAATGAGATTGTAGAGAACTGGCAGGGTCAGTTCAAAGCCGGAGGGAGAGCCCTCAGGAAAAGCAGGAAGGGACACTTGGGCACAGAACTGAATGAAGTTCCTATCCAGGGGCAGAATTTCCTCTTCCTCAGGGGATCCTCAACTCTACTCCTAACCCCTTTCTACTCACTGAACTCCCTCTGATTATCTAGAATATTCTTTATTTAAATCAACTGATCACAGACTTTAATCACATCTGCAACACACCTTCACGGCAAAACCAAGATCATGGAATAACTGTTAGCCAAACTAATACACAGAATGGGCATCACAGCCGAGTAGAAATATTAATATCTGAGTGAAAGGAAGGTGATAGACGTGATACACCAGAAAACAAATGCAACATGAATTACCTAGTTCAGTATCTCCAGTTCCTAATACTGCGGAGGGGTAGACATGACCCTATGAGTTTCGAGTAGTAAAGGCAATTCTGATATCACAAAAATGATTTGTGATATAATATTCTATAAACTCCAATAAACCTCGGTAAAACCATCTTAAGAAGTTAGGTGATAAAAAAAAATTAGGAAATCCAGCCCATGAAACCTCTCTGGTCTCCAAAAGAATAATTTTTACATAATAATGAGTGATATCAATGAGCTCTCCCCACTGGATCTTAATGTAATATAAAATATGGTTTATTCAAAGATGAACCTGGTAGCTGTTAAATTTGAGGGATTATTTTTGGACTCAATAATCAAAAATATTTTTGAACTTCTAAAGGCCAAAAAAAAAAAAAACCCACAAAATATTTTTTTTTTTTTAGTTGAGTTAAAATGATAAAGGTTTCCAATTGTAATGAGATGCTAGTCTCAACTCTTTAGATTTCTCCTGGGGTCTTTGCTTGCCAAAGACAGCATAATATTTTCTCATTATTAGCTCTTCAGCAGAAAAGAAGCCAGATATCATGTCCTTTTCCACCTCACTGAGGAAAAGGCATTTTGAACCAGCAATTTAAAGCACCAGAATGAAGGGGAGATGACTACAGAATTCACAGTGATGCATAATTATTCCAGGGAAAGAGATGGGCTGTGAATATATCTGTTGATTCTGCTTCAAGAGCAGTTCTCCTGAGAAATCTGGTTTAATAAGAGGGAAGCTAACCAAACAAGTCTGTTGTGGAACACAGACACCTCATTTCTTTATTGTGTCATGGTGCTCTTAGAGAATATTTGTGTGACCACCAAAAAGAGATATCAGACAGCCTAGGGTATATTGAGGCTTCAATCATCTTACTACATTGAAGTCTATGGTAATCTCTATATTTTATTATAAAAAAATCTATGTAGATCGAAAGACAATGACTATTTTAATATAAAAGTTTGACCTCTGGGAACATCCCACATTCACCCTGAGACACAGCGTTAAGTGCTGACCTGTGAGTCAAGCTCCCTAAAAGGAATCTGAGGGACCAGAACAGGGATTGTCAACCACCTGAAGGACAGACTTTGCCAGGGCGCTTTGTAGAACAAGAACATCCGTGCTGGATTGCAAGCCCAAGGATCCAAGCAGTGGGGCCCACGGGTGGTGGTGTTTAGTCGCTGAGCTGTGTCTGACTCTTTTGCAACCCCATGAACGTAGTAGCCTGCCAGGTTATTCTGTCCATGGGATTTCCCAGGCAAGAATACTGAAGTGGGTTGCCATTTCCTTCTCCAGGGGATCTTCCCGACCCAGGGAAGGAACCCACATCTCTTGCGTCATCAGGCAGATTCTCTGCCACTGAACCATCTGGGATGCCTGGAGCCCAGGGTTAGGGAAATTGAAAAGCTCATCAGCTGATTTCAAGGGACAGTCGGGGTGGAGAAATAGCAGGCAGGCAGGCAGAATTCAAAAAACAGCCTGAAAAATATGGGAGGCTCCATTGTACCTGAGGGCTGTTGCTTTTCACACGGAGTAACAGAAATTGTGACTGTTGGTTGGCTGAGCGCTCAGAGCAGGCAGGGTCTGGAGGAGAAGCTGGGCTCCAGGGATGTGTTGTTTATGAGCTTTGCCTCCAGAACACTCAGGGCCCCTTTCCTGTGTGGCCACCGCTGCCCAGCTTCTCAGGCCTGAACTCCCCCATTCCATTCGATTTCCTTCTCAGTAACTGCAGGGCTTTTTTAAAGATGTGAATATAAATCACAACTCACATTCCTCTCACTTCAAATTTTGCTGGGTCCCCAATGTTCTCCAAACACCAGGGTTTTAACCTAACACAGCACTTTTCTGGATGGAGCCGGAGCTCCCAGGCCACCCTCTCCCTCCAGCCGCATGGACTTTCTCTCCTTTGCTCAAATCCACCCGCCGCACCTCCCGTACCAGGGTCTTCAAAAATGGTAACTTCCCTTCTGTAAGCTCTCGTGTACTAAACCTTGTTCAAGTCTTTGGTCAAGAGTTCGTTCCTGGGGGAAGACTTCACTCAGCCTCTGTACTTTTATAGAACTTTGAAAAGTGAAAGTGAAAGTGAAGTCACTCAGTCGCGTCCGACTCTTTGCGACCCCATGGACTGTAGCCTACCAGGCTCCTCTGTCCATGGGATTCTCCAGGCAAGAACACTGGAGTGGGTTACCATTTCCTTCTCCAGGGGATCTTCCCAACCCAGGGATCAAACCCAGGTCTCCCGCATTGGAGGCAGACGCTTTAACCTCTGAGCCACCAGGGAAGCCCAAACAGCTCACAAATGTCTATTTATTGGAGTGATTTTCTCCTGCCACATCTCAAGTCTCATGAGAGCAGCAGAAATGTTCCTTCTGATCTGGCTTCCCCTCAACATTCAGCACACAGGACTTTGCCCCCAGTAGATGTATTGGATGAATATTTTTCGTATTGCACGTGACAATATACATCAAGTGCTCAGCCCCTGTAGAAATTCAAGAATTTCATCTACCATAATTTAAGAACAAGGCAGTATGTTCTACTGACGGTATGTGAAGATCTATTTTAAAACTGCTATATTTAAAATAGAAACCAACAAGCACATACTGTGTAGCACGGGGAACTCTGCTCGATGCTAGGCAGTGTCTGGATGGGAGGGGAGTTTGGGGGAGAATGGATACATGTGTGTGGATGGCTGAGTCCCTTCACTATTCACCTGAAGCTATCACAACATTGTTAATCGGTTATATGCCAATACGAAATAAAAAGTTTAAAAAATATGGAATATACAGAATCGATCTGTACCCCAATTAACAAATATCCGTATCTTGGGCTACCATCCAAAGTAAATATCACAGATATTATAAATTTTTATTTGGAAAAAAATAAATAAATTTTTATTTGGAACAGTATTGGCGATTGTTGGAAAATCCTAAGGGGACAAATACAAAATCACAGGTAGGGGAGGGATGGTTTGGAGTTTGGGATTAGCAGATGCAAACAATTGTATACAGGATGTATAAACAACAAGGTCCTACTGTATATAGCACAGGGGACTATATTCAGTATCTTGTGATTAAACCATAAGGAAAAAGAATGTAGCTATGTATAAATGAATCAGTAGAAATTAACACAACACTGTAAATCAGGCATACTTCAATAATATTTTTTTAAAATTCTTTAAATAAAAAATAAAGTTTCTACTTCCTCAAAGGCTTTTACTCTAGATCTCATTCTTTTATACACATTGCTAGGTAGCACAAGGCTTTTCTGTGCAAAATCAAAAGAGCGCCTAAAATAAAACGGTCTTATGAGATTTACGTTTGCAGGGCTAGGCTGTCAGGTTCTGCACTCAATCGTTAACAAGAGAAGAGAGAACTCATCTCTGGTCACACTGTCTATGAACCTCTGAAGGATCTGGTTAAAGATGAGAAGAATGCATTTGTGAGCAGAAAACTCTGAATTAGAAATGGAGTCCAGATTTTTTTCTACAGAAGGGGATGTCCACTCTCACTGTGTAGCATGAGGTGTTGTCGGTGATGCATCTGCATTCAGATAAACCTGCCCTGCAACAGGAAGACTCCCAGACAGAGACAGTGAACCTGTGGTTGCCACAGGGGAGCGGGTGGTGGGGAGAGATTGGGAGTCTGGGATTAGCAGATGCAATCTTAGATTATACACAGAATAGATAAACAACAAAGTCCCACTTGTTTTTATTTCCCTCTCATAAGTAAAGGGGCTGGCTGAATGCTATGAGTTGCTCAGATGTTTCATTTTAGAGGGGTAACCTTTTCCCATCAATGACTAGGCATCAACTGGAGAAAGGACTTGTGAAGAAAAAGTGAGCTATTTTATTTTATTACCTTCCTGGATGACCCAGACTCATGTTCTCAGTTGTATTCCTTGAGTAAATGAATCTGTTGACCAATCAGCTAGAACAGAAACTTTGTTTAAGCGAAGCTACCTGGTGAATATTGCTTTTGTTTCTGGAGGAAAATGTTACATTGCAGAGGCCGTGTGATTAAAAAGAAAAAAAATCGATTTAAAAATCTATTGATTTTTAAAAGTCAGTGACTTTTAAAATACATTATTCAATGTCAAAATTTAAAAAAAAAAAAACAGTAGCTGTATATATGCGTACTCACATAATCATGAATCATAAAGTGGAAATTGTACAAGAGGTTAATTCTTTGTTTACATTTCCCCTTTTATGGGAATGTATCATCTATGTGATCGCTATATTTCAAAGCACGGCAAATTTAGGGTATGTCAAAGAGCACCGGAGCCAACTTGAAAGGCTGCTAATGACCAGATCTGAACCAATTAGAACAAAAATGGTAGTAACAGATTATACCCCACAGAACGACACCAGAAGAGTAAACTGACATAACAATTCAATAAACCAACAGGGAGAGAAGAGCTCTTTCCTGTAATTCCAACTAACGAATGTATAAAGAACAATGAAAGAAAAGTGAAAGTCACTCAGTCGTGTCAGACTCTTTGGCACCCCACGGAATTCTCCAGGCCAGAATACTGGACTGGGTAGCCTTTCCCTTCTCCAGGGGATCTTCCCAACCCAGGGATCAAATCCAGTTCTCCCACATTGCAGGTGGATTCTTTACCAGCTGAGCCACAAGGGAAGCCCAAGAATACTTGTGTGGGTAGCCTACCTTGTCCAGTGGATCTTTCCAACCCAGGAATTGAACCGGGGTCTCCTGCATTGCAGGTGGATTCTTTACCAACTGAACCATCAGGGAAGCCCATTAAGAACAAGTTTATCATTTCTCTTTGTAATCAATAAATAGCTTATGAAGATGTTCTTTGAGACCAGGTAAATGCCCTGGTTTTCAGTACAATTTAGCTACACACTGTAAGTATCACTTGGCTGTTGCCAAATAGTGATTTTTAAAAAGAGAAATGATAAACTTGCAACAGACAATACCTTAACCAAGAGATTCAAGTTAACGTCACTATTAACTATGAACAACAGGAGACATCGTCACATGGGTGTCCTGATATGAGACCTTGAGAGGCACACAGGCTCACTTTGCTGTATTCTTGCTAAGAATGTGCAACATGAATTTAACCATAACGCAACATCATAACCAAATGCAGGACCAGTCTAACAAATAACCAGGCCAGTACTTTTCAAAACTCTGAAGGACCTAAAGCATGAAGACTGAGGAATTATTGAAGAATAAAATGTATCAAGGAGGCATGAAAATGAAACATAATCCATGATATTAGTTTTGATTCTGGACCAGAAAGAGAATATTACTGACAACTGGCAAAATTTGAACAAGTCCTATAAACTTAAATATACTTTATCAAGTTATGTTTTTTTTTAAATTAGCATTTTGTACATTGATGAAATTTACATATTGATTATCTGGGTTTCCCAGGTGGCAGTGGTAAAGAATCCACCTGCCAATGGAGAAGACACAGAAGATATGGATTTGATCCCTGGGTCTGGAAGGTTTCCTGGAGGAGGAAATGGCAACCCACTCCAGTATTCTTGCCTGGAGAATCCCAGGGACAGAGGAGCCTGGTGGGCTGCAGTCCATGGAGTTGCAAAGAGTTGGGCATGACTGAGCGTGTACATACATTCTTGTCCCACAAGCCACTAAAGAAATGTGAATGGCACTATAGTTTGACAATTCAGAACAAAAAGGAGAAGAAATTTGATTTTAGGAGAGATGTTAAAGTGAATATTTTCTTCAGAATGTCTTTTAAAACATGAGATTCTTAACTATTAATTGAGGCTTTAACCTAATTCTCCTTAGTGTTCGGTGTCCTTTCAATCCTCTCTCTAGTCTGAAATATTTCTGATTTCCTGTGGGGAGCATTAACTAGGAAGCTTTTTACTCCAGAACAAGCAGTACATAGTTAGGAAGTCTCACCTAAATATTGCATGAACATTAAAGAAATTGTGGTTCTTCAGGAAATATATATGCATATTTGGATGCTTGGTCAAGAATTAGGATGTCCACCAACAGTGCAGAATTCCATTATTTTACCACCTCACGGATGTGAGAGCTGGACCGTAAAGAAGGCTGAGCACCGAAGAATTGATGCTTTTGAACTGTGGTGCTGGAGAAGACTCTTCCAAGTCCCATGGACAACAAGGAGATGAAACCAGTCAATCCTGAAGGACATCAGCCCTGATTATTTATGGGAAGGACTGATATTGAAGCTTCAATACTTTGGCCACCTGATGCAAAGAGTCAACTCATTGGAAAAGATCCTGATGCTGAAAAAGATTGAGGGCAAGAGGAGAAGGGGGCGACAGAGGATGAGATGATTGGATGTCATCACTGACTCAGTGGACACGTGTTTGACCAAACTTCAGGAAATAATGAAGCACAGGGAAACTTGGCGTGCTGCAGTCCATGGGGTCACAAAGAGTTGGACACGACTGACTCTGAACTGAACTGAACTGAAAACCACCACCACCTTACAACAGCTAAGCAGATAGCAGGGCATTTGCATTAATCCAAAAGAACTCATGACCGAAAGAATTGAATATGATACTAATCTTAACTGTGAAGATGTAAAAATTTAACAGTGTTTAATATAGGAGAGCTACGGGTTCTGTGTTGTTTGGTCTGAAGAAGCCTTCTATCCTCCTTTAAGTCAGTCTTTTTTTTTAACAGATACACATAAATAGGTTCATTTACACTTGATCTTTTTCAGAGCTGCAGCTTATCAAACTCCAGGTATGAGAATATACATATGCAGTCACGCATTCACTAGCATGATCTACAAACACAGTAGTTAGTCAGATGAGGCAAATACAATAGTGCTGATTTAATTTTCATTTCATCAAGCCACATTTCTTGGTAATCAGCCATCTGTAGGTCCATACTGTAGTGATGTTCCTACATATCCAAGGCAGTTGGCATTGGCTCAGTGAATCTCAAGGGTTCTGATTCTAGAATCAGAGTTCTTAGCTTGAAATCCCAGCTTCACATCTTACTAGCTCTTTGACCTTGGATAAGTTACTTAAACTTTCCAATTGTCTCACCTCTCAGAAAAAAAAAAAAAAAGGCTAAATAAATAATTGTACCAGCCTCTTAAGGCTGTTGTGATAATAAACTGAAATAATACATACCCAATGTTCATCAAAAGACCATGGTAAACTTCATAAAATACTAACTACTAATGTATTACTAAGGATGATCCTAAAACTGAGTGAGATCCTGAAAGATATTCACATATCTAAAAGCTGTAGAGTCTCCACGTCTGCCATAGCATATGACACTTGATAGCCCTTCTGTATCAATCTATTCTTAAAACTGAATTTAATATATTTAACTGTGGTGTTGGAGAAGACTCTTGAGAGCCCCTTAGACTTCAAGGAGATCCAACCAGTCCATCCTAAAGGAGATCAGTCCTGGGTGTTCATTGGAAGGACTGATGCTGAAGCTGAAACTCCAATAATTTGGCCACCTGATGCAAAGACCTGACTCATTTGAAAAGACCCTGATGCTGGGAAAGATTGAGGGCAGGAGGAGAAGGGGACGACAGAGGATAAGATGGTTGGATGGCATCACCAACTCAATGGACATGAGTTTGGGTGGACTCCGGGAGTTGGTGATGGACAGGGAGGCCTGGCGTGCTGTGGTTCATGGGGTCGCAAAGAGTCAGACACAACTGAGTGACTGAACTGAACTGAATGCACAAATAAGAAAATCAGTCCAAATGAAGAATACCATGAGAAGATTTTTCATGAAACTATAAAAACTAAAATAAAATACCTTGTATTTTGGACAAGATAAAATGGGAGAGTCCTTCTAATAGAAACCAAAGTCCACTTTAACCGTGAACAGTGCAGTGTGCATGTCCACTTAATATGCAGCCCTTACTGTGATGCTCTATAAAAAGCATGAAAGAGAATCAGGGTAAAAAAAAAAAGCACTAATCCATATTATTCAAAAGAAATAGGCAACACACACATAACTTGCAATCCACATTTCCATTCTTTGAATTCTCATGGCCTTCGAGAAACCGGCCCCAATCACACTGCTCATACCCTTTGGAAACCTATGATCGTTGTAACATTTTTGGCCATCTTTGTCGATCTATAATCCCTGTTCAATAAATGTTTGATAACCATTGAATGAGTGGATGCCAGTTCCTGAATGAAAACTAAAGGTTCTCTAATATAAACACCTCCCATTTCAGAGATGAGAAAACTGAGGCCAATGAATTATTTATAAGATCACAAAGTATAAAAAGTAAGTCATGCAAAATGTGTGAAGAGCTTAATGGTAAGACAGGATTTTAGCAGGCTTGAGAATGATGGTTCAACTATCCCTAATGGTGGCAATGGCAGACCCAGCAAAAGCTGAATATAAGCTGCGGACTTTATATATGTTATGCCATCCAAGGCTTAAGATGGACAGAAAATTAAATCAGACAAACATGACATGATAAAACTGAAAGGGGACAATTACAAATTAAAAAGTGATCGTTTCCTGTAACAGATTAGCACAAACTTCATTACATCTTAAATGCTCTCTATCTAAAAGATGCTGTGAAGATCAGATCACAGCTTACATTTGAAAAGTATAGTGACAAATTCCCCAACTTATTTATAAAATTAGAACAGTTGTATTCATTTAATTCTAATTACTAGATTATGCAGTACATTATCCTTCCAAATATATTAATTTTATAAATTATTATCAAAGGAAAAAGATATCTCTCCACATCAACTGTACTTATGAATGTGTGATGCACATATGGGTGGAAACATGATTTTAATCAAGTACTAATCATAGTAAATCACTCAAAAAAGAGGCAATGGAAAGAAGGATGAGGTCATAGAAACATTCATTTACATGCAAAAGTGATGATCCATATGTTAAGTAGACACAGAAATAAGTGAACTGTTTGCTGAATGCAAAAGGAATCACTGGAGCTCATATTTAATTCTTCTGAAGTTGGAGCAGATAAAGATTTCAATTTTATTTCTATTGAAGGACTGACCTAGCGCCTGACTTATGAAAGATGCTGCTTGCAGAGCCCATGTCTCCAGTTTGAGGACGAATTAAAGAGGGAACCAATCAAAGGGAAACAAGAAACCTCAAATGGAAACATCCACACATCTGCCTTTGGAAAAATAGATGAATGGTAATTGCCAATTATATCTGCATCACGTTTTTCATTGAAATTAAGGGCAAATAATACAATGCTCCTTCCAAAACAGCAAATGGGAAATTGAATCTGAGAAGTAACACAGTTTTTAGTATCTTTAACCAAAAGCATTCTTTCTACATCTTCCACACGCTTTGATCTCCAAAGTGTGCAAGAGAATCAATGTGCTGAAACAACCCAAAGAGGAAAAGAGAGTCAACTCAAAGGCTTTCTCCCTCACCTGCATGACAGGTATTTAAATAAAGTCATCTGAATGACTGTAGAAAGTTAATTTTTATTTTTAAAAAACCTATGGTGAAGAGATAACTGACATAACAACTTTAGATCTCTCCCCTTCTACACACCATTTGTTACTATCTGATTTAAGCCATACCTGGTTCCTTTGGGTCGAAGGTGGTACCCACTGACGAAGTCTCAGATGGATGCTATTAATAGCTTCCCCCCTTCCCCACAATCTGCCAAGTTATGAGGACTGCTACCTAGAGACAGAATTCTGCAACAGTCTTACAACAAAGTGCTTATCAGCAATAGAGCATAAAAGGTGGTCTTCAAAGCCTACCTGAAAACTGGGTAAAGTTTTAAGCTTCTAGCCTTTTAATTCATTTAGCCACCAGTTTATTAATATTTCGTTTAGGGCTATTCCCAGGATCCAGAGCCAAGGTTCCTTCAACTTAAGGCTAGGATAAGGCAATCAGAAGCTGAATACTGGACCACTGAGGGACTGAGCCCAGAACATCATCCCTACATGGTGAAGACAGACGCCTTAGTGCCCATCCACAGATAGGTGGGAATGTCTAAAATACTGTCAGCCAGTCCATGTATTCAGAATTACTAACCCAAGAAGTGCCCACTTCTGAAATTCATCATGCTAAGTAGTAGGTGATCATTCTTAACAACAAAAGTTCATTTTTTATATTTAATAAACAAATTAGCCAAGGGGCCTCGTTGATGGAAATACATGGAATAAAACTGCTGAGAGTGGCCACTTCTTAACTATATGCTTCCTGCTTAAAACCACCCTATGCTCTGATGAGAACCCAGGTGACAAAAACTTTACACACCATATGCTGATGCATTGAAAGTGAGCTACAATCACCACAGCATCTTTTCCTGTTCTAAAATTTGCTTATTTAAGTTTCAGAAAAGCTTGAAAATACAAAGCACGTATTTTTTAAAAATTA
This sequence comes from Dama dama, assembly GCF_033118175.1. Lineage (NCBI taxonomy): Eukaryota > Metazoa > Chordata > Mammalia > Artiodactyla > Cervidae > Dama > Dama dama. The sequence goes on from NC_083707.1 coordinate 8,846,849, forward strand.
AATCTACCCAGAATTAGAATTCTACCACCCAGTACAGCATATGGTGGTTTAGTCGCTCAGTCGTGTCCGACTCTTGTGACTCGATGGATCACAGCCCGCTGGGCTCCTGTCCATGGGATTCTCCAGGCAAGAATACTGCAGTGGTTTACCATTTCCTTCTGCAACAGCATATAATCACCATTAATATTTTGATCTTCAACACACACATACGCATATACACACACTCAGACATTTTGGGGTGTGCAAATACACTCAGATACAGACAAATAGGAAAGTACACTGAGTTGACCAGAGGAGAGTGTACACAAAAGATCACACTGCTACACATAACCACCTATCACTGCCTTCCCAGCACCCTCTGCACATGTGAAACAGTAAGCCTGGCTCTGAGGATCCCTCCAGGTGGTAAAGAACCCACCTGCCAATTCAGGAGGCCTGGAGACGCAGGTTCAGTCCCTGGGCTGGAAGATCCCCTGGAGCCGGGCATGGCAACCCACTCCAACATCCTTGTCTGGAGAATCCCATGGACAGATGAGCCTAGGGTCAGACACAACTGAAGTGACTTAGCACGCACGCACTGACTTCATCATTTCTAGAGTCTCTAGGAGATTGTCTTTTATCACAACAACAATAAAAGAGCCATTTTCCCCTTTCGTTTTCAAAATTAGGCGCTAAGAGGCGGGGAAGGCTCTGCGGACCAGCGCCACACCAAGGCCTCTTCTCACTGGGTCCATGTCACCACACGAGGGTGCTGCCTGTCCGTCTCCATCTAAGCCACCTTCCAGCCTCACGTGACGATGATGAACCCCAGTCCTGCAGTCTTACAGGCCTAGGCTAACGACTGGTCTCATGTTCAGTTCAGTTCAGTTCAGTCGCTCAGTCCTGTCCGACTCTCTGCGACCCCATGAATCGCAGCACGCCAGGCCTCCCTGTCCATCACAAACTCCCAGAGCTTACTCAAACTCATGTCCATTGAGTCGGTGATGCCATCCAGCCATCTCATCCTCTGTCGTCCCCTTCTCCTCCTGCCCCCAATCCCTCCCAGCATCACGGTCTTTTCCAGTGAATCAACTCTTCGCAGCAGGTGGCCAAAGTATTGGAGTTTCAGTTTTAGCATCAGTCCTTCTCATGTTAGCCTGATCACAAATGCCCTCACAGGGACAAGCCCAACTTCACAGCCATTAATTCACCCTTGTCAAAGACACTTTCCTCCACGAGAACAGTGTCTAGAGTCCCACCTCTGTATCCTTGCAAGCAACAAGCTTTTGGGAGGCCCTCAGTACAGCTGTGCTTTCCAGCCTTCAGCCTTCTTACTAGTCACCATATGCTTCTTTTTTTAAGTTTATTTGGCTGCACTGGCTCTTAGTTGTGATGCACGAGATCTTTTCGCTGTGGCACGTGACCTCGTCAGTGTGGCATGTGGGACCTACTTCCTTGCCCAAGGATCGAACCCAGACCCCTGGCACTGGGAACACAGTCTTAGCTACCGGGCAACCAGGAAGTCTCTCACCATATACTTTATATTTTATCATCTTCCCTCTTTCAATGAAAAAGAAGATGGCAAATGAGTACTGTTAACTATTGCTCTCAGTAAGACAAATAAGATTTACATTCATTTTTAAAGAAGAAAAAATTGCCTTACTGCAAGAAATGAACACGTGATACTCGCAGAGATGCTATGAGACATCACTTCTCCAAAACTCTCACCAGCCAACCATGACATTACCTCTAATGGGCATCCATTTGCTCACTAATTCATGCCAGGCACTCCTCTTAGCATTAGGGATAATGCAGTGAACCTAGCAGACAAAATCCTTTCTCCCTTCTTAATGATATCCTAGAGGAAAAGCGCCTGGGAATCTGTCTCCAGTGAGGTAATAGTTTTCTGAGTAGAACTTACAACAGGCACCATCATGCCTGAAAATAGAGGAGGAGAAACCTGTCCGTGTTTTACTCCGGGCCATCACAGAGTTTAGAGGTAACTGGACAGCACATCCCATTGACTCAGAATGAAGAGCCCCAGCCTCCCGGTGCCCAGACCAGGGACTGGAAACCCACCAAAGGGTGTGCTGCCAATGGGCCCATTTTGATGAGACCCCACCTCTGTGTTCCAGCCCCTGGACCTCAGCGGGCAGGACAGGGAAAACACCTACCCGAGGTCCTCAGAGAAGGACAAACCAGCAGAAGACCCAGAACAGAATCCTAACAGGAGAGAAGCTGCTGGAAAAAGGCACGCACAGACACAGACCACGCCAGCAAAGCCACGCACAGCATGGGAATACGCCATCACAGGGCGAAGACAGCACAGACTCCGCGACTCTGCCGCCCACAAAACCCCGATTGAGAAAATAACTGAGAAAGACTCCATCCAAAAATCACAACCTCGGAAAACCTGAAATCTCTGAGAGAGAGCAGTGAGGGACTGCACGGAGTTGCATCAAGGATGATGCTATTCTGAGTTAATATAAATGCTAAATAAGGATTCCTGACATTAAGGAAAAACGACACTGCCAGACACACACATTCTCATAATATTTTGAAATTAAATGAATTAAAAGATCAAAACTCAGATTTGGGGCCAAGGAGAAAAGGAGGGAGGGAAGTGTTTTGTTCACAGGGTAGGAAAGGAAGGCAGGGAAATTATACGATATCTTCTTTCCAGACTGAGAGGGAACAGTGTGAAGACTGTTGCCATGCAGAGAGTTATTTTTCTTTCCACATTATAGTAAAGAAATACATGCACAATTAGGAATACAGGGGGAAGGAATGTAACCACTAAGTCCGAAGACCACATATGATACATGGTCCAAGCAGGATCACGTTTTAGAATGAAGGGGCTCTATTGACCATGATGAGCGCCAAGGGGCCTGTGTGGGGGCTACCGAGGAAGGATGGCTGATCAACCAGAAAGGGATGGACAAGCCCAGCCAAATCGCTCAACAGGCAGTGTGACTTAACCAACCAAAACCAAAGGATAAGGCACCCAAAGACACATCAGCGGTGAACACAAAGAGTAAAGCCTGTTGAGTTTTATACATGATGTAAGCAGACAAAGTAACTCCATCCAAAGACTGTATCATTGCTTTAAAACAAAGAAACGAACAGCAGTTCTTTACCAGAAATATGTTTAAAACAAAGTCTCAAACAAGAAGGCTGACAAGGGTGGGTGGGCAAAATATTATGAAAAACCAAAGAAGGCAGGAGTGATAGTGTTGCAAGCCGAGGAGGTGGACTTCAGGTCGGAAGCACTGAACTTGGTAAAGAGCTGTCACGTAGTGAGGGGTGAACAGGGCCGGGAGGGGAAGAAATACAGCATGCAGGAGACAGGAAGCAAAGCTGCAGTTACAGAGACGAGGCAACAACTCAAGTCAACAAGCAGCTCTCAGATAGGACTCAAATCCAGAGGGAAATTTCCGTACATGTTTTCAGAAGTCTGGGATAAATGAGATGATAGAAAAGGAAGTGGATGTTACAGTGAACAAACCTGAACAGGGAAGCAAACTTTAATAGTGGGCATAACAATGCACGTACTTCTCTAGGAGGCTGCGGTGGTTCGGTCGCTAAGTCCGTGTCTGACTCTTGGGATCCTGTGGACTATAGCCTGCCAGGCTCCTCTGTCCATGGGATTTTCCAGGCAAGAATACTAGGATGGTAGCCATATCCTATGCCAGGGGATCTTCCCAACCCAGGGATCAAACCTGCATCTCTTGTGTCTCCTGCATTGCATACAGATGGATTCTTTTCCCACTGAGCCATCGGGAGTCTACTCAATATTTAAAATTTAAACCTGTTTTTTGCTACAAAGAACAAGTTAACAAGATACGTATCTTTCAGTATACCTTCTCTGGAGGAATTAAAAAAAAAAAAAGATGAATTCATAATACAGAATGACCAAATATATGAATCACTTTGATATTTAGAAACTTGTTCCTAACACTGACATTGCAAGAGCTGTGCTCAGAAATGTCTAGTTGTAAAAATCTCCATTTTTAAATAATGGCTGAAAATAAAAGCCACTAGCTCATATGCTAAGAAACAGAAAATGACAAAAAGCAGCAAAGAGACTAAGTATAGCCAGGTGTAGAAACTGGTAACAGACTTTTTTCTTTCTTTCTTTTTTTCACAAATATAACAAATAGTAAAGATAAAAAACTGTTTATTTTAAAAATAAGCTTATTTACTGATATAAAAGCAATAAACTGCATCGAGGGAAAAAAGATGGACTAGAATGGTTAAAGTCTATGGACTAATGATCCATAGTGAGAGACAGCTTCAGGATGGGAAGAAAAGCTCTTCAAAGTACATTGTAACTGTTTTCAGTAATCATATTAGTGATAAGGGTTTCAGAATATTAGATAGATGGAGAGATATGAATGCAAATACTATCATTGAACAATGTATCTTGTTATTATATGCATATATTTTTGAAACAATATTTAAGTTACCATACTTATTATTCATCTTGACCGAGACACTGTTCTCAGTGTTATTTGTATTAATCTTCACAGCCACCTTAGGTCACTATTATCCGTGTTTGATGGGTAAGTAGGCTGAGGCCCTGAGAGGCTTGAGTCGCTGCCGAGGTCACACAGTTTCTAAGCAGCAGAACTGGGACTGTCACTCAGATTCGCTCTAGTGGGTGTGATCTTTCCACCTCAATTACAACAAGATGAGTTTATTCTATCAATGTGGGAGTGACTCTAAATGATTCTATAGACATCTCTAAACACTATTGATTCTGGAGCTATTATAACTATTTAAAAACTATAAATACTGCACTGCTGGAATGGAATTCTAGTGGGGGCAGGCAGAACATAAATGAAGAATTTGCCTCTATTACCCATACAAATCAATTCTTGGGGCTCAGTATTTCCACTCCTGGTTTAAAGGGAATAGAAAAACCTGACTCCATGCTGGATCTGGTTTAATCTCTGCTTTTATCTATGCTTTTTTAGCTGTCGTCACTGAAAGGATGCAGTCCATAGCTGTAAGCATAACAACGGCCTGCTTCCGGGAACCTGCCCCTCTGCCTTAAACCAGAGTGGCTTTGCTCACGCCCAGCAAGACATTCCCACCCTGTGCTCAGTCACATCTGACTCTTTTCGACCCCAGGGACTGCAGTCCGCCAGGCTCTTCTGCCCATGGAATTTTCCAGGCAAGAATACTGGAGTGGGTTGCCGCTCCCTCCTCCAGGGGATGATGCGCTTCCAGGAATAGAACCCACATCTCTTGCATCTCCTGCATTGCAGGCAAATTCTTTACCACTGAGTCAATTGGGAAGCTTTCTGAAACTGCCCAGAGATGGCTGCAGAAAAGAAGAAATTAACATACCCCCTTCCCAACATGGGCTAAACCAGGAGATATTTTGCAAGACTTATGGCCTTTTTACTTCACTTCCTCACCTCCTTCTGCTCTCTGTAAAAGCTGGCATCCAGACACCATAAGATGGTACTCGAGGACGCTAGTCCATCATTTTCTCAGACACCCAGCTTCCCAAATGAAGTCACTATTCCTTGCCTCCACACCTCCTCTCCCGATTATTGGCCTGTCGTTTGATGAGCAGGCCGAGCTTGGATTCGGTAACACAGGTTCCCCATAAATTGTGCGCTTGCTCAGTCATGTCCGACTCTTTGCAACCCCATGGACTCTAGCCCACCAGGCTCCTCTGTCCTCGGGATTCTCAAGGCAAGAACACTGGAGTGGGTTGTCATTTCCTCCTCCAGGGGATTTTGCTGACCCAGGGATGGAACCAGAGCCTCTAGCATCTCCTGTACTGACAGGTGGATTCTTTACCACCGCACTACCTATTTGCTGGCTCCCCTTAGCTTGACTCAACTTAAAACAGGGTTCCTCCTGATGTGGGCCCCTGACCTCTATTTTCTTAGTGCATCTACCTAAGAAATTTTGCATTTGTAAATTGTTTCGAAACCCCTCTGTGATATAAATTCTTCAAAAGCCTTTTTCAGGTTTAATCACCCAGGAATCTGTCTCCATAAGTACCTGGTAAGCCAACTCGTTTAAAAATGAATCTTCCCACATTTCTGCAGAAGGGGAGGAGCCTAACCCCGACAAGGGCCAACTAGCAAACACAGAGGGTCTAACCACCGTGACCAGGCTCCAGTCCCCACCCTCCCTGACTCTTCACTTAAAAATCCTCCCCTTTTTTCCAGCAGGTCTGAGTTCAGTCTTTCTCCCTTATTGCCACACTCCTGGATCAAGTCATCTTTGCCTGTTGAACTTACCCAGTACAATTCCTTTGAGACAATGAGATTTTAAATTCAGTTCCAATTGGAACTCCAATTATTGCAGTGGGAATCAAAGTCTTAGGGGATATAATACATCGAGAGAGAAAAAAAAAATCCACAGCATAAGGATTCAAAATAAGGGCCATGGAGAACCAGAAGTTTCAAGCCTTAATAAACAGCACTGAAATTTTGTCTAATTTTTACAAAGAATAAAGTAAAATGAACAAATATTTTATGGTTAAAGGTATTTAGTGCTTGAGTATTTTAAAAACAAGAAGTCTTGTTAAAAAATAGCTTTATAAGGTTCAAGAGAATTTAAGTTATTTCTCTTGTTAACATTCTTTTTTTTTTTTTTTTTTTTTTTGCTGTTGCTCAGATGGCCTTGGGCCAATGTCACAAAGATATAGTTAAAACACACACCCCTCCACATACAAACCTGACTCTTGAGAAAGGTTAGCTCAACACCTAGGGATTTCAATTCCTAGTTTCATTACAGAATTAAATCCAATTGCAAGTGTTACTTTTCTGAACACAGAAAAAGAATGTTACCCTAACCCAGAATTGATGCTCATCTTCAGTATTTTGCAACCTTCTCTTTGCAGCACAAGCTAATGTTCAGGCGCAGGAATTCTGATGGGAGCCGACACGCCTGTAGGTGTGGGCAAGTGATCTGAAAGCCCACGCAGCCTGCACTCTCTGATTAAAGCCTGGCATTTGTGTCTTGCTCTTCAGAACAGACAGCATGCTGTCTGGAATTAGAAATATGAAAGACGGGAGGAGCTTCACGCAGTGCAGAGAATGTTTCTTGCCCTCCGGTTTCCAAGAGGTGAATGACTCACCAAACTTTCTTTAAAATCACTTGAATCACTCACTTGTGAGTTCAGGTCTCAATACACCCTTTCCACAACTCTCCACCTCCTGCTCCTCAAACACTTTTATGGCTAACACTTTTCAGTTCTATTTAATGGACAGGCAGTTCCGTTTGGTAAAGCATTAAGGGATTTGCTTGTTTTCGACAAAGTGTCACTCGTGTAAATTTCATGGCTATTTTGTAATGTGAGATGATTTGGCATTGATTAAAGAGAACAAAAAAGTATTTTCATACAATGACTTATTAACCATATAATGAGCCCTTTACCACGGGCAGACAGAGTGAGATATAAACATTGACTGTGCCTATTCTTTGGTCACCAGGAGTAATAAAAATAACAGTCTGTTCTTTGTGAGACAATCTAGTTTAAGATGAATGAATTCTGAGTGTCCCGTGAAATGACCTAAGAATTCTTCATACTTATATTCATAATCGTACTTTTCATATGATCAGCATCATTGACTAAGTCATTTGCTCATGATTATTAGAATAAAAAGTGGCTCTGCTGCTGCTGCTAAGTCGCTTCAGCCGTGTCCGACTCTGTGCGACCCCATCGACGGCAGCCCACCAGGCTCCGCCATCCCTGGGATTCTCCAGGCAAGAACACTGGAGTAGGCTGCCATTTCCTTCTCCAGTGCATGAAAGTGAAAAGTGAAAGTGAAGTTGCTCAGTTGCGTCCAATTCCTAGTGACCCCATGGACTGCAGCCCACCAGGCCCCTGCGTCCATGGGGATCTTCCAGGCAAGAGTACTGGAGTGGGGTGCCATTGCCTTCTCCGAAAAAGTGGCTCACACACTACAAATTCATCCGCTCCATCACTTCACTTTTCTACCTTCTTAGGCTTTCAGCACATCTGTTCGGTTTGCGGCCCCAGGCTGACTTCAGCCTCACTCTTTCCTGAGCTGGATTCTATATTAGTCTCATATTTAACCTCCTATAGGACTCAATCCACCTGATCCTCTAAGAGGGCATTACCTATTTTCCCTGCTGCCACATCACAAGTGGATGATGCCCTGGGGTATAAGGCTCCCATAGGTGTGTCCAGCTTCTGAGGAAGATTCTTGGGACTAAGGCCAGGTAAACTACTGAAATAATCCATCACTCTTATCAACACTTACAGCACATTTGTTAAGAGCTACTCATATGGTTCAGTAAGATTACTACTGATAGTGATAAGTAATAAACCCGTTGAATGCCTTTTATAAGTCAGATACTATATTAAGCCCTTTATATAATTACCATTCTGGTTTTTTGTAGAAACCTTTAGATGAGTCCCGTAATGGCCACTATTCTGATGAAAAAAGTGAAGCCCTAGAATGTTAATAATCTTGGTGAATCAAGCAGCTATTGAAGAGGAGAGTCAGGAATTGAACTCTAGCATTCCAACTCCAGAGACCCAGGCCCTTACGCTACTACGTAAGTGAAAAAGCCTCTAGCATTATTAAATGTGCTTTAGGTTTTGAAATACGTGCCAACTTAAAAAGATACATTGGGATGCAAGTGAGTTAGTAGGGAAGGGTGTTTTAGAGATGGTCTTGAATTCAGCCTAATTTACATAAACAGTAAGTCACTCCCTAGCTATAGCAGTTTATCAGGAATTACGTATTCCTTGCAACACAGTTCTGATTTGCAATTGCGCAAATGAGAATTGATCCTCATTCATGGCCATCAATTGGAGGACTTGTGATTATGGTGCTGGTCATGTGAAGAACCTTCTAGATGTTCTCATCTCTCTTCCGGCATCCACTCTGCTTCTCCTGATTCAACTTTTGATACTTGTATGTGGCCACATATAACTGAATGTTCCTCAGAAATTTCTTCATCATGTTTTGTCTTATGTATATATGTGTAAGCCTGTGTGTCTCTTTTTTTAATGAACTTCCCAATGTTCAAGCTGGTTTTAGAAAAGGCAGAGGAACCAGAGATCAAATTGCCAACATCCACTGGATCATCGAAAAAGCAAGAGAGTTCCAGAAAAACATTATTTCTGCTTTATTGACTATGCCAAAGCCTTTGACTGTGTGGATCACAATAAACTGTGGAAAATTCTGAAAGACATGGGAATACTAGACCACCTGATCTGCCTCTTGAGAAACCTGTATGCAGGTCAGGAAGCAACAGTTAGAACTGGACATGGAACAACAGACTCGTTCCAAATACGAAAAGGAGTACATCAAGGCTGTATATTGTCACCCTGCTTATTTAACTTATATGCAGAGTACATCATGAAAAACACTGGGCTGGAAGAAGCACAAGCTGGAATCAAGATTGCGGGGAGAAATATCAGTAACCTCAGATATGCAGATGACACCACCACCCTTATGGCAGAAAGTGAAGAGGAACTAAAAAGCCTCTTGATGAAAGTGAAAGAGGAGAGTGAAAAAGTTGACTTAAAGCTTAACATTCAGAAAACTAAGATCATGGCATCTGATCCCTTCACTTCATGGGAAATAGATGGGGAAAAAGTGGAAACAGTGTCAGATTTTATTTTGGGGGGCTCCAAAATCACTGCAGATGGTGACTGCAGCCATGAAATGAAAAGACGCTTATTCCTTGGAAGGAAAGTTATGACCAACCTAGATAGCATATTAAAAAGCAGAGACATTACTTTGCCAACAAAGGTCCGTCTAGTCAAGGCTATGGTTTTTCCAGTGATCATGTATGGATGTGAGAGTTGGACTATGAAGAAAGCTGAGCACCGAAGAATTGATGCTTTTGAACTGTGGTGTTGGAGAAGGCTCTTGAGAGTCCCTTGGACTGCAAGGAGATCCAACCAGTCCATCCTAAAGGAGATCAGTCCTGGGTGTTCATTGGAAGGACTGATGCTGAAGCTGAAACTCCAATACTTTGGTCACCTGATGGGAAGAGTTGACTCATTGTAAAAGACCCTGATGCTGGGAGGGATTGGGGGCAGGAGGAGAAGGGGACAACAGAGGATGAGATGGCTGGATGGCATCACCGACTCAGTGGGCATGAGTTTGAGTAAACTCTGGGAGTTGGCGATGGACAGGGAGGCCTGGCGTGCTGTGATTCATGGGGTCGCAGAGAGTCTGACATGACTGAGCAACTGAACTGAACTGATGGTTGATTTACAATGTTGTTGTACTGCAAGGGGAATCAGTTACATACACACATGTCACCACTTTTTAAAGATTCTTTTCCCATATAGATCATTACAGAGTATAGAGTTCCCTGTGATATACAGTAGGGCCCTATTAGCTATATGTTTTATATACAGTAGCGTGCATATGTCAAGCCCAATCTCCCGATTCATCCCTCGCCACTGTTCTGTCTGCCACTGACTTATCTCCTGCTCTCTCCTTTGTGAAAGCTCTTAGAGAGGAGACGCTAAGAACTTCCTTCAGCCTCATGATGGAAGAGTTATGGATTAGGCCAAATGGAACGCTACTCCACTGGGAAATCAAGCAAGCTCTCTTTTGCTTTTTTTTCCTCCCAGATTTACCCCTAAAATCTGTCCCCTAAGTATCCAGATTATAACTTTGAATCCCAACTTTAAAATTGGGCTTAGCATACAAATGACCTTCACTATTAATGACCTACATTTTCAACCACATAAGAAATAAGATTGCGCTTACTTCAATTTACTGTCATAAATATAAAAACCAATTTAACATCACGACTTAATATGCACAGAAGCAAAATTGTTGTTGAACTCTGTTTTGCCTTGTATATTAAAGAGGAACTGAAGGAACCTGGGGATAACAGACTTATTAGGCCTTCCTGCTCACTGACCCTACATCTTCTCATCAATTCATCACTTCTGGTCAAGTTTATAAAACTAGCTGCCCCATTCAGTCATAAAAAAAAAAAAGGCCCATGGATAGGTTTCAAGTGTCTGCAACCTCTGAAATGATATGCAAAATATAAATCATATACGCATATTCACATTTTCGTAGAGATGGTTTTGCTTTTATCAGACTCTCTGGATGATTAGTGACTACAAATGATTAAGGATCACTACAGTGCTTATGGAATAAAGGAGAGAAATTGTGGACAGCAGCTCACATCAGATAGCAGAAGGTGAACTTAGATAATATACACCTCCTCTAAGCTTTCAAAGGGTATAACCCTTGCCTCTGACACCATCACTGCCTTAATATTCTGAAGAGACTCAATTAGATCTCTGATAAGCCACAAAAACATACTCTCATAACACAGCCTGTCTCTAAAGAAAACGCACTCCCCTCATAATGGAAAGAAACAAAAGGAAACTAACAGAATGGACAGTGGTTAAGTAAATGCTAAAGCAAAGGCTGTCTTTGGGACAGGTGGCAAAAGTTTCTGCACCTAGGTTAAAACATTACATTCGGGTTGCCTTCTCTAGGACGCCAATACTCACTCAAGATCACTCAGAAACCATGAGTTATAACAGTGCCGGGTCAGGCTTCCCTGGGGCTCAGTAGTAAACAGTCTGCCTGTCAGTACAGGAGATGCAGACCTGATCCCTGGTGCAGGAAGGCTCCATGTGCCCCGACTAAGCCCGAGCACCCCACGACCAAGCCTGTGCTCCCGAGCCCATGAGCTGTAACTACAGAAGCCGCCGCGCCTAGAGCCTGTGCTCCGCAACAAGAGAAGCCTCCACGATGAGGAGCCTGAGCATCGCAACTAAAGAGGAGCCCCACTTTCTGCAACTAGTGGAGATCCACAAGGCAACGAAGACCCAGCACAGCCCTAAATATAAAAATCAAAGAGAAAAACAACAACAGTGTGGGTCAATAGATAACCAGGAACGACACAGGATCCCACAAGATTTTCTTTTTTTCTGGAGGAAAACAATCCAATTTTATTCCACACATTAAGAACGAATTAAATCAAATCTGAGTTAGTAATAAAGTCAGCCAACACAAAAGCAATAAACAGATTGAATCCGAAGGACTGCAGCCAATAAAAAAGAGGAAATACATCATCCATATAGCTGGATGAGGAAATAAAGGACAGAATAAAACAAGAAACAAAGAGGTACCCAAATTATCCAGGCAGAATTGAAAAATAACTGAAAAGAACTTAGGAAATAAAAAATTGAAAATAAGTTCATCTGTATCACTGCATCTTTAGACTCCACATCAAAGTGGCATCATATGATATTTCTCTTTCTCTAACTTATTTCACTCAATATGACAATCTCTAGGTTCATCCATGTTGCTTATTTATAAAACAGAAACAGACTAAGACTTAGAGAAAGAACTTATGGGTACCAGGAAGGAAGGGGGGAGTGTAAGGAAGGGGGGAGGAAGGGACAGTCAGGGAGTTTGGGATGGACATGTACACACTGCTCTGTTTAAGATGGATAACCAATAAGGACCTACGATATAACACAAGGAACTCAGCTCAATATTCTGAAATAGCCTAAATGGAAAAAAATTTGAAAAAGAATAGATACATGTATATGTGTAACTGAATTCACTTTGCCATACACCTGAAACTAACACAACATTGTTAATCAACTACAAATAAAATGTTAGTCACTCAGTCTTGCGCAACCCCATGGACTATAGCCCATCAGGCTCCTCTGTCCTTGGGATTCTCTAGGCAAGGATACTGGAGTGGGTTGCCATTCCCTTCTCCAGGGGATCCTCCTGACCCAGGGGCTGGACTCAGGTCTCCCACACTACAGGCAGATTCTTTACTGTCTGAATCAAATCAACTACACTCCAAAATAAAATAAAAAGGTTTCTTTAAAGATAAAAAATAAAATATCTGAAAAAACTTTAGGAGGGATTAATGGATAGACTAAACCAAAAGGATTAATACATATTAATTATATGCAATTAATATTAATTTAATATTAACATTAAATATGTTTAATTAATATTGAATATGTATCCACTGGCTTGATTTTATTAATTTTAATTAACTTTAAATAAGTTTTGCTCTTAATTTATTAATTTAATTTGAAATTTGACTTCAATATTTAATTGATATTAAAATGTATTAATTAATACATGTTTCTGAAAGAAAAACACTTGGGTTAAAACACAAACTGACGGAGATAAATTTGGAAGAGTAGTCGAAGAACAAAGAGAATATAATGAAATCATCTAACTTACATCCAATGAGAGCTTCAGGGGAAGAAAAGAGAATAGAGAAAGGAAATTGAAAAACTAGTGCTTGGGAACTTTCCAGAACTATCGAAATGACCAGAACCCAGAGGTATATTAGACACAGCATATAACATGGAAGGATAAATAAAAAGAAATGTACACCAACACACATTGTTATGAAACTTGGGAGCACAAAATAGAGACATTAAAGCATTCATGGAGAAAATAATATACAAAGAAATGAGATGGCAACAGTTTCCTCTCACAGTATATTGTTGAGACCAAAATAAGATACAAGGTAAGTTATCTATAAAGTATTGATAAAGAATAACTGGAAGTCCTCACTAGTGTATCCAGCAAAATGTGGAGGCCAATGAATAAATATATTTTCTGATAAAACTGAGCTAGTCTATTAACTAAAGCACCAGAAAAGTAGAATTTGAATTAGACTCTATAGTTATTTTCTACTTAAAAAAATTAATTTAACAGTTTCTTACAAAGCTAAAGATAGTCTTAGCATAAGATCCAACAACTGCGTGCCCAAGTATTTAACCATTTTATTTTACATTTTTATCTATAAGAAACTACCCTACAGGCCAAAAGTTGGAAGCAACCAAGATATTCTTAAATAAATGAATGGATAAACTGTGGTACACTCATACAATGGAGTATTGTTCAGCAATAAAAATAAATGTGTTGTCAAGATATAAAAAGCAAGCAGGAACCTTAAACACATATTTAAGTGACAGATCCAATTTATAGAAATTATATACTATAGGAATCCAGCTATATTACATTCTGGAAAAGGCAAAACAGACAATAAAAAGATCAGTGATTCCCAGACGTTTGGGAAGGAAAATGAAGAGTGAATAGATAAAACATCAGAGAATTTTTGGGGAGGGAAATTATTCTGTCTGATAATGTACTGATGGAGATTTAATATTACCCACTTGTCAAAACCAGAGAATTTTATAGCACAAGGAGCGGTTCTTAGTGTAGCCAAGTTTAAATAAATCACTGAGGACTTGGAGTGAGATCAGGAAGAAATGCAGACTGACAAGGGAATCTACAGGAAATCAACCCTGAATGTTCATTGGGGTTGAGTATGAATTCATACTGCTGAAGCTCCAACAGTCTTGTTGGATCCGAGCAAAGATCCGACCCATTGCAGAAGACCTTGATGCTGGGAAAGACTGAAGGCAAAAGGAGAAGGGGGTGGCAGAGGATGAAATGGTTGAATAGTATCAGCGACTCAATGGATGTATTTGATCAAACTCCCAGAGATAGAGGAACCTGGCATACTATAGTCCATGGGGGCTACAAAGAATTGGACACTACTTAGCGACTGAATGAGAATAATTACAAATGTATGAAACAACTTCATCGAAGGAGTTGAGATATAAGTAAGGTAGGTAGCTTCAGAATGGAGAACCCAGCCAACACTACCTTAGCCAGGAGATCAAGGCAAGCATCAGTGGCAACCATGTTGATGGTACCCTTGATCCGCAGTATCAAAAATGGTCCTTCACCTCTGTAGGCTTCTTTCTCGAAACTCATTTGCCCCCAAATCATACAACTCCCAACATAGGGCATCCTTCAATATATCCAACACTCCTTGAAACTGTCCATGTCATTAAACAAGGGAAGTCTAACGGTCACAGCCAAGAGAAATTTAAGGAGATGACAACTACCTGTGATGTGATACCCTAAAAGGGATCATAGAAAAGACAAGACATGAGATAAAGGTAAAGAATCTGAATGAAGTATGGAGGTTACTACCAATCCATCCCTTGTAACAAACGTATCAATATCATACTAATGATGTTAGCAGGGAATACTGCGTGTGGCATATGCGGGAACTCAGTACTATCTATTCAACGTTTCTGTATTTTTTAAATGGTTTTAGATTTAAAGATGGTTAAAAAATAAATGGAGTGGTCAATTCAAAACTGAAACAAAAAAAGAACAACCAGTAGGTCAGAATTCTGCCCCTCCACATCCCTTCTTTGTCTCATTGCTTTTACACCAACGACGGACCACTCAGCATCTCAGGATGTGCTGTATTGGTTTCCAGTAGTGATGGACCGTGGCCTCAGCTGGTTCAGGGATTTAATTAAGAGGTGTTGCTCTGGACTTCTAGCTTTTGGCTAGGGTGCAAAATGATTCATCCCCAGGTAGGGAAGTACAGATTTCCATATCTCAACTTTCTAAAGTAAGAACCAACACTGTACCTCAATAGAAAGTTGTGCCAAAGTTTTATTTTAAAAAATCATAGCTTAAGTATAGGATGATCAGTATTTTCTCTATGTATTTGGATTTCAATACACGTCAAGGTTAAAACACTTATCACCTGCATTGTACACGTGAGGAAATAGTTTTTCTGAAGTAAATTACTCACTCTGCTTTATTATCAAAACGTGTTTGCCACTCACAAACATGCCACTCACATGCATTTTTGGTTTCTGCATACAAGTTGAGCAAGTACGATTCCCAGTATCTATACATTGTAATTAAGTTAACCCATTCTCACATTAAGTTGCCATGCTCATGTTAAAGTGTGTTAAGTGTGTTATTCAATATGGGGCGGGGGGGGGGGGGGCAACTTAACAAGTTAAAAAAAAAACAAACATCAAGAGGCAAAGCCAACCTTCAGAGAAGAAATTTTATGTTGCTCAAACAAAACATGCCCTTTTTACTATCTTCCCTTGCTTAAAAATATCTTTATCGATTAAAGCAGTCATCTTTTTGCTCAACAATTTCAATTTTTTCTTGATGATATCATTTAAAGAATTCTATTTAATTGTGTATCCTAGTTGTCACAAACCAATAATGGGAATGCAGAAAATGAAAATAGGTCTGTCTTGAATATATATGTTTTTTTTGAAATTCAAGGTTACTTGTGTTCAGCCTTACAATGTATTCATAGGGTGAGAAATGCTTTCAGAAGTCCTCAGAAATAAGTGTTCTATCATCTGTTAAGGGCAACAGATAGTTTAGGAATGTTACTATAAAATATCCCCCTCCGTGTTCTGCTTTCTGACGGCCAATCATGTATAATTACAGTAATTCAGCCATCATAACCTCTTCAGAGAATTTCTGAAAAACATTTAATGTTAAAACATCAAACATATATATCGGTCCTCATCTTTTCTTTTTGAACTTACTTTGTTTTGGGATATAGTCGGTTAACAATGTTGTGATAGTTTCAGATGAACAGCAAAGGGATGCAGCCATGCATATACATGTATCCATTCTCCCCCAAACCCCCGAGGTTTTGAGTTTCTCCTTCTAGAAACTGCGTTCCTGCCTGTGGACAAGCCTGGGCAAGGAGCCAAGCTGCGCGGGGTGTATGTGGTGCAGGGAGACAGGGACACCCCAGGAAAAGGCGGTCAGGCAGAGGTCACCGTGGAGACGGAGGTGGGCACCCCCAGGCCAGGGCTTTGGACCAGCACAGCTCACAGAGTCAGTAACAGGCCAAAGTCAGCCCTCAGGATTGAAGGGCTTTTTTCTTTTCTTTTCTTTTTGGGTTTGTTTTTTTTTTTTTTTTTTTGGTTTTAACTTTTAGAACTTGACAACTCTTTTTTTTTTAAACTAAATTTGATTGTAAACTGATTATGCAGAGGGACAACATTTGCCACCCCAAAATGTCTCTCTTGGTGTCTGGATTATTTCAAGCTGAAAACCACTAAGGCCCCCAAAAAACTCTAGGAAGCAGCTCTGACTGTCTCACTAACTGCCTAAAAGAATGAAAGCGCCAGTTCCTGGAACACAGCCATCACTACAGCCTCAGCCAGTCGTGTGGGCTGCTGTGACGGGGAAGCCCAGCAGGGCCTGAGGATCTGAGTCCGCTGTGTCCCATGGTCTCTGCCTGGCCCGTGAAACATTTATTTATGAAAACATTTGCTTTTCCCTCTCCATGTAGACTGCCTCCCGCCCCCTTGAAGTCTCAAATCTCAGGTCTCAACATCCTGTGTTCACCTCTGCTCTCCACGGCTGTCGTAGAGATGTCATTCTAAGTTATGCTCTAAAGCAGATTCTAAATATTGTTCCACGATCTCCTATTGTATCTTTGTTCAAACCCACTTTCTTCCTCACAGCCTTCTCATATGCATATAAATAAGTCTAACAAACACCTGGTCCAGGCTGGATATTGCTCTCACGGAGCTGACAGTCTAGAAGGAGAGGCGAGCATCAAAGTCCAGGAATCAGTCCTTCTATTTAAGGTGATAGGATTTAAGAAAGAAAACTAGCCAGAAGAGGATTTCTTTGTGGTCTCATACATATTTGACTTCGTAGTGTACATAGAATCGTAAATTGAATGTAGAAATTCTGAACCTGATTTCAGGTTAGACCAAAGCAAAGTGTTGAAGGAAAAGGAATCATTTCTCTGTTTGGAGGCTGTCTTAGACTTCAATTGGTTCTTGGCAGTAAGAAGTACAACAAAATCAATAGGAAAATAAAGATTATTAGCAATGGAAATGATTGTGATTATTAGATTACTATTTACGTACAGAAAAGGCCAAGTAGATTAACATAGCTCGTTATTAAAGACATAGGTGCAGATACTTTTTTTTTAAGAAATGGGCACACTTAGTATAATTCACTTTCAAGTTGTCATTTCCAATAAAAGACATAAAATAGTTACTTATAAGACCAGTGTGGTAAATATTAGGTTAACATTATATCAACCATCTTTATAGTGATACAGTATTAGTTAAAAGCACTTTTTAAAACTTTGATACTCAGAAAATGCTGAATTGGTTATCAAGTTATCCTAAGCATTGACAGTTATGAAACTAATTTTACTAGACCAGCTGATGGGTATTTTGCATTCATTTAAGAAGCCATAGGACAGATAAACAACTCTGCCAGATGTGTGTGTCAGAGTAAGTGTGTGTTGTTTTAGCTGAGCCCAGAAACTCCTCCAGGTCATCCTGGGAGACACCCTGAACAGGGCAGAACATGAAATCAGGTGTTGGGCTCATAGGGAGGACAATTTACTGTGAGCGGTTTTAACTGTCTCAGCAAAAAAAAAAAAAAAATTCATGAAAGAAAAAAGTTAACCGCCCTCTCCTTGCAGAAGGGAGTGTTAACAACTTCACAAAATAAATGCTTGCCTTTCTTTAGACTTTATATCATTTTTGTGAAGGCTCTGTGAGATTTTAAAACAATTTTCTGCTTCTTTGATGTGATAACCTGTAAGCCCCTCTCAAAGAATCACAGATTTAAGGGTGTGGTGGGGGACTGCCAGGGAGGGGAGGAATAAATCATGATCATTACATACAACTAATTTTTAAATTTTCAGATAATGATGTAAACATTAAAAAAAAAAATCTTTGTAGATTTCCCTTTCCCAGCCCCTTTCATTGTTACAGCGCTGCTTCTCTACTGTGTCCTAGTTTAATTTTAGGAAAACCTCAGAAAACTGACATCTATCCAGACTCTGTAAGCACCACAGGCAGTCAACTTATCAGGCTGTTTACATGGAGACAGTAGATGTCCAAATACCTCAGAAAAGCTATCACAAGTCATCATGTCATGCTGCAAGTCTATTTTTTGTGAGGGCATATAGGCAGACATTAAGCAATCTGGCAAGAAAATCACAAGAGATAATAACGCATTTATGTTACTCAGTCTGGCTCAAAATTATAGCTGGCGGTCAGTAATGCCGTGGCTCATTTGTGCAACTTTTTCTGGAACTCTCCAAATGCAGGACTGTACTAGAAGAGGAGTCAACATTCTCACAAATTAATTGCCTAAATATCTTGGAAGACTGGAAACTCATAGTCAAATGAGCTAGTTTTTAAATTGTGTATTGAGTCAGTGACAATCTATCTGTGTATCAATGCAATCTGTCTTCAAATAACCACTCTCCATAGTCTAAACAAGAAGAAATTTTCAATTGATTCAGAAAAAACATGAGGACATTCTTACATGTTTAAACTTATACTTTATCCTAACAGCCTCTTTTCCCTTTTGGAATTTACAGAAAGTTATCAAGAAGGATATCAAGAAGTTATCAAGAAGCCACCACTTCCTTGGTGGCTCAGACGGTAAAGCGTCTGCCTACAGTGTGGGAGACCCGGGTTCAGTCCCTGGGTTGGGAAGATCTCCTGGAGAAGGAAATGGCAGTCCACTCCAGTATTCTTGCTTGGAAAATCCCATGGACGGAGGAGCCTGGTAGGCTACAGTCCATGGGGTCACAAAGAGTCGGACATGACTGAGCAACTTTAATTAAATTAATTCATCAAGAAGGAAGAAACTATCCAATCCTTTGTCCGCATAGCATAGAGGAAAGGTAACAATTCATCTGCTAGCTATGACAGCACACTATCATATTTATAATGATAATCATCCTTTTCCTATTTCTGAAACTGGACTTATTCTAAAACTTAAAAATAAAATGTCGTGTCCATTGTGACATTCTGACACCAAATTTTTTTCAGGGTATGAAAGTGTCTTCCCAGCTGACAGAATAATTTTTATTTTTTGCTCTTAGACTTTCTTTAAAATGTGACAATACTTTCATTTAGGAGTCTGGCTTCAGACCCAAACCATAGAGCGATCAATGCTTTAGGCCCAGCCCTTTGCAATGACAAAGGCTTCACTTGCCCCCCCACCCCCCCACCAACTCCCCCCTCCAGGCTTGGTGCACACACACATAGCCAGCCCTGGAGGAAGTTTCAGTCAAGGGCTCAGCCATCCACCCTCCAGACAGCCCTGCGCTCTGGGCCCGGGCACCTCCACGCAGGGGTGACCGAGGGCCGAGACCCCTCAGATGTGTCTGCTGAGACCCCAGCATGGGAAGTAGGCAGGGATAGGGGAACCTGAAGACGCCTTTCTCCACTGTGACTCTGTAACTCCAGAGGTCTCCTCCTGGCCCTTCCCTCCACATTCTCCTGACCTTCGTCCAGGGCGCGCTGGGAAGCTGGGCTTCACAGGGAGGCATCGTTTTCCCAAGTGGCACCAGTAGTAAAGAATCTGCCTGGCAACGCAGGAATCACAAGCGATATGGGTTCAGTCTCCAGGTCAGGAAGATGCCCCGGAGGAGGGAAGGGCAACGCACTCCAGTATTCTTGCCTGGAGAATCCCATGGACAGAGGAGCCTGGCGGGCTACAATCCGTGGGGTCACAGAGAGTTGGATATGACTGAGTGCACATTCACATTGTAGAGGTGTTTTAGTAGCATTATTTGGAATAATTTTATTGTTTTCACTTATAAAATCTAAGTATCTTTTTGTTCCCATGAGACATTTTAAAAACCATAATTGTTTTGATAACTGAAACTTTGGGCTTATTGTTTTCAGCTTTTGCCTTTACTGGATGTCATGTTAATCTTGCTTTCTTTCTTCCTTTTTTTTCTTGAAATACCATGTGTTTTGTTCATGTCACTTTACAGAAATTCTGAGAAAAACCAGATTTCTATTCTTCCAATGTTCTCATATTAAAACATGTTCTAAAGTCTAGTTTTTTTATTAAATGTTGAGAATTTCAGTGTCCATAATACTCAGCGAATCCAAAAGGAACACACTTTTACTCAGTACCACAGAAGTTTACTGGAATTTTTATTCCAGATTTTTTTCTACTGTGGTTTGAGTGGTCTAGAAATCCTTTAGACTTCAAATCCACACAGCCTCAGCCATTACATTCTGCATGAAGATTTTTAAGTCTAAGTTCATTGCCAACCATGTTCATGGCCAACACGCTTCATTAGAATCCATGGTATCCTTGTCTCACTACTTTTATTCCTGGGTGCATTCTTATGATTTTCTGTTTTTGTTTGGGGCAAAATGGATAAATGGGAAGTAAAAATTTCAGCTTGAAAGCCTATCTTCTCATACAATTTAAATGACAGTTTTCCTGAGTATTGTAAACTGTCTATAAGCCTAATAAAAATTAGAAAACTGCAAAATACAACATGTAGGTGTGTATCATTGTGAACAGTAGGAACATTCTGGAAAACTCTCTAGATTTACTTAGTTTAACAAAGAAATTACAACCCAGTAATTCTATTTCTAAACTTATCAGGAAAATCCCAAATGAACCTTTTGTTCAACCTGCTATATACAGCAATGAGAATTCTGTACACATCCAGATGGCTGTATAAGAAATCCTCTAAGGTTATACGTTGTAGTGGCCAGTTAAAGATGAATCAGGTTCTAGTCAAGTAGTTTAAATGCAGTGATTATACACAATGGAGTATCATAGAAGGGAAAACAATGTAGAGATAACTCCCCATCCAGTTATTTCCTGCGTGATAACATACCAAAAGAAACATAAAATTCAAAAAATTCACATAAAAATTCCTAGTAACACATAGATTACCAAGCCTAATTTATGAACAGAAAATCCGCAGAGTCCAATAACAAGGTTGAATTAGTCATCAAAAACCTGCCAGTAAAGAAAGCCCAGGACCAGATGGCTTCATTAGTGAAACCTACCAAGCATTTAAGGGCTTCCCTTGTGGCTCATCCTAAAGGAGATCAGTCCTGGGTGTTCATTGGAAGGACGGATGTTGAAGCTGAAACTCCAATACTTTGGCCACCTCATGTGAAGAGTTGACTCATTGGAAAAGACCCTGATGCTGGGCAAGATTGAAGGCAGGAGGAGAGGGGGATGACAGAGGATGAGATGGCTGGATGGCATCACCGACTCGATGGACGTGGGTTTGAGTAAACTCCGGGAGTTGGTGATGGACAGGGAGGCCTGGCGTGCTGCAGTCCATGGGGTCACAAAGAGTCGGACACGACTAAGCAACTTTCACTTTCACCAAACATTTAAAAGACAATCAGTGCCAATCTTTCCCTAACTCTCCCACAGTTTGTAGAGGAGTATCATACCCAAACTCATTTTATGTGGCCAGCATTACCCTGATGCTGCTTAGTCACTCAGTCTTGTCTGACACTTTGTGACCCCATGGACTTGTAGCCCACCAGGCTCCTCTGTGCATGGAATTCTCCAGGCAAGAATTCTGGAGTGGGTTGCCATTTTCTTCTCCAGGGGATTTTCCCAACCCAGGGATAGAACCCGTGTCTCTCATGTCTCCTGCATCAGTTCTTTACCACAAGTGCCACCTGGGAAGCCCCATTAACCTGATACCAAAGCCAGATAAGGACACTCCAAGAAAATGACAGACCAATCTCCCATGTGAAGACAGATGTAAGAATTCTCTGATGACGTCAGAGTAGCAGCAAGTTCATGTAGGAAAAGCCCAGTCTCCACCACGTCTAATGAGCGACATTACAGTGCATTCAGTGAGTATCTACTCCAGTGCTAACTCAAAGGGTGGGTCGGAAAGTGAACATTCTAAAAGCCAAGAAGACAATCAGCAAGAAATGATGTATAGAAACCCGGGATGTAGAATTTGAAGATGGATGGAGCAGCGAACCAGGTCAATTGCAACAGATAGCTTAAAAAAGGAAGAAACTGAGGACATCCTCCTCTGCATTTAACAATAGTTTACATTTTATATTTACATGTATTTTATTAGCAATAGGGAATGAAAAACAGTCCCCCAAATGGGCATCAGTGTGTTTTGTGATTTTATTTGCATTACATAAAATCTAGCTGGGAAGAGTATCTTGCAGAAAAAATACAGCTTCTAGCTCTGCATTCACCTTGGAGATCAGCATAATGCAAAACGCCTCCAATGTGCTCAATGTTTGTGACTTGTTGCTGTCCCGTAATCTTCAACCTTCTCATCCACCCTCCTCAATGCTTTTGATCTTCCCTTGCTGAGTCCATTACCCACACTTTATATTCCTGACCCTATTTACTTTCTGTATTTGTAGATTCTTCAAGTTTTAAATAATGCAGTTGAGCAGTGTATTCCAGTGCTAACAGCTCTTCATCATCTAAGATCAGTTGTTTTATGAGTTTCAGTGACCACTCCCCTCTCCCCAGAGTTCTAAACACCCCTTACTGAATATGATTAAACAGAGGAGAGACTTTCTCATTAAAAGATACTTACATATTATTAAAAGGTATAATACAATATAAAGGGTCTTTCTTATTAAAAGATATAATATATTAATAAATTTTGAACTATTTTCTTATGGAATTGAGAGCAAATATTTAATAAAAAGTAAAAACATTTTTAACATTCATCTTATATTGCACAAACTACTGCAAATGTATATGTTAGCTTATTTACTGTTCATAACAAGTCTGAAGATGTTATTACCTCAAAATTATGGATTAGCAAACTAAAGAACAGAGGTTTAAAAAACTTTCCCAAATTCACACTAGTAACAGTCAGAAAAAAATTAAGTCTTTCTGACTCCAGGCCCAAGATAGGTAGATACCTATAGTAGTCTTCACTTCTAATAAGAGAAAACCACCTTGGAATCCATGCAAGCAAATATCACAAAACACTCAAGAGCATGACATGGAAACCAATGGAATTTTTATTCTTAAGAATGTTCACATTTTATTGTCATTAGAAAAACTAGCTGTATTTTCAATGAAGGCAAGTGAACATATTCCACAACTGAGATCAGTCTGATCACCATCCTCGGTACTCTCATAAAAAGTCACTCTAGAAGGTGAAATCCCAACAGCTATCAAGATTTCCCTGGTTACAAAATCTCTCAAATTACTTTTTTAATCCCCAAGGTAACAATACACTTGTGTTAGATCAAAATTATCACACCCGCAAGATGGCCTGGAGGTGATGGAGAGGAAGGCCCACGTCCCAGAACGCAGATCCTGCCTCACGACAGTGACATGGGTGCTTTTCAGTGAGGCTGACCTCGCTATCCCACCCTTCCTTCCTCAGCAACTCTGGACTGCTGTACCAGCCCACGGAAGTGAGTGCAAATGTAACACGCAGGCACCCAAGGAGGTCACCGCCAGGAAGAGGATCCAGGATAAACATTCAGTTTAGACGTCTAATGATACAATTCTTTGAGCTTATCAGGTAACTTGCAAGACAAGCAGGAAAACACATTAAAGTATCTCTAGTCCCTCAGGCCTCCCTGTTAGCTATTGTTTTAGTAAAAATAATACTTTTCCTTCACATGGCTAAGGAAATGGGAGCTTTGAAGAAGGGAAAGAGGATTTCAGAAACTGAACCATACCATTTGAGGGTGAATTAGAAACACTCATGTTCTACCAGAGGCTTTCATCAGCCAAGGATGACCGACATTGTACAGAAAATATCTAAATATCTTGCTACAGAAAAGGTGAGCACGTTCATAAACTTCTAAATCAAACTTGACTAAAAAGTGTCTAATATAAGAAACACCTTGGAACTGGGTTTGACAACAATTGACCCATTCCTGTCTGTGGAATCAGAAAAAGTAAAAAATAAAAGAAGAGATCAGTGCAGAGAACATGCCCACAACAAAGATAAAGTGAGGAGACACTGGCTCCCTCCGTCCCTCCTCTCCAGTGTCCCTGATAGGACAGGGAGGAGGGTCAGAATCTCACCGAGAAACGCAGTCTTGCCTGCTAGGAACCAGGAGAGGGGAGACCAGAGCCGACCTCCCTGCATTTCCTACATTCACCACGGAAGGGCTGGGTCACCCCTCCCGCCCTCCCGACCCCAGTGAGGACACTGCCTCCCCGCCTTCCCCCGGGACGCCCCGTCCCAAGCGCGGCGGGAGCCATCATCACCTGGGTTCAGACCCCCTCGCGGTCATGTCCTTCCTGCCGGTGTCTGCTCTGTCCTCCCGGAGGAGCGCACGGGGGCAGAGACCAGACTCTGTCACCAGGAAGGACGGTGGGGCTGGGCGCCCGGAGGGGACAGAAGTGAGCGGAGCCGCGTCCCGGTTCCCGCCCCCAGCCTTGCTCGGAGCTTCTCTTCGCTGCGACGGCTGCGCCCCCACAAGGGGGCCGCGGAGGTCACCTGGGCTGCTGGTCAACCCCGCTCAGCGCGGGGGCGCCTGCGTGAGCGCTCCCGGCCCGGGCGGCCCCCCGGGACCGTCCTGCCTGTTTTGTCCGAGACTTTGTCCCTCGGGACCAAGGTCTGGGGGCCCCGGTCCCCCCCGCGTCCCTCGGAGCCGAGGTCTGGGGGCCCCGGTCCCCCCACATCAATCAGGGCCGAGGTCTCGGGGCCCCGGTCCCCCCGCGTCAATCGGGGCCGAGGTCTGGGGGCCCCGGTCCCCCCGCATCCCTCGGGGCCGAGGTCTCAGAGCTCTGGTCCCCCCGCGTCCCTCAGGACCGAGTTCTCGGGGCCCCGGTCCCCCTGCGTCCCTCGGGGCTGATGCCTCGGCCCGGTCCCCCCGCGTCCCTCGTGGCGATGTATCGGGGCCCCGGTCCCCCCGCGTCAATCGGGGCCGAGGTCTCGGGGCCCCGGTCCCCCCCTCGGAGAAGCACCTGGAGCAGCATCACGAGGCCCCTGCTCTGAAACGCCAGCGGGGCACGTGGATCGCATCGCGGCTCCGTCTCCGGCGAAGAGGCCTCATCCGGGTGGTCTCGGCACAAGTAGGGGGATGACAACGCCCTGAGGAGACTCAGAGACGGTCCGGGCCGCTTCAGAAGGATGGAGACTTCCCGAGGGATGAGCGGGACCCGCCCCTCTGAGGCCACAAAGGCCGGTTATTAAAACCAGCGGTGACGGTCCAGGACGCCTCCCTGACCCGGGGGTTGGCAGCGATCAGCCAGGCTCACTGCAGCCCTTTGGCTTCCTGCGCCCCAGTGACTTTTCCGAAAGACCAATTACATCCATGGGAAATGTTAACTAGAGACAAAGATACAAGCAGGACAGAAAAGTGTGAGCGATGCCTTTCATTTTCTTAAAGTTAAATGTCCCCTTTGTTCCCAGCAATATCTCGCCTGCCGTTCAGTCTCAACGGGAGAGAGGAGGTTTCATTGCCCCTAAAAAGCGCTTGGAGCCCCGGGCGCCGCGCTGCAGAACCACGCGCTGTGACAATGGCTTTTCTCTGTCACTCCCCGGCTCTCGCCCGTGTCCCTCTTCACCCCACTCAGTTTTTAATTTGCTTGTCATACAATCCCTCTAACCTCGCCTATAAGTGAAAAATAATAAAGCTCTCAGCATGACAGAGCGTCACTGTACATCACAGCGCTGAAAATGGGCGCGTTTCACTCCGTTTCCAAATTCCCTTCTGCCGTGGCTGCTGCAAGCCAGCAACCAAACCCCAACCCGGCCGGGGACGCCGACTCCGTGTGATCCCCGCGCTCAGGCCGACATCACGCAGGATCCCCATTGTGAAGTTTCCAGCATCTCCCCCGAAGACATTTACCTTAGGCCGCCCTGTCACAAGTCTCAGCCGCTTCAAAGGCTGACAACTCACTCAAGAGAGCTTTCTGCTCGATGAACTCAGGTCTGCCTCCGAGTGAGGGCTGAGGGCCTCCTTCCTTTGTTCTGCGCTGATCGACTTGAGCCGAGACTGATTTTAGAGTCAGAATTTTGGAGCTTAGGAGGATCTTGCAAATTCCATAGTACACGTCTCTGTGGATCTACAGGTTATGTGATGTGCTTGAAGGTCACCGGATTAACTAGTGGAACATCAGGTGCGTTTCCCCCTGGCTCTGGGTCCCCAGCCTCACTCTCCTCCTCTGCTGTGTTAGGAGGACTGATGTTATGAAGCCTGCACCGTCTAAGGGAGATGAGGTCAAAGATCAGCTCCATGCCTGCGCCCCCCTATTCCCCAGGTGCATTAGGCAGGTCTCCATGAAGCCCATGTCAGTGATGCTACACAGCTCACTTTATGCAGTTTGGTTGGCAAGTTTCTCTCAAGTTTAGCTTCAGGCCGGAACAAAGGAAAGGGTCAGCCCTAAATAAACCATCTACCAACATCAATCTCCCAACACACAAGCACACGACCAACAAAGGATCAAGAGCGAGTTTTATGGGAAGGAGTTTCTTATCTGCTATTACCGCTAACACCGAAAACACAAACAGCACTGAATTCTAGGGGTGGAGCAACAGGAACGCTCATCCATTCCTGGTGGAATGAAATGGTGCAGCCATGTTGGAAGACAGTTCGCCAGGTTCTTACAAAACTGAACAGAGGCTTCTCATCCGATCCAGCACTCATGCTCCCAGGTGTTTACCCAAGTGAGTTAACTTTTGTTCACACAAAAACCTGGACATGAGTGTTTTCAGCAGCTTTATTCATAACTGTCAAACTAGTATCAATCAAGATGTCCTTCAATAGGAGAATCAATAAACAAACAATAGTACATCCAGATAACATCATCTGGATTATACATAACATAACTGGATTATACATCAGTGATAAAAAGAACCAAGTTATATCAACCATGAAAAGATGGAGGAACCATCAGTATACATTGCCAGGTGAAAGTAGCTAGTCGGTAAAGCCTACATACTGTATGACTCTTAACTATGAAATTCTGGAAAATGCAAACTAAGAGGGGCAGCAGAAAGAGTAGCAGCTGCCCCGGTCTCCTGGGAGATGATGAGGTGGAACAGGGGTCATCTCCAGGTGGTGAAACTATTCTATATGAAACCATAACACTGGATATGTGCCATGAATCTGTCAAAACCCATAGAACTATGTGAAGAGTGAACCCAACATAAACTACAGACTTTAGGTAATAATGTTTTAATACTGATTCAATTATATCACAATACAAAATATAAATAAAAGGGGAAACTATGCCCCTGCGAAAGAGGGGTAAATGAGAATTCTGATCTGTTTTTCTGTGAACATAAGACTATTCTAAAAATAAAGGCTCTTTTTTAAAATGCAAAGACTCCATATTCAATAAGAAAAGCATTACCATGTGGATATCATTCTTGCTGAGATAATCTTTCAAGGGCAAATGTTCTCATGGTTCAATTTAAGTTATTGAGGCCATCCTCAAGCCTCTTGAATCCCCAATAATAATCAAGTATTATTTAGATGTAAGTCACTGCTCTTGTGAACAGTACATTCTACTGATACTGGGATCATACACTTATGAATTGCTGACATACTTGCCACATATCAATCACAATTGTTTATGTGTTAACTCACTTAACACTCAAGAAACCTCTCCATCACCAAATTCCTCTGTATCCTCTGGTTCTCAACATCCGCAGGACCACATCCAGGAGTCACCCAACCAGGGATCTTGTATTACCATGTAGCATTCACTATGGAAACAAATGGATCCAGGCAGTTCAAACCCACCCTTAAGGATCAACTATTTAAAAAGCCCTCCAAGTAACTTCAACACAGGCTAACTCCTGAGAATCACTGGTCTAAATCAAACATTTGAATGTTATTTAGTATGACAAAGCTACAGAAGGATTTTATGAAGGGGAGAAACAGGTAGAGCAAGGAAATTCTACTCAGCTAGTCAAAACAGAGTCCCAAGGTCATCCCAAGATGCTTTGAAACTACCGAAGATCACAGAATCAACTGCCTATGTGCAGCTCAACCTTGCACCTCATTGCCCTGATGCTATTAGTTTCTGACATAAAGGGCCTTACTGGCCATGAGTCTATTTCTTTGACCAATACCTAATGCCTGACAGCATCACCTTAGACACACACAAATAGTCATTCCACTTATAAGAAATATTCTGATAAGAATGCAGAGAACATATCTGGGCTATGAAACTAGAAAATGAAGCCTTTGGGAGTCAAAGAAGACGCCCTTGTTTTGTTCCTTTTTCTTTTCAAGCTCCCATTTGAAAACTGACTGGGGGCTACCTCCACTGTATAATGATTCCGTCCCCTTTAAAGTCCCAGAGAATCCCACTCATCTGTGAGGCCAGAGTTGAGTTGCGGGGTGGGGAAGGACTGTCATTCACCTCGTTTCCTCTTCTGGGAGGAGGGCTCTCGTTTTACTCCAGCTGGTTCAAGACTGAGAAATGGAGGCTTTCAAGAATTTGCAGTAAAGAAAAATCACCTGACAAGCAGGTAAAATTCTTAAAAAAAAATTAGCTCATAGGGAAATGAAATTATGATTGTACTAAGGACAGAATGGACAACCTTAAAAAGTTACCATCCTGCTGTTGGCAACAAGTCATGTGGAGTCAGCCACACACTTGGGGAAAGATCTGAGGAAAGTGTCATTACTGTCATAAAAATTTGTTCCTGTCTATACCATCCTGGTTCCACCACTGCCTTAGGAATCTACTGGAGACCCCGGAGTTTGAGGTGATGACGTAATTAGGTGGGTTGCTTCCTCTGTGCTCTATTCCACTAGTTTAGGACTTTTCAGTTTATATGTTTAAAGGATGATGGGGAGATGGAAGCAATTATTTACTCTAAAGGGATTCACAGTAAAAACACAGCCATCACTTTGATTTATGTGATTTCCAGGCCACTAGGATGGAGTCTGCTGTCTTCCTATGAGTACCATGAACCTCCCACCGGTGCCTTCTCGGCCACATCTGTCCAGCACAGGACACACTCCAAGCCCTGGACAGTCATTTTTCAAAATCAGTTTTCCCAAGTACAGTAAACTTGAGAACAGACGTTAGGAATATGGAGTTCTCTTGCCTCTGGCGTGCCTACTAAAGAAACATCAGTCCCCTCTCTCCTTTCCTACCTAGGATTTTAAACCATAAGCACGTTTTACTGGTTTCCTACTTTATTCTCCATGTGAACAGCAAATCAAATATTCTACCATCAAAATAAACGAGGTGCGTGATCTAGTAACTACTACTTTTTCATCAGTCACAAAACAGACTTGATACATTACAACAAAGCAAATATATGGTTTTTTGTGGAGACAATATAAATTTTAGAACACTTTCTTAAAGTTTTGGCTGAATGAAATGTCCATTATTTGTATGTCTCCAAAAGATAATGTGCATTTACCTTTAATCAAATTACACTGGAGGCAATTAACCAATTATGTGGAAATATCTGTCTTTAGGACAAATTAACACTAAGAAATAGAATTAATCTCTTCCCAAACACTACCTTTCCTTTTTCTGGTTATAGAAAATCCAAAGTGAGTGCTAGTCTCTTAGATTCCTTTCATTGTATTATTTTAAAAGGAAAGTCCTTCCTTTTTGGATTCAGAAACATATCCAACTGATTAATTGAAATATAATTTTGCTAAACACTGTATTTATCACCTGTATTCATCCAGTTCTCATTTATGTTGTACACAGACATGAGATTCCAATCTGGGTGACCTTGAGTTATGTTGAATATGTTAAGAGATATTGAGACAGGCTGAGACCCTTGCAGCAGTGCTTGCACCTGGACAAATGTCTCCACAAGCAACAGACACAAAACCTCTAAGGACTAGAAATACTGCAGGCATGCACAGTTGGGGCAAATTATGAACAATAAGATACAAAAAGGCCAAAACCCAGCAGCTGCTTCTGAGATGCCAGGAGCAGAAGCAGGGTCCTGTGCATGATCTCTGCACCCAGCACCAGCAAGGGGGTGGGCAGGTCACCAAGCCCCGCTCCAGCCCAGCTCCCCAGTCCACCCCACCCTCACCCCATTTAAGGAACCAGCCCGCCTGCTCAAGCAATAACAAGGGCACTTGCTTGTTCTTGCCCCCCGTGCTACAGCTGAGCCCCAATAAAGCCTCACCTGAATCTCCTCTGTCCTCTTACCAACTCTACTGATTAAAGAGTCCAAGAACCTGCCTTGGGAATTGTTTACAAAGCTACACAGTTATAAACATATTCAGCTCACACCAAATTCAACCCTTCACCGGAAAAGCCATAGAATTTCCAATACAGTGGCCAAAAATGTTAGTTCTCACTGCACATTTTATCTTTGGTCAGATTCGTTACAAAGTTCTTCCTCATATTGGCCTCATATTGCTAAAATTTCAATCTGTGTGATTCCTAGTTCTATCACTTGGGACTGAATAGTATCTCTTAGTTTTTTTAAGAGTATCATGTACTCTTATTTTCTCCTCTTCTAATAAGTTTTTTAACTGCTCTTAACAGTTTTAAGCCCTTTTGCATCCATTTCATTTGCCTAGAGAAAAAAAAAATCATTTATTTTCAAAACCATGCCACTGAGAACTAAAAGTGCTTTATTATATCTTTACATTATAAGTAACTATTACAAACCATGCACTGGTATCTCCCACACTCTGTATTTAAGATAGATCAACAGTGAAAGCCAGCTCATGAAGCCTTGTTTCTAAAGGTAAATAATGACAAGAAGGCTTTAAGGAAACAGGATTTGCTATGAGACTCTGATTAACTGGAACAAAACATTTGAAAACTGATTTGTCAATACATAATAGGAAACAAAGTGTTAAGACCTCCTAATTTCTGAATTGAAATTTCCATTTTGGTGAATTTGTCCTCAGGAAATATTGACAGCAAATGCATAAAGATGTGTGTAGTGGCAATATTTTTAATATTGATTTTTTTCAGTGAAAATGAAACCTAAGTAGTTTTTTAAATGGGAAACCACCATGATTACAATTGTTAAAAATCAAACACAAATGGAGACCAGACTTGGAAACTTCTTGAACAGAAAAAAAAAAACAAAAAACAAAAAACACTTTACTCATACAAGCAAAACTTAACTTAGCTTATTTTGCAAGATAAGTGAGTCAACCTGGGTCACTTCTTGTTAATACCTCTGAAAATAAAAAATAAAAAAAACCCCTCACGTTGTTCCCCCAAGTTGATAGAAGCTAACCAAGTCCTTACAGTCAAGAAAACGCTAATAATATTATAACCAACCACTGTGAGAAATACACAGTGCTGCCTCCTTACTGCATAAACTGCTTTACAACATACCTCTGGGACTCAGTTCATGTTTAATTTGAGGGCTTCCAGTCCACCAACTCTGTGTATGTGCACAACAAATTTTTGCTAATTACTGTGTCAATGATTCAGCAGTTTTACATCTGCTATTTCTGAATTTTTAACACAATTATGTGAAGACACAAATGAAATTCTGGATGTAAGCACAAATGCATCTTCCAATTATAACAGCTTAGATTTTTAGTGCATTTCAAAAATATATTTTCAGTTCATCCAATATACTGTAATGCTTTTACTCCATTTATTATAAATCCTTGCCTTTGGAGTCATGAGACTTGGGCCAACTCCCACATAGTCTACTTTCTGGTTGAGGTCAAGCAACTCAACTATTTTAAGTTGGGGTTTCCTCATCTCTAACCTTGAGATAAGGATGCTTATTTCACAAGGTTCTAGTATCAAGTATTTCTCTAAAATCTAAAATACCACGTCAGCATTTTGCAAAACTGCGCCAGCACGACTAGGAAGGTTTTTCTCTTGTGTTGGTTTGGTGTTTACCCTCAAGAAGCTACCATACAAACTGTGAACCAAAGGAAGCAACCACTGCAGGCTTTAACTTCCTGAATAAAACTTGAGAACCACTCACGAAAACAATGCTTTGTCTAAGTAGCCAGTAGGTTGTCAGGCCCAAGAGAAAGAGCAAAACTGAGAAAACTCTGGACTTCGTATCAGATGCTGGAAAAAATAAAAAATAAAAACAAAACCAAAAAAACTTCAAATAAACCACATGTAACAAAATTTCGAAGGCAGCTTTGCCTGGGAATAAATGCAAGTTTAAGTGTTCTCCCTGGAGATTAAGAGCTTTGTGTTGGCATCTGTGGGGATTAAGGCAGCCTGGCTCTCTCACTGTTCCACCCACACCCAGGCCCACTTCCTAAAAACCACCCCGTCGGTGCTTCCACTGAAATGAATGGACTGTAAGCAAAGCCAGGCCACAGCAGCAAAGGAAAACCACACAAGCCAGCGATCTCATCACCCTGCTCCTCCCTGGTAATGAGCTGTAAGGAGTGATCGCTGAGCATCCAAGGAAAATTCATAGACAGTGCTAAAACCAAGACAACGGGCCCCAAACAGAGACACTTATGCTGACCCACAAGTAGCCAAACCAAGACAAACTTAAATTACAGTTTGGTTCTCCAGGAAACAGAATCTTAAACCAGTGAGTCAGGAGTCAGTAGCACTAGTTAGGTAACCTGCCTGGGATACCTCAGTCACCCCCTGAAGGAAAGTGACTCGGCAAAAATCAACCTGCTCTTCTTGCAAAGTGTAGCTTCCTTGCTCCTGCTCCCCTCTGCCTGTAGGACTCTCTAAACTTTTTCATATGCCTCACTTTACCTTTTAACACATGATTAAATGTCAATATTCAATCAGTTCCTAATCCAATAATCATCGCTATAGCTATTAAATGTTAAAACACACAAAGAAACTGAGATGTTTTGCAATAATTCTTATACATCTGTCAACAAAGTCTTCTCATCACTGCACCTTATCAATGAAAGAAATTCAGTTAATCTGATGTGACTTGCTCATAGTGAACTCCTGTCGGGACTTTATGTGTCATAGGTCTCCCATACACACAAACATCCCATTCTTTGAATAAAGTGCATAAAAATCCTACCAGAAATCAAAGCTAAACACACAAATCTTTGCTTTTCTAGATCTGACAATGTTCCCAGTTTAAAAATTGGAGTGGCATTGTCTACATGCATCTCTCAGTTTCTACATGTTTCAAAAATGACCCACAAGATTCAGCAATTTCCAATTTTATTTCCTAATGTCTTTAGTAGGGTAAGAAGAAATTTTAAGAGTCAGATATTTTTTCTCTCCATTTTTAAGACAAGAAGAAAAGAAGAATGATGCTCAAAGAAATAAGAAATTTCCTGAAGCTAAGAACTAGTGAGTAACAATGCCAAGTTCCAATCTATGTCTGTTTGGGGAAAAACAGTTCTCATTTGGATTTAATGTATGTCCTTTTAACACCTTTTTTGTGTGAAAATAACTTAGAGATATAATCAAAGTAGTTCAGCAAACCCTCCCCTTCTGATCTTTGTAAAATGAAAAACTAATGAAATAAATAAGCAAATGAACAAACTTCTTAGCATTTTGGCTTCATCTCATTTCAGGACACATCTTCCTTTGCTGTTGTTCAGTTGCTAAGTTGTGTCTGATTCTTTGCGACCCCATGGATGGCAGCATGCGAGACTTCCCAGTCTTTCCCCATCTCCTGGAATTTGCTCAAGCTCATGTTCATTGAGTCGGTGATGCCATCCAATCTTCTCATCC
Source organism: Dama dama (assembly GCF_033118175.1). Lineage (NCBI taxonomy): Eukaryota > Metazoa > Chordata > Mammalia > Artiodactyla > Cervidae > Dama > Dama dama. The sequence continues at coordinate 8,880,985 of NC_083707.1, forward strand.
TCTGTCCTTCCCTTCTCCTGCCTTCAGTCTTTCCCAGCATCAGGGTCTTTTCCAGTGAGTCAGCTCTTCATATCAGATAGCCAAGGTATTGGAGCTTCAGGTTCAGCACCAGTCTTCCCAATGAATATTCAGGGTTGATTTCCTTTTGGATGGACTGGTTTGATCTCCTTGCAGTCCAAGGGTCTCTCAAGAGCTTCCTTACACCCTACAATTCTGTGCCAACACCTTCTTTTCACCCTTGAATAGAGAGTCCCACAACCTCTTCTCTGTCTGGCGAGCATCCTTTCAGAAATTGGAACTCAGACAGCTCCTACACAAAAAAGTATATTGGCATCTTTAGACACTGCACTCTGCTCATCATGGGCAAGTTAAATAACTGCACACTGCATTGAATGGCAAGAGAAACAACCCTCTCAAGAGATTTTTTTGTCCATAGACTTGTGCTATAACATGAGGCTTTATATCACTTAAGCTTTTGAAATCTTCTCTCATAGAGTACAGCAAAGCAGTCTCAGTCAGTTTGGTTCAGTCGCTCAGTCGTGTCCGACTCTTTGCGACCCCATGAACTGCAGCACGCCAGGCCTCCCTGTCCATCACCAACTCCCAGAGTTTACTCAAACTCATGTCCATCAAGTCAGATAAGCCATCCAACCATCTCATCCTCTGTCTTCCCCTTCTCCTCCCGCCTTCAATCTTTCCTAGCATCAGGGTCTTTTCAAATGAGTCAGCCCTTTGCATCAGGTGGCCAAAGTATTGGAGTTTCAGCTTCAGCATCAGTCCTTCCAATAAATATTTAGGACTGATTTCCTTTAGGATGGACTGGTTGGATTTCCTTGCAGTCCAAGGGACTCTCAAGAGTCTTCTCCAACACCACAGTTCAAAAGCATCAATTCTTGGGCGCTCAGCTTTCTTTATAGTCCAACTCTCATATCCATTCATGACTACTGGAAAAACCATAGCTTGGACTAAACGGACCTTTGTTGGCAAAGTAATATCTCTGCTTTTTAATATGCTGTCTAGGTTGGTCATAGCTTTTCTTCCAAGGAGCAAGCAAAGCATTCTGGTTCTTCTCAGTTTCCCCTCTCTTGATGATGATGCACCTTTGGATCAAATAGTCACACTTCCTTAAGTTCCCTCTCCCACTTTTGTTTTATTGAATCAGAGAATCAGTTCAGTCAATTGTTTACCGTGTCTTCACAGTTTTCAAACTTTGTCTGTACATAGGTATCAGCACAAGTATCACCTGGGATGCTTAATTTTAAAAATCAGAAATTTTGATGCCACAAACAGAATTTACTGAATCTTTGGAATGCCCAAGAATCTGAACTATGAAGTGTATACTGTAAGATTTTTGGTGTGGGTGTTGAATATTCATATTTTGAGGAAAAAGCTTATGCCTTGTAAGAAATAAAACTCTCAAAAAGGTCCATCAGGAGGCTCCCTGATTCTCTCCATTTAGCCCAAAAAGTGATCCAGCCAATGCCTGGAGAGCTTGCCTGCATCTCCTCTGCACCTGTCATCCACGTTATCAGTTCATCCATCTGGCTATGTAGTTCAGTCATTCTCCTAGAATAACACTTACTTTAATGTCTCTATTTATCACCTGAAATGTTCACTGATATCTGTAATTTTCTGGGCAGTGTGGATATTTTTGACACATAAGATTACACTGCCCTCTCCATAGTTTTCATTATACAATGTATATGCTTTCTTCACGATTGAATCTCAAGGACTTAGGACAGACCTTGACAAAGAGTTGTTCCATAAGTTGATGGAATAACCATCTTGTATCTATTTATCTGTATATTTGTTTTTAATTAGAGGATGATTGCTTTACAATAGTGTGTTGGTTTCTGCCATGTATAAACATGAATCAACCATAGGTATACATATGTCCCCTCCCTCTTGAACTTCCCTCCCACCTCCCACCCCATCCCACCCCTTTAGGTTATCACAGAGCACTGGATTTAAGCTCCTTGCATGAAAGATTAAATTTCAGCTGGCTATCTAATTTTAAATATGGTAATGCATATGTTTCAATGCTACTCTCTCAATTCTTCCCACCCTCTCCTTCCACCCCGCCCCCCACCCCAGTCTGTGTCCACAAGTCATTATACGGGGTGAAAGTGAAAGTCGCTCAGTCACGTCTGACTCTTTGAGACCCCATGAACTGTAGCCCACCAGGCTCCTCTGTCTGTGGGATTCTCCAGGCAAGAATACTGGAGTGGGTTGCCATGCCCTTCTCCAGGGGATCTTCCCGACCGTGGGATCAAACCTGGGTCTTCCTCACTGCAGGCAGATTCTTTACTGTTTGAGCTACCTGGGAATGTTTACTATGTGAACTGAAAACAAAGGTGTACCCAGACCAAGTCTGTCATGGATACGTAACCATTTGCACTGGCTCAAATCTGTGAAGTTATAGATTATATTTCCTACTTTTTAATTAAGCCACAAAATGGGAGACTGGTTCTAAAAGATGTCTGCAAAGAAATAAAAATTGAAGAGAACATCAATAATGCAAGCACAATCAAACAGCAAAAAATATTCGATGTGATCACCATATTTTCCTAGTACAAGCTCTTTGTTTTTATGAGTTTAAAGACAGCAATAGTAGGACTTAGCTAGTGGTCCAGTGGTTAAGACTCTGTGCTTCCACTGGAGAGAGTGTGGGTTTGATCCCTGGTCAGGGAACTAAGATCTCACATGTTGCACAGCATGGCCAAAATAAACAAATAAATGGATGAAAATATATATATACATAACATACATACATATATTCATAACAAAACATGATCAAATAAAATTCTTTTAAAAATAAAAAAATAATGGTGAAGTAATTAGGTCTGATATAAGATAGACTAAAAAATTGTATCAAGAAAACCATTTATCATTGGCAATGTGCTTCTCTCTAAATGTATATTGTAAATTATTAGCTAACAATCAATCATTTTAAAATTAAATATCAAGAACATGAAAACACCTCAATTATTTAGCAAATGGTAACAGAGTACCTTACAAAATTGCTACTGCTGAGAAGGCTGTTTTGAGGTTTCTCTTTCAAAAATAAAAAACACAATCCCACAAATCTGGAAAGCATTTGTTCTTCCAGATGCATTAAAAATGGCTGAAATGACACATACATAAAAGACAGAATAATTGCAAAATAAAAAGCATGTCTTTGTCAGCAAATACTGCTCTAAGACATGGAAAACACTGCTGAAAAATTGGAAAAACAATGTTAGAAAAAAAATCTGTAGTGTGAAAAAAGCGTTACACAGTTGGGTGAAAACACAGATGTGGCTAATGCATCAAGCTTATAGTATTTTCGTATATTATACATTCTCTTTCAATAATGAAACACAACGGAAAGCTACTTTGTGTGAGCCAATAGAAAAAAACACCAGAAAAGATATCATCTCAATACTAAATTATTTCTTAGATTAAAAAAAACAATGTTTCATGGAAAAAATGTGTAAACAACCATTGACAGAACAGCTGCTCTTGCTGGAACGAAGAGAGAAATCCAGAGCAAATCTATGATCTCATAGCACACGTGAATTTTCTTCTCTGCATTGTTCATAAGCAGGAAAAGGCAGCAAAATGCACAGTGTGTTACAGGACATCATGGATGTGGCAAATTTTATATAAATGGCACGTTTCAAGTATATTAGGATCATTACAACATTTGTAGTGAGAGTGGAAAGAATCATGAAACCCTTTTGTATCTGAGATACACTAGTCATCTTGGGATAAATGACCCAACTGGTTGTCAAAGTTCAGTGTCCCCAGTGTGCCAGTCTTGTTCATGAAGACATGTGGCTACATAGATATTCTTGCCAGTTTAAACACACATACACACTCTCATTCTTCCCTCAACACAAACGTGGGAAATGACTGAGAAAAGTAACCATTTAGAGTCTGGCATACAAAGGAAGGAAGTCTGAAGGAAGTCAGAAAGAGAAAAACAAATACAGCACATTAACGCATGTATGTGAAATCTAGACAAATGCTATGGATAATCTTATTTGCAAAGCAGAAAGAGAGACACAGATGTAGCGATCAAATATGTGGACACCAAGGGGGAAAGGCAACGACGGGATGAATTGGGAGATGGGGATTGACACATATACTATTGACAGTATGTATAAAGTAGATAAGCAATGAGAACCTCAGTTCAGTTCAGTCGCTCAGTCGTGTCCGACTCTTTGTGACCCCATGGACTGCAGCACGCCAGGCCTCCCTGCCCATCACCAACTCCCGGAGTCCACCCAAGCTCATGTCCATGGAGTCGTTGTATAGCAGAGCACAGGGCACTCTGTGCCCTGTGGTGATCTAAATGGGAAGGGAAGCCAAAGAAGAGGGGGTATATGTTCATATGTGGCTAATTCACTTGGCTGTACAAAGTGAATTGCACACAACATTTAAAGCAACTATACTCCCATAAAAATTAGCTATAAAGAAAGAAAATGAACCATTTATACAAATACAGTTATGCTGTGGAGATGATATTTTGAAAACGATTCTTTAAAAAGCACCTGCATTCCAATCTTGTTAGCTATTGCAGTGATGGCATCTCTGTGCTTCAGGTTCTTCATCTGGGAGGGAGATAATAAAATCTACTTCATAGGACTGTGGTTATGATCCGATGAAATAATCCTAGGAAGGGCTGAGCCCAGCGCCTAATCAACGGAAACCACCCACCGAATATACATCAGCCACTGTCAGGGCCTCCGTGGTGGCTCAGCTGGTAAAGAATCCGCCTGCAGTGCAGGAGACCTGGGTTTGATCCCCTGGAGGAGGGCATGGCACCCCACTCCAGTACTCTTGCCTGGAGAATCCCAGGGACAGAGGAGCCTGGCGGGTTACAGTCCATGGGGCCGCAGAGAGTCGGACATGACTGAGCTACGGAGCACAGCATGGCCCCGTCAATGTGACCCTCGCCGCCTCTGCCATCACAGATTTTACAGGCGTGGCTCCCTTTCAAGAGGCTGACCTGCCCAGGTGTGAGGACCCTCCACAGAACTCCCATTCCTGTGAGTGTCTGGTTAGGATGGGAGCTTCTGGAGGCTGGCAGGGAGGCAGCAGCCACTTTAAGGCACATGGACACTGTCGCTGATCTGCTGAATTACGCCGTTGGTGTAAAGGAGCCCCAGGGGCCAGGTGTGTGTTTCAGCGCCGTGAAGAAGGGCCCCAGTGGCTGCTGGAAGCCCTGTCACCAAGGTCAGAGGCAGCAAGACCCGGACTGAGCATCCGTCTGTCCTTGCGGGATCCCAGCCTTCTCATCTTCCTCCCTTCCTGACCGTCTGCCGTGAACTTCAGGCTCTAGCACTGGCATGGAGACAGACTCCAAAGGACCACTTACACAACCCTCATCATTGCATAAGTCAACTCTACATAAACACATCTCTTTGTGTACACACACACACACACGCACACACGCACTAATACACCAGTCAAATGACCTGCAAAAGGTTTTTAAAGGATTTCTCCAATACTTGGAACTGAAATGGCCAAAACAACCGATCACAGGTTTTCTCAGGAGCCCAGACACAGAGCTCTCTCCATTTGGAGGCAGCCAAGTGTGTGTATCACATGAACAGACGTGTAGAGCTGAGGTTAGATGTTAGGTGTTAGGCCTGGATGTTAGTCACTGGACAGTAGCATGCACACTGTCCTTCACACACCAAGTACCTTCCTCCTCACTGTGGTCCCATGACTAACTCTGCCCTTGATTTCATCCATTCTTCAAGAAGGCAGGCAAGGGAGCGTCCTAGCTTTACCCACAGTCAAAAAATCAAACTGGACCTTTCTAGTTCTTTTATTTATTTTTTAATTGTAGAGAGAATATAGGGAGAAAATTCAACCTATTATTAACTACCATTGAGAATAGGATTGCCCTTTCCTGATCATTGTTCAACTATCTTACAGTATCTGCACGGCTCCTGGAACCAACCTCAAATCCACTCCATCATTAGTTTCCAGAATATTCATCCACTACAGATACATGGGCTCCAGAAAAAGGCATCAGTGGGTCTGTTACACTCCTGTGGTCTTAATCCCAGAGCTTAGATTTTTCACATTCCTTTTTCAGTCCAGCTGCATCTCTATTTCTCCCCTTTCCATGTGTCTCTACATTAACCATTGCTTCTTCTTACGTTATTTCTATTTGTTTCCCAGCATGCTTCATAAGCAGCACTAGGCACCTTCCTGGAAGATAATAGAAATTTGTTGGAAATTCCTATTTTATGATGGATGGATGGATAGATTGATTAATAGATGGTTAGATACATACATAGATACATAGACTTCTAAGGTGCACTTTTCTTGTGTGGTAGCTCAGGCAGTAAAGAATCTTCTTGCAACTTGGGAGACCCAGGTTTGATTCCTGGATCAGGAAGATCCCCTGGAGAATTGGAAGGGCTCACCCACTGCAGTATTCTTGCCTGGAGAATTCAAGGATGGAGCCCGGTGGGCTACAGTCCATGGGATGGCAAAGAGTTGGACCCAACTGAGTGACTAACACTTTCACTTTCACTTTCCTTTTCTTGTGTGGTATATTTCTGATGACCATAAGGAAAAGTATAAAAGGAGAGGCGAACAGGCATTTTATCAAGGAAATATGCTACAAACCATTAAGCCAGATGGGGGAAATGAATGCTATATTCTATATGCTACAGAGACCACAAAATTGTCATGGAATGAAGATTTAGAAGTTTACTCATTGCTTTTAACTAGAGCAATTTTAAAAAGGGAACAACTCTGCTTCATTATAGTTGAGAACAGGAAAGATTTGGTCAGTGTTCCTGCAGGCTCTCCCCTCCTCCTTCCCCACCCTGAGGACTCTCCGATGCTTATAACTCACTTTCAAGACTTTGATAGCATCCTCATAATGGTCTCCTCAACAGTGTTATCATTAGAGCTTATTCAAAAAGTCAGATTGGCAGAATCCCTCCAAGAGTGGGAACATTCTCAAGCATCATATGCATCCTTGGAAAAGATCTGCAATGTCTAGCAAGCAATTAAAGGCCCTAAAACAGACTGTGTAGCTATTCATCCTCATTAAGAGACAGAAAAATACAGGTTGAATTACCTTACAGCAAATTAGATGGGAAAGTAGAGAACATAATCATATAATAAAAGACCTCATTAACTCCTCCCATTTTTCAAGATACACATGCAATTGTCATTCTAGCTTCTGGAATAGACTAATACACCAAAGCCAAAGCAGAAGGTGATGGAAAAACCAGAAGGAGCTTTTTCTCTTTAAATCAACCTCACATGCTTCCACAAAAGCCCAACTGAGAAAATTCCGAGCTAGGAGTAAGTAGTGGTCATCATTCTCAGGGTTTATACTTTATAAAATATTCCTGAGCCTTAAAAAGTATTTCTTCACATCAGGAGAGCTTTCTGTATTCTCTGACACACGGTGAATTTCATATCCAGACATTCTATGTTCAGTATATGAAGCAACTGAAGAAAAAACATGATTTTCTATTCAAAATGCTTGAAAAGCTTAACTGTGATATATCAATTTCATTGTTGATTAAAATATGTCACAATACAGTACAGTATAATTTATTAGCCTTTTAAAGTTCAATCATTTATTTTGCATCATCCCTTGCCAATGGAATGTGATTTATTTGTATAGTCCAATTTTAAGGTCACTGTCTACTCCTGAGAACTACATTTCAAGACCTGGTTAATTAAATCTTAATGATATTTATCATTTATAAGAGAAATGGTCAAAAGGGTACATGAGACATGGCCTTTGAGAAAGACCTATTGTAATTGATGAATTTAGAGGTTAGTTTGTTCTCTTTCTTAGAGCCTCACAGCTATTTGCGGCTCTGGCTGTGGAATAAACACTTCCTTTCTCAACAGTTCTCAAATAGCTCTTAGTCAACTCAGCCACTCCAGCCATCATCATCACTGTATTTATTCCTGCATTCTTTTCTACAGTTCGGTTCTCTTCAGGAATTATGTCACAAACAATAAAGCAAGGAGCATGCTATCGGCAGGATATGCTGGCTGTCCAGAAACCAGTGGGACTGAATGGTCAGCTTCCTGTGTCAGCTAAAGACACTTAGCTCTTCAAATTTCATTCTCTGATGGACGTTTTTGGCTCATCTCCTTACCTCAGAAGCTATAGGTGTTAAAGATGGATAGGAAATAAATACATTAGAATCAAGCACCAATCAATCAAACGAAATCCATTAGGAAGTCAACCAACACAATTTAAATTTAAAACAGAAATAATGAATTACAAATAGGGTCACTTAATACATGGAGTGGGAAAGAAGCTAAATAGCACCTTCAGAGATTTTTTTCAAATACATTTTTCACTTTTTAATAAACAGTGCCCGGAACTACGCAAATGACAAAGCTGGTGTGATGACAGCTCTAGATGGAAAAGGACATAAAATGGGAGTTCACTGTTTCATTTTCATTGGAAGGGAAGGGCAAAGACTCAGATCAAAACAACAAATGGTAATACTTTCACATCCCAACAGGAAGAGCTGGACCATCAAGATGAGACCTGCAGGTAAGGGGGTAGTAGCCAGTTACACTATTTTTCTATGACCACCCAAATCCCCGCCTATGAAAGATGTTAAAAACTAGGGAAAAGATTTAATAAGAATTATCAGTATGCAGTTAAGCCCATCTCATATGCCAACAGATCTTCAAGAGTGGACCAACGTCCACTTGTTCCCCGACCAGATGAGACTGGTGTGGGGATGGCCAAGACGACCAGGTGAGGGAGAGGCAAGACCCCAGAAGTCAAGGGAAAACTCAAAAACAAGCCCAAAGAGATGCATTCTGGATGACCCAGGAGATTTCTGGTACAAGGTCTCCAGCCTCAGAAAGAGACAAGTAGGAGATCTGAGGAAGCCACAAACGTGCCTTGAAAGCGTCTAATTAACCTTCTCTGTCCCTTCCTCTCATTTCCACCATCAAACATGGCTCCCTCCTTTAGAACCCAGAGCATGGGGAGCTAGATGGTAAAAAGAGAAATACACAAAAGAGCAAAGAAGAAAGAACTTGATCACACCCCCAACCCTCTCTGGGGCTTCCAAGGTGGTGCGAGGGGTAAAGAACATGCCTGCCAATTCAGGAGACTAAGAGACACAGCTTCCATCCCTGGGTCAGGAAGATCCCCCAGAGGACGGCATGGCAACCCACTCTGGTATTCTTGCCTGAAGAATCCATGGACAGAGGAGCCTGGCGGGCTGCAATCCATACGGTCACAAAGAGTCAGACACGACTGAAAAGCCTTAGCAAAGGTGTCATTCCTTTCTCATTGTCTGCCCATCCGGATGTGACCCAACCTGGGAGAGCCCTGGGAAGATAGATAACCCTTCAAATCTCACAGGAAAATGAATGGCCCTCCCTCACAAAGAAAATATTCAATAATGAGCCCAGGATTAGCTAACGGCAGAGTCTGAAACAGGCTTCAGTGTGCTTAATTCAACCTGGCTCTAAGACTGTGCCCATGTGCACAGGTGAGCCTCTGACCCAACGTGACCTTCATGAGGAAGGTGAGAATCTGTGACCTCAGAGTGAAATGCACTTAAGATACTGAGGAATTATAAGTAATATTTCTTTTACATAGCAGAAGCATGTTCTATGAAAAAAATACACTAAAATATCTAAAGAACACTCACATAGTAATAACTGCCATTTGTTAGCTCTTACTGTGAAGGTAAAATTAAATTCACTTGGGTATAAGTGATAATACGTGCCAAATAATTTACACACATTCACTCGTTTGTCCCCCTTAGGCTATGTGAGAAAAGCATTATTAGTTAGCCTTATTTTACAGATAAGAAAAATAGAATTCAAAGAAATTAAGTCACTTCTCCAAGGTTGGTTGAGTTGGTTACTCAATAGGCACGAGGCTTCAGGAAAATTAAACCCAGAACAAATTTCTAAGGCTACGGTCATTTCAATACCCTCCAGTTGAGGACATCCCTGGTGGTCCAATGGTTGAGACTTCACCTTTCAATATGAGGGGTGTAAGTTCAATCCAGGATCAGAAAGCTAAGATCCCACATGCCTCCTGGCCAAAAAAAAAAGGCAAAAACAGAAGCAATATTATAACAATTCAATAAATACAACAACAACAAAAATGGTCCACAATAAGAAAAAAAAATTTTTTTTTTAATACACTCCAATGAAGGAAAAAGAGGAAGACAAGAAGTGAGAAAATTAATGATCAGAAACCTCATTTAAAATGGATTCCGGGGACCACGGGGAGACCTCTCGGCCTAAGACCTCTCACTTGCTAAAACTGCAGACCCAACATGAAGCACAACGTGCCTTCGCCTCTCCAACAGGAAGAAAGCGACTACTTCACTACCCAGTGGGAGGAAGGATTTCCCCTCCCTCAGCAACAGCCCAGCCAATGAAAGACCATCACAACTCGGCCAATGAGAAGCCAGTACACTTGAAACTTGCAGTTTCTGCCAATGGGCTCTTCATTTATTAAAGCCCCGCCCACCCCCGCCTCTATAAAGAAGGTGCTCTGGCTGTGGTCCGGACTTGCCTGTGGTTGGCTATAGATCACAGGTTCCGAAGTGGAAGTGTTTGTTGTGCCTGAATAAACCCGTTTTGCCGGTGACTGGCTGTTTACTGTTTTAGGTCAATGGAAGGAAGAAGGAGGAGAGAGAAAGTGAGGGCCGAAGGAAGACAGGAAAAAGGAAGATAAGAAAGGAAAGACAGAAGAGGGGAAGGGAAGAGGGGAGAAAGAGGAAAGGCGGCAAAGAAGGCCCTGCTCACAGTCATGAACTGCCAGAAAAGAGGTCCATCCGAGGAGCTGGAAAGAAGGGAAACACGACGCCCCCTCCTACCGCAGACTTAGAGACAGGAAATATATGGAGTAGGAAACGTTAGGGATAGTGAAAGTAAGTTTGTGTCACTGCTTTTAAGTGGAACTGTCCAGAAAATGGAGGCTTATTATACATATTGAGATGGATTGCAAAGCGGCTCAGTGGTAAAGAATCCACCTGACAATGCAGGAGATGAGGGTTCGATCCCTGTCAGAAAGATCCCCTGGAGAAGGAAATCGCAACCTGCTCCAGTATTCTTGCCTGGAAAATTCCATAAACAGAGGAGCATGGCAGGCTATAATCCATGGTGTCGCAAAGAGTAGGACAGGACTGAGCAACTGAGCATACAAGGTCTAATTTTTAAAAAGTTCCCTCTTTTATGAGCATCACCTTCATTATCTTCAGATCCACTAGAAAGCAGGCATTAGTGGGAAAGTAAACCCCCAAATCTTTAAGTTGTAGCTGCAAAAACGATAGAAGCAGTCTTGCTTGGGGTCTTTGCCCTATTCTATTTCGTCCAGACACAAACAGTCCCTTAATTTTCAAACACTAAAAGACAACAGCGTTACCCACGACTGAGTACATGAAATGACATGCCATTAATAGGTAAATTAAGTAGCATGGCTAACTAATCTCTGTTTTATATAACACAGAGAGTCGAAAATACCTCTGAAATGCAGTACATCTTTAATCAGTCTTTGAGAGCCCTGGTTCAAAGCCAGCCTGAGCAGAGCAATTGATTATGGGCCCTAGATCGCCACCTAGAGTCACGAATCCCAAACAGCAGGCAAAAGTGTTAGTCGCAGGCCACCAGGCTTCTCTGACCATGGGAATCTCCAGGCAAGAGTACTGGTGTGCGTTGCCATTCCCTTCTCCAGGAGATCTTCCTGACCCAGAGACCAAACCCAGGTTTCTCGAATCGCAGGCAGATTCTTTACCATCTGAGCCACCGGGGAAGCCCTAAGAGCAGGCAAAGCCACCCTAAGAACAGAGAAATTAGTCTCAATGGCTGAAGAAGGCACAGGTAGGCAGAATCCTGATTGCATATATGAAGGCCAAGAATTAAATTTTGATCAGTTGTAAGCAAATGACTAAAATCTAGCATCAAACAGTATTCATTCATAGACAACTGAATATTCAGTATCCCCTGCATAGGATGGGTCTCCATATTTGCATGTTTACTGTACAATTAATGCAGGGTCCTGCTATTTGGAATAGTGAATGATCTGGAAGCAAGGTCCTGGCATGGTGTGAAGATGCAGAAAGCAAAAAGTGCCCTACAAACACATTCCAACTCTGAAACTCTGTGTCACAGCAAAGCATTGGCAATTAGGGCTTTCTGGGGAAATAATGGGCTCTTTTAAAGGGGGCAGGGGCAGTATTATTTGAAAATAAAAAGCAAGATTCAGTCATTCTTATTTTATTTTTTTCAAGCCAAATACTGCCAAACTGATAATGTGCTGACAAACAGTGATTGCAGTGTGGACAAGGTTACTAACAAGATGTGCTTTGATTTCATTACAATACAATAAACTTGCTTTATCTTAATTCTGGAAGCAATTAACCCTTAAATTACCCTACAATAAGCTGCAAAGATATTTAGCCTGGTGGAAGGAATGTGTTACTAACACGAGGTCAAGATTGCTATTGAAAAGTGGAGCCTTATCTGCATTTTTAAAAATTAGGATCTTCAGGTTTAATTACATAAGTGATTTCATTTTAATCTGTGTAGAAAAGATGCCTTTTATTTAAAAATTGATGATAGCTAATGAAAACTAATATAGGATTGCTGGAAGTGAATACCAGAGGAAGTTCCTCTGTATTAAAAAAAAAAAAAAAAGCAAAGAAAATTACCACTTTACATAGACAGCTGGGTATCTTTTAATTTGTATTACTGAATTAGCTTTAGTCCATGGGCTCTTCATATTTCTTTATCTGTGTCATTTTCTAATATACAGAGTAGTTATGCAAACACTACTGTCACTAAAAATCAAAGGTATATGAAGTACTTGAACAAATACGTAAAAACATATAAAATAAAATATGTAAAATAAAATTGTGACGTATTTACAAATATGAGGATATACATATAGTAATATGTTGTGGGGTTTTGTTCTTAAAATGTATCTCTAAGTCATCCTTGTATTTGATAATTATAAACCCTATTTAATTAAAGAAACAGAACTAGTTACAAAGCAAATAAACCACCTATAGACCTCCCGCCCTGGTGGCTCAGTGGTAAAGAATCCTCCTGCAAAGCAGGAGCCACAGGTTTGATCCCTGGGTCAGAAAGATCCCCCTGGAGAAGAAAATGGCAACCCACTCCAGTATTCTTGCCTGGAGAATCCCATGGACTGGCTACAGTCCATGGCGCAGAGAGTCCCCAGTAGGACATGTCTGAGCATGCACACACAAAATGAACATGGAGTGAAGCTTGACAACTACCAGTGTGAATGATATTTAAAACATGAGACCAAATGAGACTGGCAAGAAACTGATTACTGATTATAGACTGGAAAGAGGAGACGACATCTCAGCATTTAGGGAGATCGGAGGGACAAGGGAACAGTCACCAGTGCTGACAAGAAACCACAATGGCATTCCAGGAAAACCAGCAGAAGATGGCATCCCAGGAGCCAAGCGAAAGCAGTGTTGCAAGGAGGAGAGTGTGGTTACTCGGGGCAAATGACAGGTCAGGAATCCAAGAACTGAGAATTGACCATTAAACTTAGCAAAACAGAGGATGCTGGTAACCTTGACAAAGCAGTTTTAGTTGACTGAAAAGAACAACATTTTATTAGAGTCTATTTAATAAGCAAAAATGGGAGAAATATATATTTTTAAAACCTTTCAAGGATTCTTATTATAAATAGAGCAGAGAAATGGGATAGGAATTGAGATGTAGTGTCAAGGAAAAGATATTCTTGATGGAACATGACATCAAACCTGCATGCTGACAAGAACGATGTGGAAAACGGGGGGAAAGATAATGCAGAAGATTGAGGGACAGTTGTTTGAATAATGTCCTTGAGTTATAGATGGCTTTGATGGCTCAGTGGTAGCTCATATACTGGAGAAGGAATGTCAGAGTGTCGGAATAGAAGCTCGTAGGTCAGGAGACTGGAGGGGATTAAAGGAAATGCCTTTTGACTGCTTCTCTGGGAAGAAAAAAACAAGGTCATCAGCTTAGAATAACGAAGACAGTGGTGCTGATGGAGATTTAAGTAGAGAGAAGATGTGAAAAAGGCCCCTAACAGAGACAAACATTAAATGACCTCTGTAAATGGACATCCCCCACCAGGACTACCATATTTTTCATAGTAGATGCTCAATATTTAAGAAATGGATTTTTCGTTGCAAAATGTTGTTCCAGTGTAGGCTACACAACCTTTGATAATCTAGATTTTAGCTTCAGTTCTGTTCAGTCGCTCAGTCGTGTCCTACTCTTTGCAACCCCATGAATCGCAGCACACCAGGCCTCCCTGTCCATCGCCAACTCCCAGAGTTTACTCAAACTCATGCCCATTGAGTCGGTGATGCCATCCAGCCATCTCATCCTCTGTCGTCCCCTTCTCCTCCTGCCCCCAATCCCTCCCAGCATCAGGGTCTTTTCCAATGAGTCAACACTTCGCATCAGGTGGCCAAAGTATTGGAGTTTCAGCTTCAGCATCAGTCCTTCCAATGAACTTAGTATCTACCTAAAATATCAGAATGATGTCTATTTAGGCTGTATGCTCTTGTTGTACCTGAATAAATGTTATTCACTCAGACATGTCCATCTCTTTGCAACTCCATGGACTGCAGCCCAATAGGCTCCTCTTTCCATGGAGTTCTCCAGGCAAGAATACTGGAACAGGTTGCCTCTCCCTCCTCCAGAGGATCTTTCCAACCCAGGGATCGAACCCAGGTCTCCCACATTACAGGCAGACTTTTTACCATCTGAACTACAGGGAAGCTTTGTTCTACCTGAATGGCAAAGAATTATACACTAAGTTTTTATGGAGGGGAAATAAAATAATGGGTTTCCCTGGTGGCTCAGCTGATAAAGAATCCGCCTGCAATGCGGGAGATCTGGGTTTAATTCCTGGGTTGGAAAGATCCTCTGGAGAAGGGAAAGGCTACCCACCCCAGTATTCTGGCCTATACAGTCCATGGGGTCACAAAGAGTCAGCTACAACTGAGCAACTTTCACTTCACTTCACTAAAATAACAGCCCCTTCCTCATTAGAGGTTTTGGACTTTGTGGTTTTTGAGGACATCACCTCTCAGTCACTTAGTGCCTTGTGTATAAATGCCCCAACTGAAATTTTTATTTTGGAAATGTCAGAAAAAGCTACTCATATCTCATATGCAAATAAGCAAAGTGTACCTCATTAAACAGTTACCCCGGTGGCTCAGGAATAAAGATCTGCCTACCAATGCAGGAGACAAGGGTTCAATCCTTGTTTGGGAAGATCCCCTGGAGAAGGAACTGGGAACCCATTCCAGGACTCTTGCCTGGGAAATCTCATGGACAGAGGAGCCTGGCAGGCTACAGTCCATGGGGTCACAAAAAGGGTCAGACATGACATAGTGACTAAAAACAACAACAACCTGATTAAACAGTAAGATCTATATAAATGAATATCTCCCTTTTTGTTACATCTGCAATGAGACTTGGCAACAAACTGATTTCGCAACCAACCATTGTTAGGCACATGTGGCCAGCAAACTGGGATCCACTTTTCCCCTGAGATCTACTCCCTATTTTAATTTACATTTTTCCAAATTCTCATTTTATTTAAATTTACATTTAGCCATTTTCTTCTAAACTACCATGAATTTATTTATGATTCAAAGCAGTGTATAAATAGAGGTAAACTGGTACAGAGGTTGGAACTGCAAGCATTATTTGTCTACAAAATATTGATGTATTACTATATTTACATAGCTCTTGGATACTGTTAGATTTATGTGTGCATTCCAATGCTACCCTTAATCCTCTAATTATACAGTTTCACAGCTAATGAACTATGGTTTGTGTTTGATTTAAGATCTGGCCTATCATTGCAGGTCTTCCCTGGTGGTTCAGAAGATACAGAATCTGCCTGCAATGCAGGAGACCTGGGCTCGATCCCTGGGTTGGGAAGATTCCCCTGGAGAAGGGAATGGCAACCCACTCCATTATTCTTGCCTGGAGAGTTCCATGGACAGAGGAGCCTGGTGGGCTACAGTCCATGGAATCGCAAAGAGTTGGACACAACTGGGGAACTAACACACACACACACACACCACACATACACACACACACAACTATCAGTGCAGCCAGTGTGATGAAACTGTCACAGAATCTTCAGTCCAAATTTTTACATCACACTGTATGTCTCTGAAATTTAAAGACACTCGTTCCTTGGAAGAAAAGCTATGACAAACCTACAGCATATTAAAAAGCAGAGACATTACTTTGCTGACAAAGGTCTGTAAGATCAAAATTATGGTTTTTCCAGTAGTCATGTATGGAAGTGAGAGTTGGACCATAAATAGAGCTGAGCGCCGAAGAATTGATGCTTTTGAACTGTGGTGTTGGAGAAGACTCTTGAGAGTCCCTTGGACTGCAAGGAGATCAAATCTGTCAATCCTAAAGGAAATCAGTCCTGAATATTCATTGGAAGAACTGATGCTGAAACTGAAACTCCAATACTTTGGCCACCTGATGCGAAGAACCATCTCATTGGGAAAGACCCTGATGCTGGGAAAGATTGAGGGCAGGAGGAGAAGGGAATGGCAGAGGATGAGATGATTGGATGGCATCACCAACTCAATGGACATGAGTTTGAGTAAGCTCTGGGAATTGGTGGTGGACAGGGAGGCCTGGTGTGATGCGGTCCATGGGGGTCACAAAGAGTCAGACATGACTGAGCGACTGAACTGAACTGAATGTCTCTGAGCAAAATAGTTTGGAAATTCTGTTCTCCAACTACAAATGGCATGTAGTTTTACAAAAAAGTTTTCTTAGTTCATTTTTTTTTTTCTTTTCAATATAAAGTAATAAACCGGCAGTTCTATCCTGCCAGCACTGACCCATCAGTATAGATTTTCTTCTTTGTATCTCTTTGTTTATATCAATGGCTAGTTTTCCCTACCCATATTTTAAATGATTTTCTATTTCTGGCATTTTCTTTCATTTCTGGTGTTTGCATCCACATTATACAAAGAGATCTACAAATATGCTCCTCGTACTGCAAAATTATCTGCTTATATTTACAGAAATATCTTGAGGAAGAATAAGAGGGCTTAGAAAAGAAAATCTCTCCCAAGTACAGGTAGATATATAAATACCAATAGAAAATGACACTGTCCTTTCATTTTTGTTGACATTTAAAGGACTATATTTCTTTCAGTGACCCCCTAAAGGCTTCCAACCCACAGTTTCATACACCTCCATCAAAAGATGTTATCATGTTGTGTTGACTGACAAAAATAGCACTATCACATATAAAATCAGGCTGCACAAAACTCACTCAGCCTCAAGGGCACAATAAATCCAGAGCATTTTTAATATTTAAAATTCCAAACAATATTTTCATTCTAGGCTATAAGCATGTATTTTTATGGTTATGAGTTTAGCACTTCTTTTTTACAGCTCACACAAACAGGGCTGTCTTTGCCAATCCCCAAAGGAACAATTAAGGCAGTGATGTCGAACTGGGCCATGGTTGTTAATTCTTAGTGTCTGCAGAGAGAGTGCTGGCTTCAGGGTGAGTCCTTGGACTTGGCCATGGAAAATGACAAAGACAAGGAATGGAAAACAGGGGACAGAAGAGACAAAAAAAGAAAACAAACAGGAAAATTAGTGTCAGAAATTTCAAGCTAGAGGGAAGTTACATTCCTTCAATAGACAGTTGAATAGACCTAGGTGAGACAGTTACAAAGATTGATCTAAGGCCACAGGGTTAGTTTCGGTTGAAATCAGGCCTGTCTTGTAATTTACAGGTCGACCACCTTACATCACATAGTCATAACCAAAAGAGTTAACTCACTGAAGGATTAAAAATGAAAATTCAAATGTTACCATCATTGTAATAATGGAAGTT
Source organism: Dama dama (assembly GCF_033118175.1). Lineage (NCBI taxonomy): Eukaryota > Metazoa > Chordata > Mammalia > Artiodactyla > Cervidae > Dama > Dama dama. The sequence continues at coordinate 8,898,884 of NC_083707.1, forward strand.
TCATGGTGTAATTAACATTTTCTCTGAAACACGGCTGTTGAGTGCTAAGTCATTATGAGACTGCATTAACAGACTGGATTTTTAAATGAAATGAAATTTTATTCCCAGTGAGAAAGTTCTCAGTAATGGGGAAACAACTGAGAACTAGACCATAAACATAGGTAAAGCAAGGATTCAACATAAAACTAAATACCAGCTAAGGAACTATCCAGATTATCAGAAACATAAGAATAAAAAAGCAATTCCTAAGGTAGGAAAAATCATAAGAAAACTTAACTACAATGAAAATGCTCTGCCATGGATAATATCTTAATTTCAGCATTCTGTACTTGTTTAGTTCATTCTGATACTCATTTCTCTCCATATTATGAATGTTAGCTTGTGTGTCAGATTCTCATCATATCTAACAAAAGATTCATACAGAAAGGAAAGCAAAAGTGCCCCTTCTCTTGCAACAAAATATTTTCCAAGATGAGAATTGAATCCCATGTGCCAGTATCATAATGTGATGACATGTTTATGTAAATTTTCAAAAGGTTGAAGTCTGAGAAATCTTTAGTCACAAGAGGCTTTCTTTAAACTTATGCACTTTAGAATATGTATGACAACAATAGCTTGAAAATGAAAATTAAGTAATAAATGAACAGAGTCGCAGTATGAAAAGACATGATTACCCATGAAAATGAAAATTTGTAATGAAAATGCAATATTGCACTGACTTTAATAAAGCTAGCAGTCACCTCAACTTAACAATAAAAGAATCTCATAAAATGATGAATTGGCAATATATAATAATTTTCAGCTACTCATAGTCAATAAAAAATTTTCAGAAAGCTAAGATATTTATATTCCTTGATGTTATTAATAATAACAGTAATTTTATAACAGTAACTAGTTTCTGTTAAGCATATAGATTTCCCCTTCTAAAAAAAAAAGGACTTCACATAGGCACAGTTTCACATGCACGTGTGTGTGCGTGCGTGCTAAGTCACTTCAGTCGTGTCCGATGCTTTGCAACCCCACGGACTGTATGCAGCCCACTAGAATTCTCCATCCGTGGGATTCTCCAGACAAGAATACTGGAGTGGGTTCCCACACTGTCCTCCAGGGGAATCTTCCCAATCCAGGGATTGAACTCACGTCTCTTCAGACTCCTGAATTGGCAGGTGGGTTCTTTACCACCAGTGTCACCTGGGAAGCCCCTTCAATGTTCACAACAAACAATTATTGAGAACATAATGATAAAATATAATGATATATACATGTGGGTGGTCCCTGCTGAAAAATCTTTGGCACAGAGAAAGCACTTAAAACGGTATCTATTATTAGGGTTTCTCTTCTCCTTTATTGGATTGAGCAGGATTCCCTATTCATTAGAATAATGAGAACAAAGGAAATTATACCATCATCTAACATGACACAAATTTTCTCTTATGGAAACTAGATATCATCACATTTTACTGAGATGCTGGTTCTCAAACCCAGGAAGATAATCCTATGTATTCCCTAAATAGGAGGATAAAAAAAAAAAAAATTACCTTTATTACAGAGTCCTGAAGAATCCAGTGATTGACAACAAAAATGAGACACTATAGTGAGAGTGCTTTACTGTAGTCTACTCTTTCCTGTGGACAGTCTCACTGACTTCCATAGTTTTAACTGCAAACAATATCAGACGATGCCCACATGTCTGCCCCTGACCCGGACCCTGGTCTTCTGCAGGTTCTGAGGCCCAGTCACAGCAGGGCATACCTTCCTCCACACCCCACAGGCACCTCGAGCTTTCTTTGTTCAAAGCAGAACTCTCTGCCCTGAACACTTGCTTCTTCTCCCGCCTTGTACTTCCTGCCGCAGCATCACCACCTAATCCGTCGGTCAAACTAGGAGACTTGCCCTCACTTCCACTTGAATCTCTGCCTCAGGCCCATACCCAGTCAAGCAGCAAGTCCGAAGAGCTCTTCCTCCTAAATATTTCTCAAAACCATTCCTTCAGCTGTATTCTGAGTGCCATCTTCCCAGGCCACGTCCTGGGTGTTTCTCATCTGAGCTCCTCCACTGGCTTCCTCACAGGCCTCCTGCTTCCTCTCTAAACAGCATCCCCAGGGTCTCCACCTTGCTCTCTCTGCAGCTCTGGGCATCGTTTCTCTGCTGCAAATCTCCCTCTCACCAGGGGGCAGAGCCAGACCCCTAAGTATGTCCCATGCTTGTCACGATTCTGCCCACTTCCAGTGACATCGTTCTTCAGAGTTTCGGGTTTATTTCTGTTTTGTTTTGTTTACCTTTTTCATGCTCCTCGTATCTCCCAGGCCCTCCTTGTCATCAACCTGAGCTCACACGTTGGACTCAGCTCTTCAATAAAACCTCTCCTGAAACCACAGGCTCACACAGATGCCTAAGCAAACACACAGGATCATACTGTCATTCCAGACTCAAATGAACCACAGATCTGATTTGCTAACAGGTTCTTACCTGGAGAATCCCAAGGACAGAGGAGCCTGGTGGGCTACAGTCCACAGGGTCACAGAGAGCTGGACATAACTGAAGTGATTTAGCACACACACACGTTACTTATTAAGTAATGTCAAAAATTGGTGTCATTTAGTTACTAAGTCGTGTCTGACGCTTTGCAACCCCATGAAGTGTAGCCCACCAGGCTCCTCTGTCCGTGGGATTTCCCAGGAGAGAATACTGAGGTGAGTTGCCATTTTCTTCTCCAGGGGATCTTCCCCACCCAGGGATCAAACCTATATCTCCTGCTTGGCAGGTGAATTCTTTACCACTGAGCCACCAGGGAAGATAATCAAGAGGATTTAAAAAGTGTCTGGGGCTTTGAGGGTGGTTCCCAAGCCCATCCTGCCACAGACAAGCATTTTAGTCCCCAAAGTAAGCAAGATACTCAGAAGTTACTTCCTCACAGTGGAATTGTTGAGCTTACAGAACATATCCAATTTATACCCCAGCTTAGGTGACATTATTTCAGGGAACTTATTTACTATAGGTAATCTTTAAATAGAGACATCCTGTTAAGAACATTCCACATATAAGAATATTCTAGCAAATATCATGGATCTATTTCCCAGGAAGTACAGTTATCGTATTAACAAAGTCATCGTCTCTTTTTCTTTCCCCCCAAGAGTTTACACTAACACCCATTCCCACCATGGAAAAAGTGTGAGTAAAAATAGTATGCCAGCTTATTTACATCCTTCCTGTCCACTGTCCTTATCTTATATTTCAATAGGAATGCCTGAAATTTTGTCAGAACTCCTTTGATGTGACTATATTCATAGAGCTGTTCACATCAGGAGAATGGACATCTTCACATAATCTATTTTTTTAACGTAAATCCTTAGCCTTGTAAAAAACGCATTACCTTGTAAATGTATGTATCAGACACTATCTTCTACTTCAATCCAATATTCCTCCATGATTGTATTTCTGAGTGGGACAAGGCTTAGAGAAGAAGGCAAAGTTAGGATTGAAAGGGTCAAAGATGTTTGCTGTACCCACTGACAATTTTTTAGAAGTCACCAAAATAAATATCAAAAGAACAAAGTCAAATTGCTTTTTTATTCAAACATAGCATTTCCCGAATCATTAAGAATCTGAATTGAAACTTTCTGATAATATGTGTATTTATGCTTACCCTATAAGTTTCTGAATCTCAGATATTTCCAAAATCACATTTCTCTCTAACCCCTTTCCTTAACAGAACTTTCCTCTATTGGCACAAGTTTCCTGCTGCTCTATCTAATAAAGAGTATTCATGAGTTCATACCTCAAAGCCCTTAAGTTCCAAAGGTGATATTAGCACCTTTCTACTTCATAATGCTAGTCACACATTCATTCTTTCAAGAAACACTTGTTCTTTTAGGTCTCAAGCTTTTCAATTATATTTTATGTCCCTTCAGTTTATTACAAAAATCTACTGAACTTCTAGACACTCCCTCTCTTTTATGCATTCAATTATATAAATATAGAATTATTCAATCTTTTCATCATTTTTGATAACATTTGAACTTCCTCCATTTCATTTAAATTAAAATTTTGTTGCCATAGAGTTGTTCATAATTTCTGTATGATCCATACTGATGTCCCTTTTAAGTTGCCAATATTAGACATCTATAACATTGACTTTATTAGTCTTGCTATGGGATAATCAATTTTATTAGTCTATTTAAAAACCCAAATTTTGTCTTTGTCAGTTATAGCTATTGGAATTTTGTTCTCTATTTCACTAAATGTTTATCTTATTTTTTTTTATTACTGTCTTCTGCAAACTTGCTTAGGACTTTATTTTTTCTTCTTCTAAATTCTGGGTAAAGATATGCAGTCACTGGATTTTCAATCTTTCTTCTATTCTAATAAACTTAAGAAAGTAATTAACCCAGCAAGTGCACCAAGTGCTCCATATCACAAGTTGTAATGTATAATAATTTTTATAATCCTTTAGTTCTAAATATTTTCTAACTACTATTGCATTTTTCTTGAGTTACTTGGGGTAAACTGTCTAATTTAGAAATTTCTGGGTATTTCCTACTTAGCATTTGTCTTTATGTGTAGCTTATTTCATCGTTGTCAACAAACATACTCTGCAAGGTTTTAATTGTTTAAAATCTGTTACAACCTACAGAATGGGGGAAACTACTTGCAAATGATGTGACTGACAAAGGTTCAACCCCCAAAATATGCAAACAGCTCATACAGCTCAATATCAAGAGCAAACAAACTACCCAAACTGAAAAAATGGGCAGAAGATCTAAACAGGTATTTCTCTCCAAAGAAGACATACAGATGATGAAAGGCACGTGAGCAGATGTTTAACATCACTAATTATTAGAGAAATGCAAATCAAAACTACAGTAAAGTATCACCTCACACCAGTCAGAATAGTGATCATCAAGAAGTCTACAAATAAAGTGCTGACAAACGTTTGAAGAAAAAGGAACCCTCCTATACTGTTGATGGGAACATAAATTAGTACAGCAACTATGAAGAACAATATAGAGTTTCCTAAAAAAAATGAAAATAGAGTTACCATATGATCCTTCAATTCCACTCCTGGGTATATATCCAGAGGAAATCATAATTTGAAAAGAAAACTGTAATTTGAACAGATGCGGTTCTATTCATTGCAACACTACTTCCAATAGCCAAAACATAGAAGCAGCCTAAATGTCCATCAACAGATGAATGAATGGAGAGTATGTGGTATACAGTATTTATACAGTGGAGTATTACTCAGCCATAAAAACAATGAAATATCATTTGCAGCATCATGGATGGACCTGAGTCACAGTCCATCTGAGTGAAGGAAGTCAGACAAGGAAAGATACATATCATGATATCACTTATCTGCGGAATCTAAATAATAGTACAAATAAATTTATTTACAAAACAGAAACAGACTCACAGACATAGAAAACAAATTTGTGGTTACCAAAGGGAAAAGAGGGGAGAGGGACAAATTAGGATTTCAGTATTAACATATACACACTGCTATATATAAAACAGATAACCACTGAAGACTATATAGCAAAGGGAATGATACTCAATATTTTGTAATAAACTATAAGGACAAAGAATCTGAAAAATAGATATATACATATATAGACAACTGAATTGCTTTGCTGAACACTTGAAACTAACACAACATTGTAAATCAACTATACTTCAATTAAATACATGCACAAATAAAATAAAATTGGTTTCCTTGCTTTATGGCTCTAAATATAAGGTTAAATAGTCTATGAGTACATGAAAGGAGCATGCATTCTAATTTATGGGTGATGTGTTTTATATATGATAATCATACTGTTATTCAAGACATTATGTTTTTTTATACCTTCTCCAATATTTTACTTGTTTGTGTTATTTTCTCAGACAACTGTGGGTTTGTATTTTTTCATTTTATTTTGGTCAGTTTGGACTTTAATTTTCCTTATATATTTATATTCTTTGAACTGTATAATTAGGTTAATTAAAAATTATTCAATCTTTCTGATCCTTTTATCTTTTAAGCATGATAAGATGCTAATCTTATCTCTGTGCCTATTGCATTCATAATCATTTAATCTAGTACTGGGATATCTATATATCTTTTATGAGGTTTCCTTAGATATGCTTTTCTATCCTTTTATTCTTAACTTTTCTGGTTTCTTATATTCAAGATATATTTCTAGTAAACAGCATAGGGTTGGATTTGCATTTTTACCCAGTGTAATAGTTTTTGAATTTGTTTGTATGTAAAGTAATCCATCATACAACTGGGTTTAACCTGTGTTCCTAAGAAATGTTTTCTGTTTGTATCAATTCCTCCCCCACTTAGTACCTGTACCATTTGGAACACGTGACCTTCTTGGTCAATGCTCCAGGGGGAAATTGGCACAGAGAATTGTAAACTGATTCTTAACTTCTTTCACCTGGAAGTTGACATGTCATTTCTGATTACATGTCACTCAGCAAAGACGTTATGTGGCCACGATGAAACTGACGGGAGCCAAAAAAGTATTTCCCTGTCTTCCCAGGAGGAGAGATGAAGAAGATACATCAGGGAATACCAGCAACATCTCACAAATTCTACATAAATATTTCAAACTTCCATATGTCAGCGAGCACCATAAGTGTATTAAAAGTCAAGTGACAACTGGGGAGAGATTATTTCCAAAATGTATTATATAAATCTATTGCTGATTCATGTTAATGTATGACAAAACCCACTGAAAAAATAAATAAATTAAAAAAAAAAAAAGACTACTGTCCAGAATACACTGAGATCCCCCGTTTTATTTCCCACAGATTCAGCTACTTAATTAGAGGTACAAATTATTCAGACTTTCTTCTTGGGTCAGTTTTGGTGAGTTGCATTTTTCTTTAACTTCCTCCATTTCATCTAAAATTAGAAACTTATTGTCACAGATTTCCGACATGTGAAAACTGAAAACATTTATTCTCCCCATACCTTTGCTCTGAAAGTTACTTAAGTATTTCAAGTATTTCAGGAAAAAAATGAGAAGTTAATCAAATAATTCTATAAAAGAATAGGAATTAAGGAATATTAACAAAATTTTAATTTTACAATTTAAACTGTAATGTAGTCAAAATGCATTGATATACTACCAGTTTAGTTCAGTTGCTCAGTCGTATCCAACTCTTTGTGACCCGATGGACTGCAGCACACCAGGCTTCACTGTCCATCACCAACTCCCGGAGTTTTCTCAAACTCCATCGAGTCGGTGATGCCATCCAACCATCTCATCCTGTCATCCCCTTTCTCCTCCCACCTTCAGTCTTTCCCAGCATCAGGATCCTTTAAAAGAGTCAGTTCTTCACCTCAGGTGGCCAAAGTATTGGAGTTTCAGCTTCGGCATCAGTCCTTCCAATGACTATTCAGGACTGATTTCCTTTAAGATGGACTGGTTGGATCTCCTTGCAGTCCTAGGGATTCTCAAGAGTCTTCTCCAATACCACAGTTCAAAAGCATCTATTCTTCAGTGTTCAGCTTTCTTTTTAGTCCAACTCTCACTTCCATACATGACTATGGGAAAAACCATAGCCTTGACTAGACAGATCTTTGAGGGCAAAGTGATGTCTCTGTTTCTTTAATATGCTGTCTAGGTTGGTCATAGCTTTTCTTCTAAGGAGCAAGCTTCTTTTAATTTCATGGCTACAGTCACCATCTGCAGTGATTTTGGAGCCCCCAAAATAAAGTCTCTCACTGTTTCCATTGTTCCCCCATCTATTTGCCATGAAGTGATGAGACAAGATGCCATGAACTTAGTTTTCTGAATGTTGAGTTTTAGGCCAAATTTTTCACTCTCCTCTTTCACTTTCATCAAGACGCTCTTTAGTTCTTCTTCGCTTTCTGCTATGAGGGTGGTGCCATCTGCATATCTGAGGTTATTAATATTTCTTCCAGAAATCTTGACTCCAGCTTGTGCTTCCTCCAGCCCAGCGTTTCTCATGATGTACTCTGTATATAAGTTAAATAAGCAGGGTGACAATATATAACCTTGATGTACTCCTTTCCCAATTTGGAACCAGTCTGTTGTTCCATGTCTGATACTAACTGTTGCTTCTTGACCTGCATACTGATTTCTCAGGAGGCAGGTCAGGTCATCTAGTATTCCCATCTCTTTCAGAATTTTCCACAATTTGTTGTAATCCACATAATCAAAGGGTTTGACATAGTCAATAAAGCAAAAGTAGATGTTTTTCTGGAACTTTCTCTCGCTTTTTTGATGATCCAGCGAATGTTGGCAACTTGATCTCTGGTTCCTCTGCCTTTTCTAAATCCAGCTTGAACACTGAAGTTCATGGTTCATGTCCTGTTGAAGCCTGGCTTGGAGAATTTTGAGCATTACTTTGCTAGCATGTGAGATGAGTACAATTGTGCAATAGTTTGAACACTCTTTGGCATTGCCTTTCTTTGGGATTGGAATGAAAACTAACCTTTTCCAGTCCTGTGGCCACTGCTGAGTTTTCCAAATTTGCTGGCATATTGAGTGAAGCACTTTCACAGCATCATCTTTCAGGATTTGAAATAGCTCAACTGGAATTCCATCACCTCCACTAGCTTTGTGCATAGTGATGCTTCCCAAGGCCCACTTGACTTCACATTCCAGGATGTCTGGCTCTAGGTGAGTGATCACACCATCGTGGTTATCTGGGTCATGAAGATCTTTTTTGAATAGTTGTTCTGTGTACTCTTGCTACCTCTTCTTAACAGCTTCTGCTTCTGTTAGGTCCATACCATTTCTGTCCTTTATTGAGCTCATCTTTGATGAAATGTTCCCTTCATATCTCTAATTTTCTTGAAGAGATCTCTAGTCTTTCCCATTCTATTGTTTTCCTCTATTTCTTTGCATTGATCACTGAGGAAGGCTTTCTTATCTCCCCTTGCTATTCTTTGGAACTCTGCATTCCAATGGGTATATCTTTCCTTTTCTCTTTGCCTTTAGCTTCTCTTCTTTTCTCATCTATTTGTAAGGCCTCTTCAGACAATCTTTTTGCCTTTTTGCATTTCTTTTTCTTGAAGAGGGTCTTGATCACTGCCTACTGTACAATGTCACGAACCTCCATCCATAGTTCTTCAAGCACTCTGTCTATCAGATCTAATCCCTTGAATCTATTTGTCATTTCCAGTGTACAATCATAATGGATATAGTATGGCAGTAGATTAATTTCACTTTTTGGAGGTAAAGATTTGAGAAAACAGACATTTTCACATACTCTGTAAGAAAGTGTAAATGTAAAATTATAAATGCATGCATCCTATAACCCAGAAATTTTGCTCCTAGATACAAGAAAATAAGATAACACAGGAATGCGCCATGAGGCAAATCTTTATACACTAGCCTGAAAATCTCTTTGAGACATACTGCTAGGTTAAAGGAAGTTGCATATCAGTATTTAGAGAGGTTTATTTATGCTCAAATTATACAGAAAGACTAAGCAAAATCATAGGAACTTCCCTACATGCATATATCAGTGTTCAACTCTTTGCAACGCCATGGACTGTAGCATGCCAGGCCTCCCTGTCCATCACCAACTCCCGGAGTTTATTCAAACTCATGTCCATTGAGTCAGTGATACCATCCAACCATCTCATCCTCTGTTGTCCCCTTCTCCTCCTGCCTTCAGTCTTTCCCAGACTCAGGGTCTTTTCCAATGAGTCAGTTTTTTGCATCAGGTGGCCAAAGTACATATATTATAAGTGGATAGAAAATGGTCTCATAGGACCAAAGACAGAATATTAGCAGAATAGGATTGGATGAGGGTTAAGGGGAATTTTTAATATATCAATACTGTTGAATATTTCACAATGGAGTACTTTTGTATAATAATATTCTAAATAATATTAAATAATAATATAAACTAAGATAAATTCAAAATAATAACCAAAGTTTTTTCATGTTTAGAGAACTGTTTATATGCCAAGTATTTTCAAGTGATTTTTCATGTTCTATCAAGTAATATGTGGCTTCCCTGTTGGCTCAGTGCTAAAAAATCTTCCTACAGTGCAGGAGATGCAGCTTCAATCTCTGGGTCGGGAAGATCCCCTGGAGAAGGAAATGGCAATCCATTCCAATATTCTTGCCTGGGGAATCCCATGGACAGAGGAGGCTGGCGGGCTACAGTCCATGGGGTTGCAAGAGTCGGACACAACTTAGCGACTAAACCACCACTGCCATCAAGTAATATGTCCTCATCATAATAAATCAAGTGGTAGAGAAGAAACTACTTTCATGACAAAAAGCTGTATTTCTTTTCCCCATCTTTTCCCAGAGTTCACTATCCCAGCACTCATCAGAGACAAACTCTTAACTCTTGGTGTTTCAAATCTTCTAGTACTTAGTAGAAAACATGAAGAAATATATTTATACCATCATTTCCCAATTTTAACAATATTTTTGATATCACACAATAAAAGTAAGAATATGAAAGTGAAAAGTGAACATGGTAAATCCTTCAGTCTGCAGTTCTTTGAGACCCTATGGACTGTACCACGCCAATTCCTCTGACCATGGAATTCTCCAGGCACAAACACTGAAGTGGGTTGCTAGGCCCTCCTCCACGGGGGATCTTCCCGACCCAGATAGAACCCACGTCTCCTGCATTGCAGGCAGATTCTTTACCATCTGAGCTACCACTGACTCAGCTCTCACTTTTATAAAGGTGTAAAGTTATAATTATGTAAAATGTTCTATTAATTACCTGAGTAGCCTTGAATAATATATTTAAATATTTCCTGTTCCATTAACCCTTGACGATATCAGCCAGCTTTCACTCTGAGAAGGTGCAAATATTATTCATAGCACCCTCACCACACTTTGCAGCATCCATACAGCCCCTTCTCTCATCTGCTCTCTGCACTATTGGACTTTCAGACTTTCAAAGTTGAAAACATGGATATTTTGCTTTTTAACCAGGATCAAGTTTTCTGTGCTTTCTTCTAGCACTGCATTTTGGAGATAAAAGTCAGCTGTCAGACTGATTCTCATTTCTCTAGGTAATCTGATTGAGTTTTGTTTGCTTTTTATTCCTAAGCTTTTAGGAACTTCTCTTTCTCCTTGTTACTCTAAAAACCCTGAGGACACATTTGGCCTGGGATTACATTCACTTTCTTTATCCTTTAGACACACTCTTTATGAAGATTTGAATCCATATCCAGCACCAAGACCAAGAAATTATTATTATTTATAATTCATTTGTAAAATCACTGAAGATGGTGACTGCAGTCATGAAATTAAAAGACCCTTGCTCTGTGGAAGGAAAGCTATGACAAACCTAGATAGCATACTAAAAAGCAGAGACATTACTTTGCCTACAAAGGCCCATCTAGTCAAAGCTATGGTTTTTCCAGTAGTCATGTATGGATGTGAGAGTTGGACTATAAAGAAAGCTGAGCACCAAAGAATAGATGCTTTCGAACTGTGGTGTTGGAAAAGACTCTTGAGAATCCCTTGGACTGCAAGGAGATCAAACCTGTGAATCCTAAAGGAAATCAACCCTGAATATTCATTGAAAGGAGAGATGCTGAAGCTCCAAAACTTCAGCCACCAGATGTGAAGAGCCAACTCATTGGAAATGACTCTGATACTGGGAAAGGTTGAAGGTGGGAGGAGAAGGGGATGACAGAGGATGAGACGGTTGGATGGCATCATCAATTCAATGGACATAAGTTAGAGCAGACTCTGGGAGATAGTGCAGGACAGGGAGGCCTGGCATGTTGCAGTCCATGGGGGTCACAAAGAGTTGGATACAACTAAGCGGCTGAACAACTACAATTTCTTTGCCAATGTGCTCTTATCCATATTTTCTTTCTTCTGATTTTGTAATGATTGTAATCATTTCCTAGCCATCAATGTTTCTGAGGACAGACAACCTAAACGACCCTGGAGGGCACTTCGTCCGCCCTGACAGCTTAGCAGAGAACAGGCTCAGGATGTCAGAGTGAGATCCATCGAGAAACAGGATGACAATAGCCAGGGTGCTCCCTAGGATCTTGCTTCCTAGCAAGACCCCTTAGTGACCAGGATGATTCCCTGTTACAAAGTCTCACAGACATCCCCGTGATGCACCCATAAAGGCATCTTTATGGGACTTTAGGGAACCGCCCCTTTCGCCAGACCCCTGACACCACCACACAGACCCCCTACACCTGGCCTAAGTGTGGACAATGAGAGGTAGGGGGGGTGCACAGCCCCTGCTACTTCTCACGTGGTAAAACCCTCCTCAATAAATTCCATCCTGCATCTGTGCTACACAATGGTCTGATTGTCTTTGATAAGTCACTAAGTCTTGTCCTACTCTTAGCGACCCCATGGACCGCAGCATGCCAGTCTTCCCTGTCCATCACCATCTCTCAGAGTTTGCTCAAACTCATGTCCATTGAGTCGGTGATGCCATCCAAGCATCTCATCCTCTGCCGCCCCCTTCTCCTTTGGCCTTCAATCTTTCCCAGCATCAGGGTCTTTTCCAATGGCCTGATAGTTTAATTTTCTTACCTTGTTGTCCTACATTTGGGGGAGTTCCTCAAATTTCATCTTTTCAGTGTCTATGAATGGAAGTTCTTGAAATATTCATTTTCCATACCATTCTGTCCTTTTTACATTGAGTGCAGTATTTTCTTACATCTCTCTGGATATAATGGAGAAAGAAAGGTTTAAGTTGGTTTCTTTTATTTCAGCTGTCTTCCCTTGTCTCTGTGAATTCCATCTCTGCAGCACCAGCTTTCTTGTTCACCTGTCTTCATTTTTCACTTTTGTGCTCTTGGTTCCCCTGATGCGTTCAGTGATCCTTGAGATCTGACATGAATTTCCTCTGCTGATTTGTAAGTAGGTCTGTTTCCACTTGAGGTCTTTTTCCTGGGAGAGGGAGGATTCTAACAAGAGCTCTGGGGAGGAATATGGGTGGCTGGCTCTCAAGATGTACGTCTGTCACACCTTTTTCTTAAGAATAATCAGGTTGGCAGCAAAATAGGAGAATAAGCCTAACAATAGTATGCCTGCGTGTGGGCTAAGTCTCTTCAGTCGTGTCCGACTCTTTGTGACCACATGGACTGTAGCCCGCCAGGCTCCTCTGTCCACGGAATTTTCCAGGCAAGAATACTGGAGTGGGTTGCCATGCCCTCCCTCCAGGTGATCTTCCTGCCCCAGGGGTGGAACCTGCATCTCTTGCGTTTCCTGCATTGCATGCAGATTCTTTACAGCTGAGCCACCAGGGAAGGCCCTGACAGTAATGTATAAGCAGCATACAAACTCATGGTATGACAGGCCAGCCAGGCAAGACCCAAAGGCTCCCATGCCCAAGTGGACCATGCTGAGGGGTGAGAAACCAGCCGCAAAGCCAGTCGGTCAGCAAAGTCATTCAGCTGGAGGATGCTGGTGGGAGTTGGGGGTTGTTTGGGGGTGTGTGTGCATGCAAGCACTCAGCCGCTCAGTCGTCTTTGCAACCCCATGGGATTGCAAATCCATGGGATTCTCCAGGTAAGAATACTGGAGTGGGGTGCCACTTCCTACTGCAGGGGATCTTCCCCACCCAGGGACTGAACCCACATCTTTTACATCTCTTGCATTGGTAGGTGGGTTCTTTACCACTAGCCCCACTTGGGCTGTTCTAGGGGTGCTTTCTTTTCACAAAGGTACAAACTGCTGTACCCGCATCCACCCAGAGAGGGAGCCTGTTCTAATTTATTCAAAGATGTCTTAAAGACGAACAATGCACCTTCGATCTTGCTGGAGTTTGGGGGGAATGAATGACAGAAAGGGGAACGAAAGCTCAATTCACAAATGCAGCTTTAAAAAGAGGGTCTCTAATCAAATCAAGTGAATTAATATCAACTATTTCCTCTCTTTATTTTGTATATTAATCATATTTTCTTTCCCACATAAAATGAAACCTTCGGATTTTAAGAGACTTTCACAAAGCCTGAGAAATTGTGGCCACTCTTTTTCAGACATCCTGTTTGTAACAGCTCCATGAAAATTGAAATCTGCTCTTCGGTCTCTGGAACTAAAATGATGGGGCTCTTAGAGTAATTTTTTTCCATAAAATTGTCAATTTTTAAATCTTCAAGAAAAAAAAACCTTTTTTGGCCACACTACACACTTTCTTTTTTTTTTTTGAAAATTACAAACTGAAATCTACAAAAGAAATGGGAAATTTAATTAGCCACGAGACTTTCTTCTTCTAAACAATCTCATAAACCTGTTTGCTGGACATTTATTAATAATCTGCAAGTAATGAATTAATTCTCCTATCAGTGGGATGTCCACAAAGCCTCCTTTATATAACTCCCAAAATATTAATTTACTGCTGCATGGCAAGGCAAAGAGAGCTCTCTGCTTCCCCATTCAACAGCCTTGACCTCTGGGGCCATCCATACATCACAGCAGGGAGTGGAGCAGGGGAGACCACACAGCCTGGGAGACTCGTCCAGGTGTCTGTGAACCCGAAGCTGGACTTGAGGGCATGTCTCCACAGCTCTCCAAGACCAGTCTGCATCTTGACAAAGTAAATAAATAAATTCATCACTTTGCAAACTAAGAAAATGGTAGAAAAGCAAGTTACAGACATGGAATAGTTTTTAGAAAAATAATACAGGGTCTCCATAATGATTCTGACACAACTTGAGATTTGAAAAATCAGGAGCCAATAAAGCATGAAAGGATGATATTCAATCATCTGCCATAAAAGGCAGAGTACTGAAAACAGATGTCATGGAGAGAATACTCGCTTAGAGAGCAACTCAGCTCCACACACACCCAGCCGTGCACAAGCACACACACGCAGGGATCTTTATCAGCATCCTGTAATGTCAAAGATGGCAGCATTCAACTGGCTTCCTGGCATAAAAGATGTTCTATCTGCTTCAAATGATGTGTCTAGGGTTTATGGTAGGAGAGAAATACATTCAGGCATGGAAGAAATGTAAAAGGGTCATGTGTAAGTGTGTGGGTTAGTGACTTGAAAATAACAGCCAATTTGATAGAGAGAGAAGAGGGAAAACAGGCAATTACTGGGCTTAGAATTCAAGGCGAAAAATGTAAAATGTTAGTACCATTTAAAAATCAATGTGGAAAAATAAACAAGGTGCAGGTATGAAGAAGAAACAGTCACTCTGAAAACCCCTAAACAAATAATAAAACCAAAAACCTCAAAATACTACTGAATCTTATAAATATATGGGTCTCTATCCATGTGTAATTTGATTTCCTATAGAGAATCAAATGCTACTGAAAACAGTGGAGTAGCTTTCCTATTCATAAAGTTCTTTTAAAAACATGAAAGAGAGGCTTCCCTGGTGGCTCAGTGGTAAAGAATCTATGCTCCCGTGGCATTCTCTCCCCCCAAGCTTGTTGAGGCTGCTATTGTTAGTTGCTAAGTTGTGTCCGACTCTTTTGCAACCCCAGGGACTAGTAGCCCGCCAGGCTCCTCTGACCCTGGGGTTTCCTAGGCAAGAATACTGGAGTGGGTGGCCATTTCCTCCTCCAGAGGAGCTTTCCAACCTAAGGATCGAACCCATCTCTCCTGCCAGCAGGTGGGTTCTTTACCGCTGAGCTACTTAGAGAAATCCCCCTGCACACCCGCCCGTGACCAAAACTCCGCCTCTTATGAAGACACCAGTCAGACTGCAGTAAAGGCCCACTCTGCTCTGGAATGACCTCGTCTTAACTAATTACATTTGCCATAACCCTTTTTCCAAATAAGGTCACTTTATTTGGAGGTTAAGACCTCCACATAAAATTTTTGAGATGGACACAATTCAACTCACATCAAATTGATAAATGATAATTCTTTCAATTAAAGATTACATATAAAATATTTTCATAACATAATTCTTTTGAGATACATATCCTTAAGTATTCTGGACTAGAATGAGAAAAAACTGTAAATAAAGAACATAGAAGATAATTCTTGCATAACCATCCAAAGGAATCTCTCCTTTACTCCTTAAAGGAAGCTGTTCTGGTAAAAGTCAAAAGGCCCAATTTCACAGTTAATTATTCCTAGAGTAATAGAAATCCAACCTAAAATTTTTCCAAAACAAGTATCTATTTCCTTAAAATCAGGAAAGCTTAATAAAATGTGAATGCTCCAGAATTAAATTATTCCTATGCAAAGAACTGCATTGTGCATCCTTGCTAGCACTCAAGCTGGTAGGATTCCTTGGTTTTACAGGTACCACCCGAGTTATCCTCCGACATAGCTTACAAGTTAGACGTCCTTCGAGCACAACCCTAGGGCAAGTTCCGCACCATGGCAAATCACTGAACATCTCCACAACCTGGGAAACGGACGGCTGCTTGAAGAGTCCCTGCTCACTTGGCTTTAGAATAAATCCCGCACCTCAGCAGTGTCTGCATTGTTTGCAGAACAAGAGCAGAAGCTTTTCTAAGAATGAGGAGTACAGGACATGGCCCTCCTGTGAAGTACAGATATCGTGCTCCAAGTGACATGAAACATTATACATGCTGGGCTTCCCTGGTGGCTGGGTAAAGAATCTGCCTGCCACGACAGGAGACGTGGGTTCAATCCCTGGGTCAGGAAGATCCCCTGGAGGAGGAAATGGCAACCCACGGCAGTGCTCTTGTCTGGGAAATCCAACAGACAGAGAAACCAGGTTTGGCTACAGTCCACGGGGTCGCAAAGTCAGACATGACCCACGACTTAGCGACTAAGCAACAACATTATACATATTGTGCCTAGCACAGGACAAGGCAAGTTTATGGAAAAATTTTTGCATAAAAATTGGCCTTCGGCTATCAATGACACAGCCCACAAAACTTACAATAAAATGACTGTCATGACTCACTCATTTTACAGACCTTTACTGAGCCCCATGAGTTCAAAGTACCACCATAAGAGGAGGGGGCACCCATGGCTTAACATGCAGCCAGTTTTCCAGGTGGTTCTGTTCGGCCCCATGTGCCTGCAGGGAAACCTGGCTGAAGCAGCCCTCTCCTGTCCGCAGCTCTGTTTGAAATTAAAAGGACCGATTCAGAAAAACAATAATCCTTTTTGTCAACAGTCTGCCTCTCTTTATGCTTCCACCGAACAAAACGTTCAAGGGCAAAAATCTGTCGCCAAGATAATAAGGGCAGAGGACAGCGCCGCAGCAGGTGTTAAATGAATGGAAGTGTGACGGGGTTACCTGCAGCTCCCAATTTCCCAGGGAGGGTTTTTATGCCTGGTTAGGCAAGAAAGTAAAGGCAGAGATGGAAGGACACGTCTTGCCAAGTTTAAACTGTCTCGGAATATATCTCTTCAAGATTTTCAACACAGTTCAAAGCGTTTAGAGTCTAAGGTTTTTATGGTTCTTTTTTTCCCACCAAGAGACTGGAACATTCTGTAGAAAATGAATCCTGGACACAACAAGATATGTGGATAGAGGTTTTCCATAAAATATTTTACACACTGATGCATTTAATAAGACACCCAATCCATTAAATGTGAAAATGGCAAGAATATAGTATGCTTAATTAATCAAAGAGGCACTTGGTTCTAATGTCGGGGTGAACTGTGTAAGCAAACCAAAATCTAAACATGTAAATGCTTCGAGATCTCGAAATCAAAACAAAAGCACAAGGAATCACCAACAGCCAACTTAGCTTTGAACTCCAGCCAAGCGACAATTTCATTATTGTTTCTGCACTTTCTCTCTGTAAGTCTTTCCCCCTGGTTCCTGTCCACTGATGCACTGCCTTATTTCAGTCTATTTTTGCTCAGATAAACTCTTAAAATCCTTTAATACACCTCAGTTTATCTTGTAACACGCTCTGGCCTTCTATTACCACCCTAACTGCCACAACTTTAGTGGCGTAAAACAACCCCTGGTTTTATCTCCCAGTTTCATCAGAATGACATCAGGCTTCAGTCTCTACTACAAAGCCACAGTCATCAAGACAGTATGGTACTGGCACAAAGACAGAAATATAGATCAGTGGAACAAAATAGAAAGCCCAGAGATAAATCCATGCATCTATGGACACCTTATCTTCGACAAAGGAGGCAAGGATATACAATGGAAAAAAGACAACCTCTTTAACAAGTGGTGCTGGGAAAACTGGTCAACCACTTGGAAAAGAATGAAACTAGAACACATTCTAACACCATACACAAAAATAAACTCAAAATGGATTAAAGATCTAAATGTAAGACCAGAAACTATAACACTCCTGGAGGAAAACACAGGCAAAACACTCTCTGACATAAACCACAGCAGGATCCTCTATGACCCACCTCGCAGAATATTGGAAATTAAAGCAAAAATAAACAAATGGGGCCTAATGAAACTTAAAAGCTTTTGCACAACAAAGGAAACTATAAGCAAGGTGAAAAGACAGCCTTCAGAATGGGAGAAAATAATAGCAAATGAAGCAACAGACAAAGGATTAATCTCAAAAATATACAAGCAACTCCTACAGCTCAATTCCAGAAAAATAAATGACCAAATCAAAAAGTGGGCCAAAGAACTAAACATACATTTCTCCAAAGAAGACATACAGATGGCTAACAAACACATGAAAAGATGCTCAACATCACTCATTATCAGAGAAATGCAAATCAAAACCACAATGAGGTACCATTACACGCCAGTCAGGATGGCTGCTATCCAAAAGTCTACAAGCAATAAATTCTGGAGAGGGTGTGGAGAAAAGGGAACCCTCTTACACTGTTGGTGGGAATGCAAACTAGTACAGCCACTATGGAGAACAGTGTGGAGATTCCTTAAAAAACTGGAAATAGAGCTGCCATATGACACAGCAATCCCACTCCTGGGCATAAACACTGAGCAAACCAGAATTGAAAGAGACACGTGTACCCCAGTGTTCATCGCAGCACTGTTTATAATAGCCAGGACATGGAAGTAACCTAGATGCCCATCAGCAGATGAATGGATAAGAAAGCTTGGTACGTATACACAATGAAATATTACTCAGCCATTAAAAAGAATACATTTGAATCAGTTCTAATGAGATGGATGAAACTGGAGTCCATTATACAGAGTGAAGTAAGCCAGAAAGAAAAACACCAATATAGTATACTAATGCATATATATGGAATTTAGAAAGATGGTAACGATAACCCTATATGCAAGACAGCAAAAGAGACACAGATGTATAGAACAGTCTTTTGGACTCTGTGGGAGAGGGTGAGGGCGGGATGATTTGGGAGAATGGCGCTGAAACATGTAGATTATCATATGTGAAACAGATCTCCAGTCCAGGTTCCATGCATGAGACAGGGCGCTCAGGGCTGGTGCACTGGGATGACCCTGAGGGATGGGATGGGGAGGGAGGTGGGAGGGGGTTGAGGATGGGGAACACATGTATACCTATGGAGGATTCATGTCAACGTACGGCAAAACCACTACAAGATTGTAAAGTAATTAGCCTCCAACTAAAATAAATAAATTATTTTTTAAAGAAGTCTTTTCCTAAAAAAAAAGAATGACGTCAGGGTCCAGCCCAGTCCTCTGCTGGAGTCTCTCATGGTCAAAGTCAAGGTGCGGGTAGAACATTCCAGGTATGTTCTCTCCAAGGCTCTAGGAAAGATCCCACATCCTGTCTCATCCAGGTGATTGGCAGAATGTAGTTTCTAGACGCTCTGGCGCTGAGTTTTACGGCTGGCTTGTCTTCCTGGAGTCTCTCCTGCATTCTTCCTCAGGCTTCCCTTCATCTTCAAAGCAGCAGCCATGCGTCCATGCTTCTCATGCTTTAAATCTCCAATTTCCCCTCCACAACTTGTCCCCTTCTCCTCTGCCACAGCTGTCTCTTGATTCCAGATAGAGAAAATTCTGTGCCTTTAAGAGCTCATGGGGGGAAAAAAAGAGCTCATGGAAATTAAACTGGACCCATCCAAACAATCCAAGAAAATTTCCCTATTTTAAGGTCCATAAACTTATTTGTGCCTATAAAGTCCCTTTTGCCATAGAACTTAACATGCTCCCATATTCTGGAAATTAGGCTGTAGGCATCTTCAACAGGTCATTTTTCCTGTGACAAACATATTTACTGGGGCAAGCTGCTGTGTGATATTTCTCTTAAGAGTTGAAAAGTTAGGTATAAAAATATGTCCATAATACAATATGTTTCAGACATATATTTTCAAGCATTCTGGATCATGAGAAAAAAATGTAAGGAAAGCCAACAATCTTGCTTTGGGCTCATATTCACTCAACAAACTTAAAAATAAAAATCTCATGGGCTGCCTTTATATGAATTACTACCCTTCAATGAAGGATGTAGAATGTACCATGAGCCACACTCTTGAAGATTCATCATCCATCACCACCCATCTTGGCTACATGATAGATTGTGTTCATACTTAATTGCTCAGTCGTGTCTGGCTCCTTGCAACCCCATGGCTATAGCCTGCCAGGCTCCCTGTCCACGGAATTCTCCAGGTGAGAATACTGGAGTGGATAGCAATTCCCTTCTCCAGGGGACCTTCCTGACCCAGGGATCAAAGCTGGGTCTCCTGCATTGCAGGCAGATTCTTTACCCTCTGAGCCACCATGGAAACCCTGTTCACACTGATTAATATGAAAATGAACTCATACTGTTTTTCTTGGTAACCAAAAAAAAGAAAACGTTACAAGCAGTGAAAATAGCTTCTATTAATTAAAGGTTACCCAGAGGAAAAGAGTGGATGGTAGCAAAGCTGTGATTATTCTACAGATTGGACATTCACTGATGACCACTGAAAGCAGATTCGATATTTGTTTTCCCACTTCTGGACTTAGCATGTGATTCTATGATGGATGGACGTATTTCCAGACAGTTGAAACTTCAAGCATGATATAACCAAGTAATATATGACAATGTGTTACCTCATTGCTAGTACGTGTGGTATTGGCAGTAACTCACCAGCACTCCGTGGGTTACAAACGTGTGTGTTTGTGGATGTTGCCTGAAGCTGTAAGAATAAGCTTCACTACATTAGCAAGTTGTCAGGAAATTCATTAACCTTTTTGTTTTTAGATAGAACTGTGTGAAGCATTCCTATATATTAGAAACCATGGGAACAAATACAAATTGGATCCCACGGATACTTAGGTTTCCAGCTTTTGTCATATTGAAAATAAAGAGCACCATAGGATTCCCAATACCCACCTCTCTCCACTTGATGCAGAAGGCATTTTGATCCATAATTAAATTTGTGCTCTTTCTTGCTAAGAGAATTGAAATATCCTACAGTGTGTTATAAGAAGTTTTGACATTATCTTTCCATTTAGAGCCATGTTTTGACAGCTCACAATTTTCCCTGTAAAAGGGCATGAAAAACACATCACACACTAAC
Source organism: Dama dama (assembly GCF_033118175.1). Classification (NCBI taxonomy): domain Eukaryota; kingdom Metazoa; phylum Chordata; class Mammalia; order Artiodactyla; family Cervidae; genus Dama; species Dama dama. The sequence continues at coordinate 8,920,193 of NC_083707.1, forward strand.
GGAGGCCCTGCCGGATCAGGCAAAAATCAGATCTTTCAGCCAAACTGGAGCTTTTTATTATTCTAGATGCATAATAAATGAAGTCAGTTCAGTTCAGTTCAGTCGCTCAGTCTTGTCCAACTCTTTGCGACCCCCAATGCTTTGCGACCTACAGCATGCCAGGCCGCCCTGTCCATCGCCAACTCCTGGAGTTTACTCAAACTCATGTCCATTGAGTCGGTGATGCCATCCAGCCATCTCATCCTCTGTCATCCCCTTCTCCTCCTGCCCCCAATCCCTCCCAGCATCAGGGTCTTTTCCAACGAGTCAACTCTTCACAGGAGGTGGCCAAAGTACTGGAGTTTCAGCTTTAGCATCAGTCCTTCCGATGAACTCCCAGGACTGATCTCCTTTAGGATGGACTGGTTGGATCTCCTTGCAGTCCAAGGGACTCTCAAGAGTCTTCTCCAACACCACAGTTCAAAAGCATCAATTTTTCAGCACTCAGCTTTCTTCACAGTCCAACGCTCACATCCATACATGACCACTGGAAAAATCATAGCCTGTGAGGATCATAATAAACTGTGGAAAATTCTGAAAGACATGGGAATACGAGACCATTTGACCTGCCTCTTGAGAAACCTATATGCAGGTCAGGAAGCAACAGTTAGAACTGGACATGGACCAGCAGACTGGTTCCAAATAGGAAAAGGAGTACATCAAGGCTGTATATTGTCACCCTGCTTATTTAACTTATATGCAGAATACATCATGAGAAATGCTGGGCTGGATGAAGCACAAGCTGGAACCAAGATTGCTGGGAGAAATATCAATAACCTCAGATATGTAGATGACACCACCCTTATGGCAGAAAGTGAAGAGGAACTAAAAAGCCTCTTGATGAAAGTGAAAGAGGAGAGTGAAAAAGTTGGCTTAAAGCTCAACATTCAGAAAACTAAGATCATGGCATCTGGTCCCATCACTTCATGGGAAATAGATGGGGAAACAGTGGAAACAGTGTCAGACTTTATTTTTGGGGGGCTCCAAAATCACTGCAGATGGTGATTGCAGCCATGAAATTAAAAGACGCTTACTCCTTGGAAGGAAATGAAGTCAAATCACCTCCAAATATTACCAATACAGTGTTGTGGTAGTCGCTCAGTCATGTCCGACTCTTTGCGACCCCATGGACTGTAACCCATCAGGCTCCTCTGTCCATGGGCTTCTCCAGGCAACAATACTGGAGTGGGTTGCCATTTCCTCCTTCAACTAATACAATGAGGAAGTATAATTTATTCTACTGTAAATATTTCTCAATACAAAAGCTTCCTCCCCCTCCGCCTCCTGAGAATAGACTTGCAGACATGGAAAGGGGGGAAGGGAGGGGGGGACAACTGGGAGGGTAGGATTGACTACCATGTTGAGACAGAGAGCCAGTGGGAACCTGCTGCCCAGTACAGGGCGCTCAGCTCAGCGCTCTGTGATGACCTAGAGGGTGAGATGCAGGGGGAGGAGGGAGGCCCACGACGGAGGGGATACATATGGGGATACATACGGCTGATTCATGCTGGGACACAGCAGAAAGTAACACAACACTGTAAAGCAATTATATCCCAATGTTTTAAAAAAGAATCTCACTTTTATCATCAAAATCAAACCCACAAGAGAGAAAAATGAGAGTCAGGAAGAGGAAAGAGAAAGAGGAACAATATGAGAAGGGGGTGGCCATCAACTTCTCCCTGCATTCATGGGTTTTGATCTGAGGCTCTTGAGAAAGACAGCTGCTTTACGATGCATCTTCATGGAGAACTCCAGGACAGTCTCAGCACTTGAGCTTACACGGGCACGGATGTCTGGGAGGTGGGTGTAGGCTTGCCTCTCAGACAAAGAGGTGTGAATTCAAGGGGCAGTTTCCAGGTTTTTGGATAAGGGTCCCCTGAACTAAGGTCTAAGGGTCATCTGCCATTGGTCTCATATAGAAGAGGAAGTCTTCACGCCGAACCTCGTGTAGTACCGCGCACAACTTATCTTTGACTGAAGTCGCATGGGCGTCAGGGGAATAAGCAAGTCCTTAAGGTTCTGCAGCATAGGGCTGCATCCGCCTGTGAACCAGTGCAGTCAAGGATGGACGTGACATCCCCTCGTGCATATGCAGCCAGCCCACCCAGGGAGCATGTCTAAGTTCCTGTGACAGTGGGCCTAATGGTCAAGGAGCTAAGAGTAAAACCTTTGGCCACAGCAACTGAGAGCTTTGCAAGTTTTCCTTTTAACAGGTCATCCATTTCACTTGATGATTCTGAGGCCTGTGGGTAGGAGGACCAATGAGGTTGGGTGGCAGGCAAAGCCTTACAGTCTTTTCATCACTGTTCGGTTTAGGCGGGTATAGATGAGAATTACTCCAGTGGGATATGCAGAATCTCCAAGTTTCTTTGCTACTGTCAGAAAGGAAATGATCCCCGGTAACCAGAAAATAGACAATAGCCTATGATCAAGAATATATTCATAATCACACTGGGAACAACTGAACAAAACCATTCGCAGATAATTTGATATTCCTAGACTTTTTCTAAATGGCCTAAAAGTTTTGGTTCATGGCCTTGCCCCCACCTTTAAAGTTTTCAAATGGTTTGGGGTTTGATGGCTTGAACATGCATTAAAGATAAGCTCCATTGTTTCACTGAGGTTTCCTTGTTTATAATTCTTTAGGACATCTTTAAATTTTCTTTTCCCTGGATGGTTGTAGCTTGTTTTTGAGACACCTCACCCAGATAGGTGAAGCAAGCAATCAGATCTTTTCCAGTGTGCTATTTCCAAATCAGGTGCTGGACTCTGGAGTTGACGAAGGCTTGATTCCAATAGTCAGGAGTTCATCTTAGCTTTGAGTCTTGGATGTGGTGGGCAGCCAGGATGTGTTAACATAGTTCATTTCGTATATTAATCTGCTAAAAGATGAACCTCTGCTTCTTGAAACTGCTCTTATATGGCAGCTTGTTTAACTGGAATACACCAGCTGTAGTTAGGAAGGGCTGTTCCTTACAGAGCAGACCAAAATCTTGACCCACCCCAATAGCATCTCTTTACATACGTTCGCTTCCTTTCTCTAGCTAACTGGCAGGCCTTAGGGCTACAGTTTTGGCAACTTGCATGGATTTCATGTCTCAGAGGAGGTGGGATGTGAACAAGTCTTAGGGGATTCTGACTGCATATTCAGATCGATAGCTTCCTTCTGTCCCCCAAAACAATGCACTCACAATCAGGGTTGTCCCAAGGGGTTTCCAGGAAGTCAGACAAAGCCAGAGGAAACTCCCAAATAAATTCACAGCTATGATGAACACCTCCCTCTTCGTGGAAAAGAACAGTGGCAGGTTTCAGGGTGTTTTAGCAATGGATAGAAATACATGCAGTTAAGAGATAAAGGATTTCAAAGGAAGTCAGTCTAGAAACAGAAAAAAGACCCTGTGCTTTCAATCAAAAGGCAGCTCCCAGAGGCTGGAGGGGCCAAGGGTTAAGTGGCGATCCTAAGACTAAGTCAGCGGGAACCTCTGTTGACCTTGAGCTGCTGCTGCTGCTTTGTGCAAACAAGGAGGGTGGGCTTTTGTCGTGAAATCAATGCGGAACTATAAGAAGCCACGAGCCTCTGTTATGCGTTTTCTTGTTAAGGTAGAATCTGCAGAACTTGTCTCCATGCACAAAGAGAAAGAAAGATTTATGATCACTGGAGAATTCTTTAAGCTGTAAAAACCATTCTCTGGTGAGTCTCTGTAATGCAAGGGCTCAAGGGTGTCCGCTTTCATTAGCTTCTAGGAATGAGAAGCTAGTCCAGAAAAGTCAGGAATCCAATGTTACAATATCCTATGGGAACAGGTAATCCTCTAAGTCATCTCTTGTTGATTGACCAGAAGAGTCATGGATAGGTTGCAGCCTTTAAGGGGAAGGAGACTCCTAATTTTTGTTTGATGTTGAGGCCAAGAAAATGCACTTGGTTCTGCTGAGACTGGACTCTGTCCTTAAAAGACTTTGTGTCCCTGGACACTAATAATGCCACTGGAAGGGCTGATGCTGAAACGGGAGCTCCATCACTTTGGCCACCTGATGCAAAGAGCCAATTCATTGGAAAAGACCCAGATGCTGGGAAAGGTTGAGGGCAGGAAGAGAAGTGGGTGGCAGAGGATGAGATGGTTAGATACTATCACCGACTCAATGGACATGAATCTGAGCAAACTCCAGGAGATAGTGAAGGACAGAGAAACCTGACATGCTGTAGTCCATGGGGTTAAAAAGAATCGAACCCAACTTAGCAACTGAACAACAACCACAACACTAATAATGTCAGCAAATGGAAGAAATCAGTTCTGCAAGACTCTAAGTCTGGAGAACAAGGAGATCCTCCATGTATTATAGAAAAGTAGAGTCCTCTGGAAACTGGATGTCTCTAATGACTCAGGCATAGCTGAGTATCGGTAAGAAGAAAGAGGTTGCTTCTGTAAACCCTCAGGCACAAGTGCCCATGTGGGCTGTTGATTCTCCCAAGTGAATGCAAATGGATCTGGTGAGTCTGAAAGGAAGGATATAGAATGCCTAGGATAGTTTTATGACTGTAGATTAAGCAATAGTCTCCAGGATTGAGGACAAGAGGGTATTAGAACTGAAGAAAAACAGACAAGCAGGGAAGTAACATCTCATTAACAGCCCTTAAACCCTGAACAAAGTGGCATCCATTCCAATTTATCTTTGTGATGGAAAGAACAGCAGTATTATCAGGGCTCGTACAAGGATAATAAGCCCTTCCTGAAGCCACACGGGCATAATGGGTCATTGCCCTTCAAAAGACTCCTTTGGGGACTTCCCCCTAGGTGGCGCTAGTGGTAAAGAACTCGCCTGCCCAGGCAGGAGCCACGGGAGATGGGGTTCAACCCCTGGGTTGGAAAGATCCCCTGGAGGAGGAAATGGCAACCTACTCCAGTATTCTTGTCTGGGAAATCCCATGGGCGGAGGAGCCCGGGAGGCTACAGTCCAAAGGGTTGCCATAAGTCAGATGCAACCGAGCACACGCGCCCACGCACACACACACACACACACATGTTCCACTTTTTCAGTGGGTATCAGGCAGTTTCAGCAAAAATATAGCTAGATTTATTGAAATATTTACAGATTCAGCTTCTTTTATATGTCCCACATCTGAACCACCAAAGTCTGGGATGTCCCAAATGAGCCTGTGTATGAAACAATCAAACTCCTGGACACAGAGAACCGACCCCCGGACATGGAGAACAGACGCGTGGTTTCCAAGGGGGAGGAGGCTGGGGGAAGGATGGACTGGGAACTTTGGATTAGCAGATGCAAACTGTTGTACACAAAATGGATAAACCAGGTCCTACAGAACAGCACAGGGAACTATGCTCAAGTTCCTAAAATAAACCATAATGGAAAACAGTGTTTTGAAAAAAATGTGTGTGTGTGTTAGCCACTTAGTCATGTCTGACTCTTTGGGACCCCCCAGACTCCTCTGTCCACTGAATTCTCCAAGCAAGAATGCTGCAGTGAGTTGCCATTCCCTTTAGGGGACCCTTCCAATCCAGGGATCGAACCCAGGTCTCCTGCACTGCAAGCAGATTCTTTACTGTCTGAGCCACCCTGTAATAAACCCATAAAGGAAAACAATATTTTAAAAAGAATATGCAGCTAAATAAAAGAAACAAAGTCGGTGACGTCCACACAGGAGCCATCAGACAGTGGTCACCAAGCTGCGTCACTCCCAGGCTGTGAGTCAGAGACTCTCCTGCTTTGAGAGTCCAAGAAATGCTCCACCTGGCACACACATGGTAACAGCATCCCCTTCACAGGTAAATCTCACCACGGCAGATTCAGCCCCGGCTCCCAGGACTTCAGCGTGCCAGCATCCCGGGGATGAGACTGGCCCGTTTCTGCAGGTCTGCAGAGGAGGGCCACCAGGGACCTCAGGGATGCTGCGGCCCCACTGCCAGCGAGTCGCCAGTGCCTCTCCTAAATGGTGTGCCCTCCGGAACCTCCTGGGGTCTCCTGGCCTTGCCTGAGACATTCGAGACTGCCAGCCTCCCCCCGCCAGCCTCTTGATGCCTACCTCTGCCATCTGCCAGAATAACTCAGACATTCCCCCTTCCTTGGGCACTGGCCTTCACTTTTTTCCAGGATTCTAAAAGCTGTTCTAGCAATAAGTTCATCCCATAGCCTGGGTTCCTTGCCAGAGAGCTAAATTCCAAGGCTTGAGAATGTGTCCTTGAATATGTCATGTGATGGTAGACATCAGTTCAGTTCAGTTCAGTTGCTCAGTCGTGTCCGACTCTTTGTGACCGCATGGACTGCAGCACACCAGGCCTCCCTGTCCATCACCAACTCCTGGAGTTTACTCAAACTCACCATCGAGTCGGTGATGCCATCCAATCATCTCATCCTCCGTCATCCCCTTTTCCTCCTGCCTTCAATCTTTCCCAGCATCAGGGTCTTTTCCAATGAGTCAGCTCTTCGCACCAGGTGGCCAAAGTATTGGAGTTTCAGCTTCAACAACAGTCCTTCCAGTGAATACTCAGGACTGATTTCCTTTAGGATGGACTGGTTGGATCTCCTTGCATTCCAAGGGACTCCCAAAAGTCTTCTCCAACACCACAGTTCAAAAGCATCGATTCTTCAGTGCTCAGCTTTCTTTATAGTCCAACTCTCACATCCATACATGACTACTGGAAAAAACCATAGCCTTGACTAGACAGACCTTTGCTGACCAAGTAATGTCTCTGCTTTTTAATATGCTGTCTAGGTTGGTCATAGCTTTTCTTTCAAGGAGCAAGCATAGTTAGTAATAATTATTCAGTTCAGTCACTCAGTTGTGTCCGACTCTTTGTGACCCCATGGACTTGTAGAAAAGAAAGAAAAACCATTGTCTTTCAGAGTGACTGTCACATTTGCATGTGCAGTTGAATAGATGTGCGTGTCAGAAAAGGGTCCCTCTACACATGTTGTTCTGTGTCTTTTCTCTGAACATTGCATCTTGTGTTTCTATCTGATATCTTCAGACATGCAGTCATCTAAAAGCCTGCACTCAGAAATAAGTAGGCACTTTATAAATCATGTGCTCCAGTACTCTTGCCTGGAAAATCCCATGGACAGAGGAGCCTGGTAGGCTGAAGTCCATGGGGTTGAGAAGAGTCAGACACGATTGAGCGACTTCACTTCCACTTTTCACTTTTATGCATTGGAGCAAGAAATGGCAACCCACTCCAGTGTTCTTGCCTGGAGAATCCCAGGGATGGGGTCGCACAGAGTCGGACACGACTGAAGTAACTTAGCAGTATAAATCATGTGAACTATAATACTACAAATTTCCACCCATTCAAGTATTCATTCTTCCATCTTTTCCTTTAGGCAATGCCATCATTAACCATCTTCTACGTACCAGACGCGGCTAAGCTCTGAGAGCCCGTGAAGCTCATAGCATGTAGGGCTTCCTTGGTGGCTCAGTGGTAAAGAACACCTGCTGATGCAGGAGACATGGGTTCGATCCCTGATCCAGGAACACCCCACACGCCGAGGAGTAACTAAGCCCGTGGGCCACGACTACTGAGCCTGTGTTCTAGAGCCCGGGAACCGCAACTACTAAAGCCCTCGGTCCCTAGAGCTCATGCTCCACAACAAGAGAAGCCGTGGAAATTACAAGCCTCCCCTTGCCACAACTAGCAAAAACCCGCACCACGAGGAAGACCCAGCACAGCTAAAAATAAATAAATGAATAAAATAAAAAGCTGATAGCACGTAATTATTGAAAACACAGAAGCAACAAATACTTCTAACAGTCTCTTCCCCATCCCCAGTTTACTGACAGGACCATACCCTCTGCAAATGATGTAAGCTATTCCACTAAGAAGCGCATGAGACACACCAGAAGAAAATAATTTCCAACTGCTTCTCCCACAAAGAACACATGTGCATATTTGGCCATCAAACCCCCAGCAAATGAATGAAAATCTTCCCTGTCTCAGGAGACATTTTCTAAAACCACTTAACTGGGTCAACGTTGGAGGGAGTCACAGCACACTCTAGAAAAGAAACTTTCATATCAGAATAACCTTGGGGCAATTTAAAAGGTAAAAAAATATTTCTGAAATGATCAGATGGCTAGTCAAAGAAACTGGCTACCATTAAACCTCACCTTGTACAGGGCCAAGCTGAAAACGACAGAATGCAGATACCACGTTAGCATAACAGAACAGCTAGCTCGCTGATGTTTTGACATTAATTGAAAAAGAACGTTGTGTTTGCTGGCGTTGAAATTTCCGAGACTGTCAACGCACTTACTGGAAATTCATTTGAGAATTCCCTTCTGAAGTCGGTTTAACCTGAGTTTCAAACCCCCAGGAAAACCATGATCTCTTCATCTGTATCTTATACAGTAGGCAGCGAGACACTTAATAAACTGAACAAGACTTTAGAAAGACGGGAAGTCTTCAATTTGAATTCAACCCATGCCTTACTTGCTACAGACGCTCTTCCCACCCCCCCCACCCCCCCCCCCCCCCACCCGCACAGACGCTCTTTTTTTTTCCGCAGAGAAACCTCAGGCTGTTACAAATGAGACGCAGAGGCGGTGCCTCCCCTGCACACACAAATGCTTCCTATCCGTTTGAGGGCTGTGGCTGATTGATTTGTTTGCCCTAAGGCAGACCGTGAGCAGTATCTTTCCATAAAGCAGGTGGATGCAAAGTGGTGAGGGGTCAGAATGACGACACCACCACCACCACAGGGCAGAAAAGGACCAATTAGCAGGAGAACCGATCACTATGAAACATGAGTGATTTAATTTTGTGACAAGTTGCTAAAATTTGCAGGAGAGGTATATTTTTATTTTGTCACTTATATACTGTAGTCACACACACACACACACACACACACACACACACACACACACACACACAGCCCTACCTCACATCCAACGTTTCAGCAAATCCTGCTGCCAGTTCTACCTCCAAGTATACAAGAATCCAACCACCTCACCCCAACACCATCACCAACACCAGGCCACCACCATCCTTCCCGGTATTTCTATGACAGATCCCCATGCCCGGTCCTCTTCCAGGAGAGGTACGTTTTTTAATGGAGGGGTCATCAAACAAACAGGACTTCCCTGGTGGCTCAGCTGGTAGAGAATCCTCCGGCAATGCAGGAGACCCTGGTTCAATTCCTGGGTCAGGAAGATCCCCCGGAGACGGGAAAGGCTACCCACTCCAGTATTCTGGCCTGGAGAAGTCCATGGACTGTATAGTCCATAGGGTCGCAAAGAGTCAGACACAACTGAGCGACTCTCACTTTCACCAAACAAATCCAAGTTTTCTCTAATTCATGATCCTTAATCTGATAATCTCTTGAACTTCTGTTTATATAAATGAGTTGGTTTGAATCAGTTCTAATGAGATGGATGAAACTGGAGCCCATTATACAGAGTGAAGTAAGTCAGAAAGATAAACACCAATACAGTATACTAATGCATATATATGGAATTTAGAAAGATGGTAACAATAACCCTATACACAAGATAGAAAAAGAGCCACAGATGTATAGAACAGACTTTTGGACTCTGTGGGAGAAGGCGAGGGTGGGATGACCTGAGAGAACAGCATCAATACATGTATATTATCAAGGATGGAACAGATCGCCAGCCCAGGTTGGATGCATGAGACAAGTGCTCGGGGCTGGTGCACTGGGATGACCCAGAGGGATGGGGTGGGGAGGGAGGTGGGAGCGGGGATCGGGATGGGGAACACATGTAAATCCATGGCTGATTCATGTCAGTGTATGGCAAAACCACTACAATATTGTAAAGTAATTAGCCTCCAACTAATAAAAATAAATGGAAAAAAAAAAGAAAGCTGGAAAAAAAAACAAATGAGTTGGTTTACATATTCACTCACTCGTTCACTAATGCATTCATTCATTGCATTCTTCGGATGTGTAACTCATGAAGGATGGTATTCTTAAGTGAGCCTCTTTTATAAAATTTATTTTTAATTGGAGGATAATTGCATTGCAATGCTATGCTGGGATCTACCATACGACAATACAAACCAGCCACAGGTACACACATGTCCCCTCCCTCCCGATCGTCCCCCCAACCCCCAACTTCATCCCACCCATCTTGGTCATCACAGAGCACCAGGCTGAGCTCCCTGTGTTATCCAACAACTTCCCCTTAGCGAGCTCTTTCACATATGGTAATGCACACGTTTTAATACTATTCTCTCAATTCTCCCTACCCTCTCATTTCCCCCACTGTGTCCACAGTCTGTTCTCTATGTCTGGGTCTCTATCCCTGCCTTCCAAATAGAGTCATCAGTACCATTTTTCTAGGTTCCACATATATGCATTAACATACGACAATGTATTTTTCTCTTTCTGACTTACTTCACTCCGTATAACAGGTTTTACATAATGTTCTTTTTTATGGATTGCCAGTTTTTAATGCTCAAAAGGCAATGAGATTTTCAGCCTTTCTTCAAATTTTCAAATATAGGCAGATGCTGGAATAAGTTTTTGAAACAATAGGACCAAAACCAGCCTATTTTACTTTCACAACCCTACTGACAAAATAAATCTATGCTATGATTTCAGGTCAGACATTTTGTCTCTAAGGAATAACAATAGACTGGAAACACTTGTTTAGTCATTGTTCAGCGGATAAGTCTTGTCCGACTCTTTGTGACTCCAGGGACTGCAGCATATCAGGCTTCCTTGTCCCTCACCATCTCCCAGAGTTTGCTCAAGCTCATGTCCATTGAGTCAGTGATGCCATCGAACCATCTCATCCCTTCTCCTCCTGCCTTCAATCCTTCCTAGCATCAGAGTCTTCTCCAATTAGTCGGCTCTTATATCAGGTGACCAACGTATTGGAGCTTCAGCTTCAGCATCATTCCTTCCAAGGAAAATTCAGAGTTGATTTCCTTTAGGATTGACTGATTTAATCTCCTTGCTGTCCAAGAGACTCTCAAGAGTCTTCTCCAGCACCACAGTTCAAAAAGATCAGTTCTTTGGCACTCAGTCTTCTTATGGTCCAACTCTCACATCTGCACAGAATTACTGGAGAAACTATAGCTTTGACTATATAGATCTTTGTTAGCAAAGTGATATCTCTACTTCGTTAATACACTGTCTAGGTTTGTCATAGCTTTTCTTTCAAGGGGCAAGACTTTACTGAGCCAGTGGTCTATAAATAACCAATAATATTTGATGCCTGCCTGTGTGCATGCTAAGTCACATCAGTCAAGTCCGACTCTGTGTGACCCCATGGACTATAGCCTGCCAGTCTACTCTGTCCATGAAATTCTCCAAGCAAGAATACTGGAGTGGTTTGCCATGCCCTCCTCCAAGGGATCTTCCCAATTCAGGGATCGAACCCATGTCTCTTATGTCTCCTGTGATGGCAGACAGGTTCTTTACCACTAGCGCCACCTGGGAAGCCCAATAACATGTGGTAGCTATAAACAATGTGTAACATGAACATTTAATGCCCCAAATCTGCAACAGGAAGACTGGAAAACTGCACCTCACTCAGTTTTGTCAAGGTCAAAAGAATAAATCAAATCCAAATAAAATTTTGTCTAAAATCCATATGCACCAAGAAAGCCTAAAAATCCTGGGGTAAAAAGAGCTCTTTCTAGTCTGACTTTGTACTTCCTCTCTGTTCCTAACTGTTCCGAAACATACCCAAACGATTCAACATCATCACAGACCACTCACCTCCACATCCCAAGCTTTCAAATAGTTTATACCGTGAAATCACAAAGGCACTGATTGTCATTCTCAAAAGACAGAATCACTCTACTATCACATCAAAAGCATTTGAATAGTTCCTCTAGTTATGGAGAAGGTTAAAGCTAAAATGTTGAAACTGTTGCATTACTATTTTGAAATGAAATAGCAAACCACATCAGACAGCTCAATAGGCATTGAATCATGCATGCCCAGAAAACTAAAGGCAACTGCTCAGATGACACCCAGTATCTCTTACACTTGATTTATGTTTATTTTCCTTGTGCAGGTCACCATATGTTCTAGTTTTCCATTAAGAAACAATAGAGGAGTCCTTCCGAAGCTAATTTAGCACCTGTGAATTCCCATCAGTGGTAACCAGAGAAAGGTCTCTGTTTGATTAAATGACTACCTTAAATTTCAAAGGTGCTAAGTTCAGCCTCTGGCTTCCCTGGTGACTCAGTGGTAAAGACTCCACCTGCAATGCAGGAGATGAGGGTTCTATCCCTGGGTTGGGAAGATTCCCCGGAGAAGGAAATGGCAACCCACTCCAGACTTCTTGCCTGGAAAATCCCATGGACAGAGGAACCTGGCAGGCTACAGCTCATAGGGTAGCAAGAGTCAGACACGACTTAGCTGCTAAATTACCACTAAGTTTGCTCTAGGACTGCAATTTAGCTACTAAATCACCACCATCCTCTGCACTAGGATTCTATTTTCATGAGAAGCTCATTTTTAATTTTAGTGGTGATATCAAATGGGACAGAACTGCAGAGGTTAACAGAAGTACAGCTTAAATTTTCCAATAAGGGAAGTTATGAAACATTCCTCAACTTTGACATCAATGTGACTTTTTTTTTAGATTTTTTGCCTGTGAATGTGGACCATTTTTTAACGTTTTTATTGAATTTGTTACAACATTGCTTCTGTTTTGTGTTTTGGCTTTTCTTCCGAGAGGCATGTGGCATCTTACTCGGGATTGAACTTGCACACCTTGCATTAGAAAGTGAAGTCATAACCACGGGACCACCAGGAAGTCCCCAGTGTGACTTTTTGGAATTGGCACACCATCACAAGAGTGGAATAACAAGCAATATTTGGTTAAAGATGAAAAGATCTTGTATTACAAGGCTTCCTCGTGGGTCCTTCATACCTTGGGCACCTTGAACACGTGAATTATACATAAAATACAACATATTTCATTTTCTGGATCTATCTTACAGCTAAGAGTTGGGTTATTTTCCCCAAACTTTTAACAAATTCAAACAAAAAACCTCTAGAGTAAAGTCCCAAGTAAAGTAGGCCACTGTGAGTCTCTGAAAATACAGATTACTTTATGAGTAGCATGAAAACGTATCAATTTTTCCCCAAGTAATTCAGTACTGGGTCAGGCTGGGTGGACTGCTAGGAGAACTTAAAGAATTTATACAACTGCAATAAAATACTAATGGTTCTGACAGTATACTTCTTCCAAGGGAGTGCTCATTGGTTTAGGAATTTTTCATGAAATAAAACTAAGAGAATGACGATCTGTTTGAGGGGGACTATAGTATTGTTCCTCAGCCCTTTTAATCCCTTGCCCCTTCTGCAAAACCAATCATTAATACAAATCTTGCTTTGTGATTAATTCTGATCTGGAAATAAAAGCTCACGATGCAAGTACACACCTTTTTCACTTCACACATCTGCCTACCACGGTGCCCACTCCCACCCTCCATCACAAGCCATCCCCCCTGGAAAAGGAAATCACAGATGTTATAATGAGAGTGAATAGATCCCATGGTCAAAATGAGAGAGAAATCTGCAAGCTGTGATCTAAGGAATTTATTGCCCACACAATATAAGCCAACAGTATAGGTCCCCAAAAAGATTCACCGAAGCTCAAATATAGACTCATGAGAAAGTAGGAAAGGACATTAGACGTAGGGTGCAGTTATGATCTTTTAGGTTAAACCACAGGAAGCCAATCTTCTGAGAAAATTTATTCCCCGGATCTTAGCAAAGCATTCCTTCCCTCGCTGCAGTCCCCTGTTTCAACGAGATAGGCTTGCCCTGAATATGGGATCAAACGTAACACCTCCCCAACCACATCGCTCTGCAGGCCCTGGGCTTTCCTTCCAGCTCTGATTACCTCCCGACTTTATGTTGTGCATTTACTTGCTTTCTGGTTGTTTCTCTCGCCCACTGGAAAGCAAGCTCCATCAGAGCTCGGTCTGCTGTATTCATCTCTGTCCCCCAGAGGCACTTGGCAGACACTCCATAACAGGATATTAAATGAATGAATGTGCCCTGAATTCCAGCTGTAGAAACACTCACACAATTACTGCAATCACGAAAGATGGGGGGAAACCAATTAGAAAGAAAAGCCCTAACGGAGGACTTCTTAAAGAAACAAACAAATACCACAAGGATTATGCCTCCAAACTTCAAGATGGAAATAAAATTAAACTTCACAGCTTCTAAAACATACATAGATTTATTCATCTGTATTCATTTTTTTCCCCACAAACATAGAAATCCATAGTTTCAAAACCACTAGTCATCATTTTATAGTACATAATTATTTTAGAAGGGGTTTCCTTGATGGCTTAGATGGTAAAGAATCTGCCTACAATGTAGGTGGCCCACTCCAACATTCTTGCCTAGAGAATCCCATGAACAGAGGAGCCTGAAGGGCTAAAGTCCATCGGGTCGCAAAGAGTCGGAAACTGCTGAGCAACTAACACACACACACACACAATTATTTTAGAAACAATACTTAAGGCATGAATAGGCTGACTGCAGCAGTTATGCACCTCTAGCTTCTAGTACACTCCAGTATTCTTGCCTGGGCAATCTTATGGACAGAGGAGCCTGGTGGTCTACAGTCCATGGGATCGCAGAGTCGGACACAACTTAGTGACTTAAGCACACCTGCATGCAGCTTTTGGTATGTGTCTGAGCCTTTTCTGTCTCACTGGTTATCAGGCTGATTTTAGGCTTCCAAGAAAGGAAACTATCATAGGAGTCTGGGAATGAAACCACCTGAGGCCAGGGACCAAGCTGTCGAATTCCCAGCTGCTTCTCTGTGCTCTGAGAGTCAAGGCACCCGAGTCATTCTCTGGAGCACCCTTGCTGAGGCTTCCTGCCCTGGAAGTGTGGTTATGCTGACCGACACCCCCTTGGCCAAGCAGAACCATGCCCTCTTGCAGTGATCCCCCCCAGGGGGCTGCGCCCACAGTTCTCTTGGACCAGGAATATTATCACGCCCGCTATTTCATAGCTTCCTGCTTGAGCATTCCCAGCTTTTAGTGTTGGGTGGGAACACAATTGGGAAAGATATAGATGGTAGCTTTTGTCCTTCTATTGAAGTGTCTCCTTCCAAAAAATAAAGAAACGTAGAATGCCAGCACACTCTACAGTTTCTTTCGCTGTTGTCATTTAGTCGCTAAGTGTCGTCTGGCTCTTTGACTCTGCAACTCCATGGACTGCAGCATGCAGGCTCCTCCATCTACTGTGCTGCGCTTCGTCCTCCACTATCTCCCTTTTATTTGTCAGTATTATATAAAATCTCAGTATCTCTGCATAAATAAAATCATTAGCAGCAATTATAAGTTACTTCTTAGTCTCTGACTAAATACATCATAGGTTAGTTATCTTTTTATAGTGATATTAAACTACTCTAAAGGATACTTCCTAACACAGTCCTGAGAAGGACCTTCCTTCCTCCCAATTTTAAGTCTTCCCCTAAACACTCCATTTGTGCATAACAGCACCCTTGCACTGTCCCATGGTTCTTCTCGTCCTAATTTTTCTTCATCAGTGGGTCAGGTTAACCTTTAGCGAGCGCCTTATCTCCTCTGGATTGCTCTTCCATCATTCCCTGAGCGCTGTCTCCTTTAATACTTCCACTTTTATCACCTCATTTTATTATTTGGTGTTAAAGGCAATCCCACCTGCCAGCATCTGGCAAGTGGTCACTTTGATGGCTATCACTCACACCGCACCTCAAAGCAGACTCTGATCGTCTTGAAATAGACTCCAGCCCGATTTATAAATGAACACCCCACATGTCAGTTCACCACTGACCACTCGCAGTGGTCACTTGTCCCTTCAGATGCTGGATGGGGGCATTAAGGGAATGGCTACCTAAACTTAGAGCTGCCAAAACCTAGATATGAGGGTGCATGCTCACTCATGTCCATGACCCTATGGACAAAAGCCCCCCAGGCTCCTCTGTCCATGGGATTTCCCAGGCAAGAATACTGGAGTGGCTTGCCAGTCCCTTCTCCAAGGGATCTCCCTGACCCAGGATTGAACCCCCGTCTCCTGCTTCTCCTGCAATGACAGGCAGATTCTTTGCCACTGAGCCACCAGGAGCAATCTCCAATTTCCTAGAGCATATTCTTAAGAAAATCCTTTTAACTGAGTAACTTTTAAGAAGGAGAAGGAGGATAATACAAAAAAGTAAAGTGGTGATGACGTTGGAGGCCGTTTACCTAGGGACAACCTGTTTCCATTGTTTAATTAAAAAAACACCCATTTTTATAGGTTCTATATCAATGATATAGCAGTACAGGCACAATAGAATCTTCCTGAAAAGGTTCTAATTATGCTCCAGAATTACCTGGGGTTTCTACGGGCAAAATGAATGCATTCTTATCTCTTCAACACCGTAGAAGCAAGGACAGTTTCTTGCTTTAAAATAGCTCTTTGAATTGTCTTCTGCCTTTACACTGAAAGCCAGACCCAGCTGCTGTATAAACATGCATCTTTGTTTCCAAGTCTCCTTAGAGCGCATACGAGTATCATTAATGAAATAAAATAGAAGACCATTCACACAAAGAAGGCAAAAGAGCAATGAGCATGTAGCAAATGATTCCTGACAAACAGACAAAATAATTAATGACTGATGACCAACAAGGCACAATTATCTGGAGTGGTGTAATGATTACAAGTCATGCAGGTGACAGGGTTGTTTTTTTTTTTTTTTTCCTTTCTTGACCCCTGGGCAAGCACACAAAGGCATCTGAGAAAAAAAAGCATCTTTCACATGATCCTCTTCCATCCGCCCATCACCGCGTCTCCTATTGTCACGTCTTCTGGGTCCTTGGGGGGAAGAGCCTCCCAGAAGCAACGCAAGGTTTCTAAATAATATATCACAACTGGGCTCATCATTTACCTTCATCATTATTTTTCTATGTCACCAAGTCGGAATTCTATTTTCATATTCATTTCGAATTTCCACAGTCATCCTGGGCTGCAATGTAGAGGAAGAAAAAAGGGCCCAGTGAGACAGAATGTCAGGTGGGAAGGATTGTTTGCGATCAACAGGCAAACAAAGGACCGCAGTGAAAATTGCAGGTGGAAAGAAAGATGCTCATTACCCCCCGACATAAAAATGCATGTCCTTCCTCTCTGCACCCGCGCGGTCCACGGGGACTTGAGATCATCAGAGGAGGCTGACACCGTCTTCTGTCACAGTTGCACAGAAACAGCTGTAATACAGAACCCGCACAGGGAATGGCATCTGATAAATGGAAATGAAAGATCCTATGAAATAACACTCGGAAAGCCAAGCCCCATCAGTGATAGCTTTGGGTGTCATTTGCATCCCAAACCCTGCATTAGTCAGTATTTTCCAACAGTTATTTTTAACTATGTCATGAAGTATTTACTTGACAAGAAAATCATTTGACTCTCTACAGAAGAAAGGTCTTGATAAATCTTTTAAATCACCCTGTTCTTCTTATGGATGGGATTCTCTCAAGAATAGTGATTCTATCAGGAAATTGAGTATCTAATGAAATGCTCAAAACAATAATTTTCACTTCTTTTAACTTACTGAATATTTTCCAGTAATGGTGCTCCCATCAGGAAATCTAGAGTATAATCAAAATAATGATTCATTTCCTGAAAAGTTTTTATGTTAGTGCTCTTTCATGCCAAATTTGTTTTCTGCTAAGAGAGCTTAAATAATATATTTATCACTATTAATCCTGACTAGGATATAGGGAAGAGCAACTGAGAAAATCTGCTACTATTTGGCAAACCTAATATTTGGATAATAGTCGCTTTTGGCTTTTCTTAGAAAATATCACAGTCTCTGGCTTAGCTGGTCACACAATTTCAACAATTAATTTCAACCCACATTAATTGCAAAGGGTACAAAATCCCTCAATAACAAAATTATAGTAAGAATTAAGCAGAAATCTCAACGGTTTTGTAGATGCAAGCTATTATATACAGTGTGGAAGAACAAGGTCCTACTATATAGCACAGGGAACAATATCCTTCTGGGATAAACCATAATAGAAAAGGATATGAAAAAGAATGTATGTGGCTGCATACTTGAGTCACATTGCTGCAGAGCAGAAATTAACATTGTAAATCAACTATACATCAAAAAAGAATAAACAGAAAGAATTTCAACAGTTTTAAGTTGTCCCTCCATTTTAACAACCCTGTACTCTCACTCTGTAATATCTAAGCCAGAAACATTACCCTAGAAAACACTTTGAAAAAATAATGGTGGGACTTCCTCAGTATCTCAGTGGTTAAGACTTTACCTTTCAGGGTATGGGTCAGGATTCAATACCTAGTCAGGGAACTAAGATCTGACATGCTTCAGAGCCAAAAATCCAGACCATAAATAGAAGTAATATTACAACAAATTCAATAAAGACTTTAAAAATGGTTCACAAAAAGAAATCTTTTAAAAAATGGTCCACATCAAAAAAAAAATCTCTAATTAATTTTTTTAAGTAAAGGAATTTGACAGCCAAAATAAATACTTGTCTGGGTGCCTCTCACTCTCTTATGCTCTCAAATGCTTAGTATCCCCCAGAATATAAATACACTGGCCCCAACCAACCGAAAACACCATCACGCTGTTCTCGCTTAGCATCCAAATGTCCTTTGATGTCTCTCCTCTTTATAATTTAACTCAAAATCTAAACAGGCAATCCACATGTAAGTAACAGATTGTGTGTAAGTCACTTCAGTCGTGTCCGACTCTGTGCGACCCCACGGACTGCAGCCTGCCAGGCTCCCCTGTCCATGGGATTCTCCAGGCAAGAACACTGGAGTGGGTTGTCATGCCCCCCTCCAGGGGATCTTCCTGACCCAGGGACTGAACCCGCGTCTCTTGCATTGACAGGTGGGTCCTTTCCCACATGCACCACCTGGGAAGCACAAGTAACAGATTAGTCAATTTGCATTCACTATTCCAAGTTAAACTGATATTGGTGGGTAATGAGTTCTTTAAGAATTTTCCAAGATGGGAATACCAGACCACCTTATCTGCCTCCTGAGAAGTCTGTACACAGGTCAAGAAGCAACAGTTAGAGCCAGACATGGAACAATGGACTGGCTCCAAATTGGGAAAGGAGAACGTCAAGGCTGTATATCATCCCCTACTTATTTAGCTTATATGCAGGGTACATCATGCGAAATGCCAGACTGGATGAAGCACAAGCTGGAATCAAGATTGCTGGGAGAAATATCAATAACCTCAGATATGCAAATGACACCACCCTTATGGCAGAAAGTGAAGAGGAACTAAAGAGCTTCTTGATGAAAGTGAAAGAGGAGAGTGAAAAAGTAGGCTTAAAGCTCAACATTCAGAAAACTAAAATCATGGCATCCAGTCCCATCACTTCATGGCAAATAGATGGGAAAACAGTGGAAACAGTGACAGGTTTTATTTTCTTGGGCTCCAAAATCACTGCAGATGGTGGCTGCAACCATGACATTAAAAGAAGTTTGCTCCTTGGAAGAAAAGATATGACAAATCTAGACAATTTATTAAAAAGCAGAGTTACTTTGTTAACTTTGTTACCTTGCCAACAAGGGTCTGTCTAGTCAAAGCTATGGTTTTTCCAGTAGTCATGTACGAATGTGAGCGTTGGACCATAAAGAAGGCTGAGCGCTAATGAATTGATGTTTTTGAACTGTGGTGTCAAAGACCCTTGACAGTTCCTTAGACTGCAAGCAGATCAAACCAGTCAATCCTAAAGGAAATCAACCCTGAATATTCATTGGAAGGACTGATGCTGAAGCTCTGATACTTTGGTCACCTGGTGTGACAAATTGACTCATTAGCAAAGATCCTGATGCTGAGAAAGATTGAAAGCAGGAGGAGAAGGGGACAACAGAGGACAAAATAGTTGGATCTTGTCACCAACTCAATAGACATGAGTTTGCAAGCTCTGTGAGATGGTGAAGGACAGGGAAGATTGGTGTGTTGCTCAATAGACATGAGTTTGCAAGCTCTGCGAGATGGTGAAGGACAGGGAAGATTGGTGTGTTGCAGCCCATGGGATCGCAAAGAGTTGGATGTGACTGAGCGACAGAACAACGAGTTCCTTTGAAGATGAGATACGTGAATGTTATTATCATGCACTGACATCTGTCCCTCAAAGAAGATTATGTCTTGCAAAGTTATACAGGAAATGTATATATTATCACCTTAATTAAATGCAAAAAGTTATATATGTCAGATTCTAAAATCTTTACCTTAAAGGTAAATCCATATACTAATTCTTTCATTTCTACATATGAGAACATAATGGAATTGTCTAGAACCTTGAGAAAAATATGTCATTGATAAATATTTGCTGAACTGACTTATGCTTGATGTTTAGTTTTAAGTGGGTCAGAGATGGAGTTAGCCTGGGTGTAAAACCCGGTAACATGAGCTATTCTGTGTGAGGCCTGGAAAACTTACCTGCCCTTCTGTGCCTCAGTTTCCACCTCTGTAAAATGGGCTGGATACCAGTCTGGTTTGGTTAGTTGGCGTGGTGACCAAATGAGCTCATGTGTAAACTGTGCTGAGAGGGAGGCCTGGCCAGTGAATGTGACCTCTGGTTCTTCTTGTTATATTATACACTGACTTTTGCTTTAAATAGGGTGTCAACGTATTTAGCTCTTAGTACGCTGCGCACATTTACTTCGAGGTGATCTTGCTCTGACAATTTTCCTTTAAAAATAAGAGTCTCTGTGCTTTATGCAATAAAGAAAAATACTGCAAAGAAAACAAGTGACAGAACTTTTAACAGGCTTCAAATTTCTTAACTTCAGAACCAAAATCATTAAACAGTATTTGAAGTCGTACTAGATAATAAATTCCCCATTACCATACCAAGAGAACATACCAAGTTTTTTATGACGCTGTGTGATTATAGAAAATTAATATATGTAGCAAACATACATTGTGTTTTCTGCTGAGTGGATTGAAGGACAGACAGTTTAGCATTTTGTCTAAGGTCACACAGCTAGTCAGGTCTAGATCAAGCCTTAAAATCTAAGCAATCTGACCCTAGACGTCTCCCTGTTGATCGTTATCCTTCCCAGTTGCCTTTCTTTGCCTTGGTGACTTGGTGACAAAAATGTCCCTTTGTAAATGAACTATAAATACATCTACCTGTTTCCACTACCTGCAAAGAAAATGGAGAACCTTGAGACATTTGCTATGACAAACCATCATTCCCAGGAAAATAAATGCCACTTTTCTGATAAGAATTGCATTAAAATTCCAAAAAGCTTTCAATTACTCAATCTCTTTGGAAATTTTTAAACACAAAAATAAATTTGCATATAGAGTAACAGAAACATATTTTTAAGCCTTAACTTCAAGGCACAACCTTGAGGAAGAAAATAGCTGCTGATATCACAAAAAATATCAAATTTAAAACCTACTACCATGATAGAGAGTAGTAATAGTTAGGTTAAGAAATATTTCTATCCCAAAGCCTTAAAGGAAAACTGGAAATGTCAGAAAGCTAGCTAGCTTTGGTTTGGGGAAAATTCTTTCTGAGCCGTGCAAATAGAAATTCACTGTGTCAGTGCCCCAAATGCAGAGGACTTTCCTCCCCAGAATTGGCTCTCTGCTCACCCAAAGCAGATGTATCAACTCATTTTACTGTCATATTAAAACCAAAACTTTAAACTCCGAGGAGAAGACTTAAAATTGTACTTCCTTCCCTCCCAGAGATATTTCACAGGCAGCTCAGCGGTAAAGAATTCACCTGCCAATGCAGAAGCTATAACAGATGTGGGTTCCATCCCTGGGTCGGGAGGATCCCCTGGAGAAGGAAATGGCAACGCACTCCTGTATTCTTCCCTGGAAAACCTCATGGACTGGTGAAAGCCTGGTGGACTAAAGTCCATGGGTTTGCAAAGAATAAGACAAGACTGAACGACTAAATAACAACAAATTCTAGTCTTAATCAAGCACAGAACTAGTCGGGAGACTTTGGGTTTTCAGAGGCTTTGACTCTGATCCCCTTGACGGGCACTTTCTATAGGAGATGGAGCCTCTGTTACCATAAAATCCTGGCCCCTGGAGCAGACTGAACAAGATGTAGAACAGTGTCCTATTTGACATGGCTAATGTGTGCAATATGACCTAAACCGCACAAGTAAGAACCATGACAACACTCAGATGATGCTAAAGGCATTTAACTACAAGAATAAAAATGACTCTTCGTAACATTTTCACAACAGAAAAATAAACATGAAACGGATGGTAGTCTTTTTTTACATATATCCTCAAAGTATCTGAATGTTGAACTGGTTGTTTGGTTTCTTAGGAATAAACGCTTTTTAATTGGAGGATAACTGCTTCACGGTATTGGGTTGGTTCCTGCCATACATCAGCGTGAGCCAGCCACAGGCACACACACGTCCCCTGCCTCGGAACCACCCTCCCACCCCCACCCCGCCTCCCTGGGTCATCTCAGAGCACCAGGCTGAGTGCCTGTGCTATTCAGCAACTTCCCACTCGCTGTTCCCACAGGGTACTGTGGATGTTTCAATGCAACTCTCTCCATTCATTCCACCCTCCCCTTCCCTACTGTCTCCACAAATCTGTTCTTGATGTCTGAGCCTCTATTCCTGCCTAAATTTTATTAACACCACCAAGAATTGGGCCTTTTAAATACCCTGGTTAGGAATTTCCTTCTGGAAAGACAAAAGATAGACATATTTCTATAACCAAAAACCAGCGGAAAACTTAGCCCACAACATAAGAGAGTCGCTTGGTCTCCGGATCCCAAGAGAGATGCAAATAAATTCACATCTGATGAATATTATCCTCTATTCTATTTTATAAAGTCGCCTCCAGTGCAGTCTGCCCCAAGGGAAAATGTGACAAGCTGCACAAAATTGAGTATGTTGTCATTCTCACCTGCTAGTTCATTTCAACTTCTACAGAACTATTCCTACATCCTTAAAAGACCAGCAGGTTATTTTAGGGTGTTACTGATAAGAGTGACCTGGGTAATGAACGCTCTTAGTGATTCACATGACAGAAAATCTCCTTACAGGAACTTCATGTCCTAGCTTTCTATGCCAAGAGACCAGTATGACAATCAGGCACGTATTTTTAAAATGTCAAAGACCAGGTTTCCCTGATGGCTTGGGGTAAAGAATCCACCTGCCACTGCAGGAGACTTGGCTTCAATCCCTGGTCCAGGAAGATCCCACATGCTCCAGTGCAACTAAGTCTGCGCCATACCTGTTAAGCCTGTGCTCTAGAGGCGGGGAGCTGCAACTAACAAAGCCCGCACGCCCTAGAGCCCGTGATCTGCAACAAGAGATGCCGCAGCGGTGAGAAGCCCGCGCGCCGCAACTAGAAAGTACCCCTGCTCACTGCAGCTAGAGAAAGGCTGGGACAGCAATGAAGACCAGCTCAGCCACGAATAAACAAATAAACAAGCAAACAAATAAAATCTTTTAAAAAAAAAAACTAAAAGTGCCTAAGATTAATGGATAAATGATAACACGCCATGAATCAGTGACAGCATCACAGATCAGGAGTCTACAGAACAGACTTCCGGTCTTGCCACCAGGAAGCTGCCACTGCTGCTAAGTCACTTCAGTCATGTCTGACTCTGTGTGACCCCACAGATGGCAGCCCACCAGGCTCCTCCATCCCAGGGATTCTCCAGGGAAGAATACCAGAGTGGGTTGCCATTTCCTTCTCCAAAGCATGCATGCATGCTAAGTCGCTTCAGGCATGTCTGACTCCGTGCGACCCCATGGACTGCAGCCCACCAAGCTCCTCTGTCCACGGGATTCTCCAGGCAAGAAGACCACAGTGGGTTGCCATGTCCTTCTCCTACCAGGAAGATAACTAAACGCTAACAGGTGATGTTATGGGTGCTACCTCTCTGCTCCTTGACAACCGTCGCCACACTGGTACAGACACCCATCATCTCCCACATGTACTAACATGGTAACTGCCAGGCTTCCCAGTCTAACCATCTCTACCTTACAATATCATGGCTCTTCCTGCTCGAAACCCTCCAGTGGATTTTCCTCACTCTTGAGATAAAATTCAACATAAGGACCTGGGTTTACCATACAGCCAACGCCTCCAGATTCATCTTCAGTTTCAGTTCTTTGGATTTCCTAACACAGATTTTATTCTCAAGATGCACTGAAATTCTTTCGCTTCCTCCATCTCACTAAACTGTTCGTTTTCTTTGCCAGTAATCTTCTTTCTGCCAAGAACATCTCTCTTCTCATCACCTTCTTCTGGCTAATTCCACTGCTCCTCCACGTCTCAACTTAAGCATCAATTTCTCAGGGAGAACACTTCTAAGCCATTGATTAGCATAGATCCCTCTTGTTTGCCTGCTAATCACCGCCCTGCATGACTTCATTAGATCACACGCACCAGTTCATCGTAATTACTTCTTCACCATCTGCTTCCTCATTCTAACATAACTTCACGAGTAAAAGAATGATGACTAGGTTCTCACTGAGGTTTACCAAAGACCATCCTTACCCCAATACAAAGGAGGCATTCAAAAAATAGTTGATGAATAAATGATTTAAAAGATATGTCAAATCACACATCCTAATGTTTTCTGACTCTTTCTTTCTTAAACAAGGCATGGACTAGACTCATGGAATCAATGAATTACTTTGGAAGGAAATGTAAACATCAATCACAAGGCCTACAACTTGAGATTCTGGATTGCTGGAGGGAGGAGGGGAGGAATGCTTGAATACGGACCCTCCTTCCTTATCCTTAGAATAAGAATTTGATGTTTATTTGCTTTTCCAGTATCTTTACTTGTTCTTATTGACCAGTGCAACATTTAACGAGGCAACACAAATCATTTTGAAACTCTCTGGAAATCAAAAAAGCTGAGCTTATGTATGAAGGATTTTGTTTAAATTGTTTCCAGGTAATCCTGCTTAAAAGCCAACCTATTTTAAGGAGAATCAACCATGAGTAATGTGAGAATTAAAGTGAGGAGATGGAGTCTTAAGCTAAACACAGAGGAGGGGATTTAAAAGGAAATTAAGGTAAGGTGCATCAGTCCAGTGCAAGAGTTTCCTTTTTTTTTCCTGGTGAATTTAAAGGCAGCCTGACAATAAACATTTTAAATGGCTCTGAGTACATCACTGAGACTGGTGCTATTTATCCACTTCTCTAACCACTGTCTGAGCAGTTTCCCAAACAGGGGAGCTCTAATGGATTTAAATCGGTGCACCTGGAACTGGGATTTATGGTTTCTGGTCCTCCCTTCACACCCCTTTACATCACACTCTGCTTCTCTGCACTGAAAAGCATTCAATGAGCCAAGTAGGTATTGCTCATTTCCTCCTAATTTACCTGTGGTTTCGTGTTTCCTGAAATTAAAAGACACTGGCTCCTTGGAAGAAAAGCTATGACAAACCTAGACAGCTTATTAAAAAGCAGACATATCCCTTTGCTGACAAAGGTCCATACAGTCAAACCTATGTTTTTTCCAGTAGTCGTGTACAGATGTAAGAGTTGGACCATAAAGAGGCTGAGTGCCGAAAAACTGATGCTTGCAAACTGTGGTGCTGGACAAGACTCTTGAGAGTCCCTTGGACGGCAAGGAGATCAAACCAGTCAATCTTAAAGAAAGCCAGCCCTGAATATTCATTGGAAAGACGGATGCTGATGCAAAGAGCCAACTCAATGGAAAAATACCCTGATGCTGGGAAAAATCAAGGGCAGGAGAAGAAAGTAAAGGAGGATGAGATGGTTGGATGGCATCACTGACTCAGTGGACATGAGTTTCAGCAAACTCCAGGAGATAGTGAAGGACAGGGAAGCCTGGTGTGCTGCAAGCCCATGGGGTCGCAAAGAGTCAGACACGACTTAAGGACTAAACAACAACAACATGGTGTGTCATCTGCCCCCTGATATTTCCCAGCACCTCTCACCTGCATGACCTCATCAAAGAGCTGATGATCCTTAAGGAGAATCCATGTCCCACACTGACCATAACTGGCCGTAACTGCCACTGCTCAGAAAGACTTCCCTGAACGTCCAGGCATCCCAGCCCTGTGACATTAGGATCCAGTCTATGCCCTTCTCGTAAGCACTTGGGTCCAACTGCAATTATGATTTCATACAGTTTTGTTCTTCTGTCTTTCTTTATCATCAGACTGAGCATGCAATGAGTAAAAGGATCACTACAAAAGTGGGCCAAGCAACTTTCATTCTAAAGAACACATGTCCATCATTTCATAACAATAATTAGGCAATTTCTTTGGTATGCAGAGATGCATTCAAACCAATTGTTTCTGCCTTCTCATTTTTGTTTACAAAACAGAAAAAATCCTCAGGGTTTAAATTTGACTAATGGGAAGACAAGAGCTCTCTTCACAGCTAAAATATTTCTACATTCTTCCTGACATTCTTGATCTTAGTAGTTAGTAGTAGTGTTAGTTTCTCAGTCTTGTCTGACTCTTCGCCACCACAAAGACTGTAGCCTGCCAGGCTCTTCTATCCATGGGATTCTCCAGGCAAGAATACTAGAGTGGGTTGTCATTCCCTTCTCCAGGGGTCCTTCCGACCTCAGGGATGGAACCTGGGTCTCCCGCATTGCTGGCAGATTCTTTACCATCTGAGCCCCAGGGAAGCCCTTTTTTGATCTCAGTAAAGTACATAAAACTATTTCGAGGTTCTCTTTTTCGGACTTCCAGGAAAAGCTCATTTTGGCCTCAAACTAAGATCACAAGATTAATCTTCTTAAAACACTACTTTATTGTGTCAGCAAAGTTTCACTTTTTAAAAAATATGTGTATGGCTAACCTTATAAAATCAAAATATTCATCCAACTGTTAAAGGTCTTCCACAACCGGGCTCAATCCTATTCTCCCTGCTTTGAACTATTTTTAAAATCTTTCATCTTTGCCCAAACTGATTTGTTTGTAGCCCTTCCAAACCTATTCGCACAAGAAGTTCTTTTTGATTTCTGTTTTGTATTATCATGTATTTTGAATATCAACCCCTACTTCAACCAATTCAAATCCTTCCCTGTCTTTCATGATCCCATTAAAATTCACATCTTCCAAAAAGTGAACTTTAGAATATCCAGCCTGAAATAAACACTTATTGTGGTACTGTATCAACCAGGTAAGCTATCAACTAATAATGTTAGTGGTTTAAACATGAAAGTCTGTTTCTTGTTCAGGGAACAGTACCGAGCAGACACAGGTGGGGACAGGCCAGCTCAGTGCCGGGATTCACTCACCAGGAAGACAAAGGGCTTTGGTGCATCGTTTCCAAGGTGACCTCGGTGGCAGTCTCCACTCCAGCCTAAGAAAGGGGACAGATGGACAGACGCACTAATAGGAAACCTAGCCAGAATTACGGGCTTCCCTGGTGGCTCAGCTGGTAAAGAATCCGTCTGCAATGCAGGAGACCTGGGGTCGATCCCTGGGTTGGGAAGATCCCCGGAGAAGGGAAAGGCTACCCACTCCAGTATTCTGGCCTGGAGAATCCCATGGACTGTATAGACCATGGGGTTGCAAAGAGCCAGACACGACTGAGGGACTTTCAGCTGGAATTACAGGTAGAGGCATCATATTTACTCACAATTCCCTTGGTTAGAACTCAGTCACATGCCATTCCTAACCTCATGGGAAACTACATATTGTAGTCTAACCATGTGGCCAAAAAGAAAAGGATGTGGACTTCTCTAAACAGCTAGGTTTCTCACCCATAAAAACAGTGCTTCTTCAGACACATGTAACATTTCTCCTTTAATTACTAATCGTATCATTTGGGGATTTAACATTTTATATGTGTATAGTGTATGTATTGTATATTTAAGTATTATCTATTTAAGCATTATCTACTTAAATATACAGATCTTTGCAAATACTAGCGATCTTAGTTAAACTTTGTCAGATTCTGGCTTGTTGTCAATCCTTACTGGATTCACTAACAGGGGCTTCTAAAGCAGATATTTTGGGATGTGGTGAAGAGTCAGAACTGTACGTTTTATGCACCAGATGTAGGAAGACAGAGTTGCCACGCCGTTGTGAAAGTTGAAGAGAGAGGGTTGTATTCTCAGCCAAACAGAAGGCTTACCCACTCCAGCCAAGAGGTGGAATCTAAGGGGCGAGGTAGACAGAACTGCACTATAGCTCATCTAAAGTGCTCAAGCTCTTTCTCAGGCATAGAGAAAAGCAGCACTCAGATCCTACCAAAAGCATCCTTACATGATATGAATCCGTGTCAGTGTGCTGAATAGTTGCATGAATCAAGGCAACTTGACAGGGTGATTTGTTTACATTGGTAGGAAGGTAATCGATGATCATCTGTTACTTATGCCTGATCATGAAGAGTCAGACAGAGTAGCAAGAAAGAACCACTTGAGTTGAACAAGAGGATGGACCAACCAGGAAGCAGCTGGAAGGTGATTAAAAGGCATGTGAACATACCTGAAACCTGATAGGTAATGATTCAAGTCTACATGATAGTTGACTTCAGGAGGGATATGAAAATCAAGAACAAAATCCCAGAAATGGACATGTATTCAGAAGCAAAACGTCTTCTCCCCAAATATTGGAAATGCAATGCTAAGAGCCAGAGCAGACACAGGTCTGAAGGCAGCAATAGGAACAACTATTACAGGTAAGAAATTAATTCAAACAATCCCCCCCTCAGCATGCAATCAGCGCTGTGAATTCCATCCCTAGAATTGGCCCAGGGTCAGTCACAATCCTAACCTAAACCACCAGCTTCTTTGACCTGGATGACTAATACTTCCCTTACTGGTCTCTCTACCCCTTCCACTCGACATCCCATTGCAACTAGAAGGATCTTTTCAAACACTATGTTAATGGGGATTCCCCGACTAACCCTGAAACAAGGACCCAGGTGTAGGTGGGTTGTTTGGGAAGTGATCACAAGAAGCAATGATAAAGAGTAGGCCTGCAGTGCGGGAGACCTGGGCTCGATCCTAGCTTGAGCAGATTCCCTGGAGAAGGAAATGGCCACCCAGTCCAATATTCTGGCCTGGAGAATCCCAGGCCACCAGGCTCCTCTGTCCATGGGATTCTCCAGGCCAGAATACTGGAGTGGGTGGCCATTTCCTTCTCCAGGGAATCTGCTCAAGCTAGGATCGAGCCCAGGTCTTCTGCCTTGCAGGAAGATTCCTTACCATCTGAGCCATCAGGGAAGCCCAAAGTTATCATAAGTCCCCCTCCCAAAGCCCTCATCCCATGTCTCAGGGTCTTATTACATTATTACTAGGACCCTGACTTTTGCATGAGCAAACTACTGTTCATTCCATTTCTGTCAGACTTTCATCTCCTATCAGATGTGAAATATAACCTGACCTGTGGCTGCAGGAGTTTTCAAAGTGCTCGCTGAATGACAGCTGTTGATCTGAGCCCGTCATCTTCTTTCTTTAGCCTTCAGGGGATGCTAGTGAACAGAAGACAACTCCATAATCCATGTAATTACCATGGCCCCCATACCAGCCTCAGGCACAGGGGTCATGGTGTAAGTTACTGGTTCTGCTGCAGCCTCCACCTCAGTCGATGTGCAGGGATGACAGAGTAATTATGATGATACAACCTTGTGGGGATTATTACTGTCCCGTTTCCTGCTGCCCAGCAACATTCTTGATGCCCTATTATCAGTGAATGATCCAATTTCCAGAGCCCTATTCTTAGAGTCTGCTTTTATTGTAATTTCCAGTCCTAACCCTCTTCATTCGAGCTCCTTAAATAGAAAACACCGAGATAAGAACGTTCATGCAGGCAGTGTATTTGGGATGTGATTCTGGAAATACAAGTGAAGCCATAGAGAAAGGAGAAAACAAATAAGTAGATTACTCGGGGGAGGAACTGGAGCTCTGTCCCTTTTGAAAGGATCTTGGGGTGATTCCTCTGTTTCTTCTCTCTGAAAAACTCTGCGCTCTCTCTCCTTTGTTGAGAACTGATGGTTATAGCATGAAATGCTCCAACGCTTGCTGACTGGCACACCGGCTGAACAAGACACCGCGCTGCCAAAGAGGTTCCTGGGCAGGAGAGCCCCTCAGGAGGGGGACGGAGCCTGGATGCACCAGGGAGCTGGGAATCCCCCAGCCACCAAGAGCTGCCAGTGAATCTGGAGCAGGCAAGCCAGAGCGGGCAAGCGACCAGTGGCACCTCACTGATCATGCTCTCCTCTTCTCAAAAGCTTCAGTGGCCTCCGTAGCCAAGTCAAAACTCTCGTGCTAAGTTATAAACCCTCCACCCAGAGACCCCCTTGTCTCTGCTCTCCCATCATGCTGTCTTCCAGCTAGTTCCTCTAACACACACGGCTGTGGCCACGGCACCCTGACCCTTCTCTCCACTTTGCTGTTTCCTACACACCCTGCACATTTCCGGAACACCATTTCCCGCCAGATGCCTTCCCTGAAGCTTCAGGTAGGCAAGCTCCTGTAATTTACCTCCCCGGCAACCTTCATGTCCACTTTGATAACACTTGTCATCCTTATGATTACTTGGTCCCTGTCTGCGAACTTGGTTAGACGCTCCCTGAGAAGACAAACTGTACATGTTTTGCATCTCAAGAATCTAGCCAAAATCCATCACACAATAAAATCTTACTAATATATGTTGACTAAATAAAAAAAGAATGTAGAGCTGAGCTGTTCTGATGTGACACATTGAGCTAGTGACTACGGCTTGATTTCAAAGTCCCAGGGGATACTGAGACACAGGAAAGAGTAACGGGGCCAGATACGGGGATAGGAGACCTCAAACCTGGGTCGATATATTTAACACACATTCTGGCAACTTTCAGTTGACATGTGCAATTGTCATTAAAATTCCTCTTTGGAGAGATGATATCAACATGTCATTAACATAAACAAACACAGCTCACCTTCCCACTCACATATTAATTCACTATATTGATTCAATACATGTTCGTTGAAAGTCAACATAATGGATAAAAACACTTTGAGAAAGATTGCTGATAGTTCTCAAATACTTTACAATCTCCCAACATAGCAATGGCAAGTAATATTTCCATGTCTCCATTGCTTTTTCCCAGTGCATGGAGGTATGGAATGTTACTGTCATTAAAAAGCATGAAATAATGCCATTAGCAGCAACATAAATGGACCTACACATTGTCATGCTGAGTGAAGTAAGTCAGACAGAGAAGGAGAAATGTCATATGATACCACTTATACGTGGAATCTAAAAAGAAATGATATAAATGAACTTACTAACAAAACAGAAAGAATCTGACAGGCTTGGAGAATGAAGTTATGGTTGCTAGGGAGAAGGGACAGTTAGAGAGTATGGAATAGGCGATCAAACCAGTGAATCCTAAAGGAAATCAATACTGAATATTCATTGGAAGGACTGATGTTGAAGGACTGATGCTGAAATTCAAGCTCCAACTTTGGCCACCTGATGTGAAGAGCTGACTCTTTAGAAAAGACCCTGATGCTGAGAAAAATTGAAGGCAGGAGGAGAAGGGGACAACAGATGATGAGATTGTTGGATGGTATGACCAACTCAATGGACATGAGCTTGAGCAAACTCCGGGAGTTTGCAAACTCCTGGCATGCTGCAGTCCATGGGCTTGCAGAGCTGGACACGAATGAGCGACTGAACAACAAATGGGATAGGCATATACACATTGCCATATTTAAAATGGATAACTAATAAGGAACTACTGTATAGCAGATGGAACTCTGTTCAATGCTCTGTGGCAGCCTGGATGGGAAGGGAGGCTGGGGGAGAATGGATACATGTAAATGTATCGTTGAGTCCCTTTGCTGCTCACCTGAAACTATCACAATATTGTTAGTTGACTATTTGTTGTTGTTGTTGCTCAGTTGCTAAGTCATGTCTGCCTCTTTGCCACCCCAAGGACGGTAGCCCGCCAGCCTCCTCTGTCCACAGGGTTTCCCAGGCAAGAATACGGGAGCGGGTTGCCATTTCCTTCTCCAGGGGATCGTCTCAATCTAGGGATCAAATGCATATCTCCTGCAGTGGCAGATGGATTCTTCATCATTGAACCACCAGGGAAGCCCAACCATCGCCATGTTGTTTGGTCGACAGGTTGTGTCCAATTCTTTTGCGATCCCGTGCACTGTAGCTCACCAGGCAGGCTCCTCTGCCCATGGGGTTTCCCAGGCAAGAATACTGGAGTGGGTTGCCAGTTCCTTCTCCAACCATTGCCATAGTCAAGATTAAAAAAATAAGGAAACAGCAGCCAGAGATGATGGTATATTTATCGCATATTATAGTAATAATAGCCTCCATGAGGAGAAATCCCTTTCTGTAATTTAATTTTCTTTTTTGTAAAAAGAAATAATGATAGCACCTACCTCATAGGTTTACAGTGAAAATTAAACTAGAGAATTACAGGTAATTCAGTAAAATTGTGCTTTAGTACCTATTAAGTAAGCTCACAAATGTTGATGATTCTCATTATTATTATTATTGCTATTGGTATTAGTTTCTTATTAGAAAGAGGAGGAGTATGAATTTTCTGGGAATGTGGTTTTGCAGGGGAAGTAACTGCCTGACAGGACAATGCAATATTGAAAAAGCAGTTACATAAATAAGAAAAAACAGCGTCTTAGAGAAACACTGGAAGATGGGCTGGAAATCTGACACACCTGCTGGTGATTAGAGGCCGTAAATTAGTCCATCCTCAAGGAATTCAACCCTGAATATTCATTGGAAGGACTGATGCTGAAGCTAATGCTCCAATACTTTGGCCACCTGATACGAAGAGCCAACTCCTTGGAAAAGACCCTGATGCTGGGAAAGACTGAAGGCAAGAGGAGAAGGGGGTGACAGAGGATGAGATGGTTGGAGGATGAGATGGCATCACTGACTCAACAGACATGAGTTTGAGCAAGCTCCAGGAGATGATGACGGACAGGGAAGCCTGGCGTGCTGCAGTCATAGGGCCACAGAGAGTCAGACACATGACTGAGCAATGCAACAACAACAGAAAAGTGGAGAAAAGAAGAATGGAAGGAAATGGGGTGGGATGATCAAGAGCAAGAATCAGGAAGCACAGAGACAGAGGAAGGATCAAAAGGCAGAGAACTCGGAGTCTGGCAAGAGGGTCTAGTCCATGGACTTGAAGTTCCCAGATGGTAAGAAGCAAACTGGGCTCCTGGTGGGCATGGGTTTAATTTGTCTTCTAGGGCTTTAAATATATACAAACACATGTCAGAAAAGCAAATTATACATAATGCATATTATCTAACACATTAATATATCATATTATTAATATATATGTTTACATATTTAAATGCATAATCATATAATATATATAGATATAGACAGATAGATACACACACACATACATTCTCAGTGTATAAGTTGGTAAAGATGTGTTAAAAATACAATGTGTGCTCAGTCGCTCAGTCATATCTGACTTTTTGTGGGCCCGTGGACTATAGCCCGCCAGGCTCCTCTGTCCATGGGACTCTCCAGGCAAGAATACTGGAGTGGGTTGCCATTTCCTACTTCAGGGGAGCTCCACGACCAAGGAATCGAGCCCCAGTCTCATGTATCTTGCATTGGCAGGCAGATTCTTTACCACTGAGCCACCTGGGAACCATGACTGCAGCCATGAAATTAAAAGACACTTGCTCCTTGGAAGAAAAGCTATGACAAACCTAAACAGTGTCATAAAAAGCAGAGACACCTGCTTTGCCAACAAAGGTCCATCTAGTCAAAGCTATGGTTTTTCCAATAGTCATGTACAGATGTGAGAGTTGGACCATAAAGAAGGCTGAGTGTCAAACAACTGATACTTTCGAACTGTGGTGTTGGAAAAGACTCTTGAGAGTCCCTTGGACTTTAAGGAGATTCAACCAGTCAATCCTAAAGGAAATTAACCCTGAATATCCATTGGAAGGACTGATGATGAAGCTGAAGTTCTAATACCTTGACCACCTGATGAAAGAGCCAACTCATTGGAAAAGACCCTGATGATAGGAAAGACTGAAGGCAAAAGGATAAGAGGGCGGCAGGGGATGAGATGGTTAGATAGCATCACTGACTCAATGGACATGAATTTGAGCAAATGGGAGACAGAGAGGGACAGGGAAGGCTGGCATGCTACAGTCCATGGGGTAACAAAGAGTCGGACACGGGTTAGTGACTGAACAAAACAACACCTGGAAAACCCCCCAAAAATACACAATGGTCAACCTCACAGTTGGCATAAGTTCAATGGATTTTTTTTTTAGATATTGTTACTTATACCTAGAAGCAAGCTTTCAATGAAACTTTCAAACCTAGATTCACATTTTTAAATTGATGCAGAAAACCATAGATGAATATAAAAATAACAGCATATAATTTAATGAATATACATGTGATTTTCCTGGTTTTTCTCATTCATGGAGCCTCTATTTTTCATCATTGTACCCCTCACTCAAATATACAGTTGTTCAAGGATTTTGCTTATCTTTCTCTTTAAAGAAACAATAATCATTCCAGGTTGAATAACAAGATGTTGAGCTTTGACTGAGCCTTTAGATCTCTATCTAACAACAGTAAGACAGCCATGCATCTGTTCTTAGTTGTCATAATAAACTACAGGGGGCAGTTTGATATAGTATAATTGACTTTACCAGAGGTTGAAAAATAGGAAATGATGTTATGTTTCATGACTAGTTCAGTTAGATCTTACATAAAATAAGACAACTTGGCATTCCATTGCTTACCTCCTTCCTTCAGGCTGAAATAACCCTCTATTATCCAAAACAAAGCACTTCATCAGAAGATCACAATTTGTCTTGGTAATAAAGCTAATTGTGTAATCAATCACAATCATATTGTTTGAATATGATGATTCTAAGTCTAGGCAACAATTCAGTCCTTCACATGAAAATGAGACAAATTAGGTAACACATTAACAAAATGTGTTTTGTCTTCCTAACTTCCAACCATCTACTGATTAAGCCATTATGCTGCCTAAGAGAATGGATTAAGTATACATACTGAAGTTCATGATTTTTCTTTAATTTCCAAATCATTATAACTGGTTTTCTGGGTAAATACTACTGCTGAGGGCTTCTTTACCACTATTGCTGGTGGTAAAGAATCCACCTACCAATGCAGGAAATGTAAGAGACACAGGTTAAATCCCTGGATTGGGGAGATCAGAGGAGGGCATGGCAACCTACTCCAGTATTCTTGCCTAGAGAATCCCATGGACAAAGGAATCTGGTGGGCTACAGTCCTGGGGGGTCGCAAAGAGTCAGACACAACTGAGGCAAGTTAGCACATATGCTTGCACTATTGCCGAATTAAAATATCTATTAAAATAATCTATGAGTTATGATCACTAAACTTAAGCTTAGAAACTCATGTTTATATTTTATTGTATTTTTATAAGGAGCTATAGCTCACCTAATTCAAGTATGTTTAATACAACTTTAAAAGTAATATAACAAAATAGTAATATTAACCAACATTTTCACAAGCCTGAAAACTGCCATAGCCTATGCTCATTTTAATGTGTTTCTGCACAACAGTCAACCACAATTTCATATACACATTTATTAATGTATTCAACAAAGATTTATTCAATTAATTATGTCCTAGGCACAGTGCTGAGCATTAAGAAAACAACATTAAACAAGATACCCATGTTCTATGTCCTCCTGGAGTTCAAATTCATAAACACACTGGTGTCAGAAGAGTTTTCTCAGCAATAGGGCTAATTTGCTGAATTCACCGATTTACTGATTTGTCAAGAATATATAGACATATTGGAGAAGGAAATGGCAACCCACTCCAGTATTCTTGCCTGGAAAATTCCATGGGCAGAAGAGGCTAGTGGGCTACAGTCTATGGGGTCACAAAGAGTCAGACACAACTGAGTGACTGAGCATACAGACATATTTTCCACATTTAGGAAATCAAAAATTCTTACTGAAGTTGTTAAAACCTTGCTTTAAAGTCAGTAGCAATCTTGTCAAAACTGTTAAAAATCATGTTTTGTTAAGTCAGTATGTTTTGTAAATTTGGTGATGTGGCCCTTAGACAAGTTAATCATCAAGTGGAGAGTAGGGTACCACTGAGTAGACCTGGAGATGTTTCTTCCCATCTTTGTTGTCGCTGTTGTTGTTTGAGTCACTGAATTGCGTCCAGTTCTTTGGGACCCAGTGGACTGTATGGGCAGGTGAATTCTTTACCACTGAGCCACCTGGGAAGCCCTCTGCTACCCTTGTGTGTATGTGTGAAGTCACTCAGTCGTGTCTGACTCTTTGCGACCCCATGGACTGTAGCCCATCAGGCTCCTCTGTCCATGGGATTCTCCAGGCAAGAATACTGGAGTGGGTTGCCATTTCCTTCTCCAGGGAATCTGCCCAACACAGGGATCGGACCCAGGTCTCCCAAACTGTAGGCAGACGCTTTATCATCCGAGCCACCAGGGAAACCTGCTACCCTTGCTGATGTCCAAATCCCAAGACTAACTTGTTAGTCCTTTACTAAAATGCTCACTGGACCTCACCAAACACTGTGCGCAAAGATCGCAGGAGGAACTTGAATCTGCCTGGTAGACGTGGGACTCAGGGTTGCGGAACTGTCACGCCTATAGCCAGCCCCTAAGGTTGGAAATTCAGAGTTGAAACCTGACACTATCTGGTATTAAGCCATGTTTAGATTCACAAATTCATAGCAACACAGCAAACCAAAGGAAGAAGGGCCAAGAGTTCTTTGGAGGTAAGACACATTCCGGCAAAATCAGTGTGAAGTTGTCACAGTGCTCTGACTTTATAGAAAGTGGTGAGGCTGAAGCAGGTATCTGATGTATTATTGGTGAACTTTTCATCTCCTCAGCAGACATTACGGCTACACTGGTTAATTATTAAACTTGAACTGTCTCTACCTTGGAAATTTCAAATCCAGTGGAGAAAGAAAATGCCGTATGACCACAGGCACGTTTTAAACTTCTGCGCCTACCTCTCATCAATAATGAGCTGGGAATTATAGTGATAATTATCCCATCCGGCAATGAGGTGGATGAAATGAGATAATAAAGATTAAGTGCTTAGAACCTGCTTCTCAGAGCTGATACCTGGAGCGCTTCCAGAACGGGTAAAAAGGTAAACAGATTTTGTCAATGGCACAAATGGTACACAGATCTCAGAGGTCCATCCAGGGAGCTTCCCAGCTTTCAGACATCTTTGTCCTTGTAGAGGAGACAACTGAATCCACCAAGAATCAGATCACAGACTTGCAGCCCCTCCAAGGGCTCTGCATTTTATCCTCTAGACTCTGAAGATACTTGAGTCTTTTTAATAAGAGAAGTGTCACAATGAAATGTGCATTTTAAACAGAGTGTCAAAAACCCAGGAAGAGCAAAATTAAAAGCATTAGATCAATAAAAATAATTAGTAAGAGTTTATTGTGCACATAAAAATAGTTTTCAAACTGGGAGCTCTGAAATCCAAAACTGACATGACACTCAAGAGAAATAACATTGCAGGATGGCCTAGAAAGTGAAACTAAGGATTGTTTGACCTTAACACTGATTCATTTTTAAAAGGGGGGTTTCTCCATACAGCAGTGTGTGAGTGCCAAGTTGCTTCAAGTCATGTCCCACTCTTTGCAACTCCTGGACTGTAGCCCGCCAGGCTCCTCTCTCCATGAGGCTCTCCAGGCAAGAATACTGGAGGGGGTCGCCATGCCCTCCTCAAGGGGATCTTCCCAACCCAGGGATCAAACCTGCATCTCCTGTGGCTCCTGGATTTCAGGCAGATTCTTTATTGCTTCAGCCACCAGGGAAGCCACGCAGCAGGGAATTGGTCAAAAGTGATTATCTTATACCATTTTCAGTAAGAAGACTAAAGTTTCTCTTGTGATTACCAGAGGTATTTATTTATAAGAAACAAGTTTCACTTCTGTTTATGCAGTAAACTAGATTTAGTTTTGCTTATGTGGCTTAAAAGGTTTTGTCTGCTTGGGAAATTTTGAAGCCTCCTCTCCATGTTATTTTAACAGGATCATTCTCCTAATAGTATAGATGATTGGATATAGGTAGGGATTTCAATATGTCTGGAGATAGATCCAGGTTCAAGTAAGTTACCATCTTACTTGAGGGTGGCTCTGATGGTAAAGAATCTGCCTGCAGTGCAGGAGACTCAGGTTCAATCCCTGGGTCAGGAAGATCCTCTGGAGAAGGGAATGGCAACCCACTCCAGGATTCTTGCCTGGAGAATCCCATGGACACAGGAGCCTGGCGGGTTACAGTCCATGGGGCTGCAAAGAGTCTGACACAACTGAGCGACCAACACTTTCACTTTCTTTCACAAGTGTAAGTATAGCCAGATACAGGTATAGTATAAACAAGTACTGGTGTAGATGCAGATATGGGTGCAAGCGTAGACGTGGCATTTAACCAGTGAAAGAAGTTTCTTCCAAGAACCAGGCTAAGTGCTTCACATATATTATTTCAGAAACTAACAAAGAATCTTTTGGTGGCCAAGGAGTTCATATTCAGGAGCAAGGGAGGGTTTTGCCATGAGAAGTTTCAAAGAGGAATAATACTGAAACACACCTGAGCCACAAGGGCAGCTCCAAATGAATTTTAAAGCTCCCAGTGATTTTGAAACCCAGCCTGCAGGGGGCAGTAGCGGACCCAGAGCTGTTTCTGGAGAGCCACGTGGCAAGGAGCTGAGGACAAAGGGGGCTGGGGCCTTGGCCACATTAATAACAATGTACTTTCAGGATGCAGTGGGCACTATATCCATTATCTAACCGAGTGCCCCAATAAATTTGTAGGACAGCCTCGACTATCCCCGCTTTATAGATAAGAAACCTACAGTCAGTGGGAGGCGCTTCATGAGCTCTAGCTGGAGAATCACAGATTCTGATTTTCTTTTTAGAAAAGTAATCCTGGCACAAGTAATCTGAGTATAAATTACATCTCGTTCTCTTTTCTTTAAAAAGACTAGGGACAGATTGTCAGGCGACAAACTTGAAAGCAGAGAGCTCAAACTCACTGCTTTCACAGCGGTCAGTGCCAAAGGGTAGGGGCTGGAAGTAAGCCATTGACATGGCAAAGGTCAACGAGAAAGGGAGGGGAAGGCCAGAGAGAAAAAGTCTAGAATGACTCCCAGACAGCTCTTTGCAGGCTGGGGATTTGGAAGGCCCTGCAGGTTTAGTGGGGGTCACGGTGGAGCTGATTTCAGTTCTGAATGTTTTGAGAATAAGGCATGACTGGTTATGGAAGTGCCACTTGGAGAAATTCATCTGGTGCTCAGGAGCAGGACCTGCAAATCAGGCATCATGTAGCTGGTGATGCTCTACTGAGAAGCCCACTGAAAAGGGAGTGATGGGAAGCACGTTGACTCGTGACTCCACAGCTGTGCCACCTCCTCCTAGAAGCACTCCGTGATGACACAGCTCAGCAGGACCGGACCTGCTCATGGAGGGAAAGATCACCAGGTATACAAGCATCAGATAAAATAATGCCATCACAAGGTCTTGCAAGGTATCAGGATAGACAGCTTCACGCAATTCCCTGACACCAGATACCTGAGACTCACACCTAGGGCATGAAGTTGTTCCCTGAAAGAAAGGCTTAAAGACTCAGGAACAGAAGAGGTGGCTCTGCCACAGCCATGAAGCCTTCCTGGAGGGCACTCGTGTGACCAGAGTAGCTAAATTCAGTAAATAAGAAAGAACCACTGGGCTTCCCAGGTGTCATCAGTGGTTAAAAAAACAAACAAGCAAAAAACCCAACTTCCAATGTAGGAGATCTGGGAGACCCAGGTTCGATCCCTGGATCAGGCAGATCCTCCGGAGGAGGGCATGGCAACCCACTCCAGTATTCTTGCCTGGAGAGTCCCCATGGACAGAGGAGCCTGCTGGGCTATCGTCCACGGGATCACAGAGAGTCGGACACGACTGAAGTGACTTAGCACACACGCAAGAAAGAACCACCTTGAATGAGATGTGGCTGTCTCTCCATGTCATCTTCAGGAAATAGAAGCATCAGCAAAGAAAGCTTTTAAAGAAAGGATCT
This sequence comes from Dama dama, assembly GCF_033118175.1. NCBI lineage: Eukaryota > Metazoa > Chordata > Mammalia > Artiodactyla > Cervidae > Dama > Dama dama. The sequence goes on from NC_083707.1 coordinate 8,960,223, forward strand.
CAAAAGTATTATGCAGCATTTTGTTGTCCTCTCCCTCACATGATCAGAATAATATACTATACTAAGACACAGCTTGAGACTTCATTTGGCCTTATTCTAAAGATACAGTATCTGCGGCCTGAATAGCCTGCCTTTAAAAATCATTTGGGTCTTCCCTGATGGCTCAATGAAGAATCAGCCCGCAATGTAGGAAACCCAAGCTCAATCCCTGAATCGGGAAAATCCCCTGGAGAAGGGAATGGCAACCCACTCCAGTATTCCTGCCTGGAGAATCCCACGGACAGAGGAGCCTGGCAGGCTAAAGTCCATGGAATTGCAAAGAGTCAGACATGACTGAGCGACTAACACACAAAAATCACTAAATAAAAAATATTCTAGACCCTTCACTATAAAGTCTGTTAAACTAAGACAAACTGTGTTCAAATGAGAACAGCGGTTGATGACCACTTTTATTTAAGAAGTTAACATTTTTTCCCCTTCGAGTTTAAAATACTCAGAAAACAAAATCAGCATGCTGTCCATAAGAGAACAGGGCCCTCCTGGTGCAGAGTGTATCAAGGACTTCTAAGGGAAGATTATTGCTCTGTTTTGGATCCTTAATTCAAAGCATGTCTAAATGCTTTGAGGCTTACAGGCAGATTTTCATGATTATGTGGAGAACTGCATATAAAAGATAAAAAATGTGATATAAACAAAACCACCTCTGTGAGCAAAGAGCAACACACACAGCCCTCAGGAAGAGAGTCAGGAAAAACAGAGGATGACAGATAAATGGCCTCAAGTCTAGTGGAAAGAAAAATGGTTTTCATTCCCCCTGCTATGCAACTCCCAACTCCATTTCAGCCAGTCATTGTTAAAGCCATTTAGAATTTAACTTAATTTTTTAAAAATTTATTAACTATCTTTTCAATGTGTTTCCCTAATATTTTGTATCTACCATTATGATAGTATATTGAAAGCTAAGAGGGATTATTTTTAATAACATCATTCTATATTCTATTAACAACTGTTTCTATTTTTTTTTTTTTCGATGAACCAGTGTAAGTTTATTTTTTAACTTTTAATGTTATATTGGAATATAGCCAATTAACAACGCTGTGATAGTTTCAGGGGCACAGTGAAGGGACTCAGTCACACGTGTACATGTGTCCATTCTCCCCCAAACCCCCCTCCCATCCAGGCTGCCCCATAACACAAGCAGAGTGCCCGGTGCTCTAGAGTAGGTCCTTGTTGGCGATCCATTTCTAACGCAGCATCCCAAACTCTCTAACTGTCCCTTCCCCCCACATCCTTCCCCCAGCAACCATAAGTTTGTTCTCTAAGTCTGTGAGTCTTTTTCTGTTTTGTAAGTTCATTTGCATCATTTATTTTTAGACTCCACATATAAGCAATGTCATACAATATATTTCCTCTGTTAGGCTTACTTCAGTCAGTGTGATATCTCCTGTTTCATCCATGGTGCTGCAAATAACATTATTTCATTCTTTTGAATGGGTAATATTCCATTGCATCTGTGTACCACATCTTCATCCATTCCTCTGTCGATTATATACTATATACTTCTCTATGCAATGCCCATTCCTAAATATACACCTACATATATAAGCAAACACATACACAATATTTTATGTTTTGCCTAATCCTTTCTGGCTGAATCTTTCAAAGCTGATAGAAATATAACTTGAGAGTCTCACTAAGAGTAATACTGGTTCTAGTCCATATATCTTGCCCTAAATAATTCAGTAATATTAGAAAGATACCTTTAAATGATAGGGATATTTTTGGCATAGAAAAAAATGTAGAACACAACCAGTATACAAATGTTCTTTGGTCAAGTAACTTCATCTATTCTCCTGGACAGTATAGTTGACATAATGAAATTTTACAAATTAAAATTTTAAGAGACTCACAGCCCAATCCACAAATCTAGCATTTACTCAAGATGTAGCTCAATTCCAGAAACTTTTTCCTTTTTTCCTCTGTTCTATAGCTCTCTGAAACAATGTATCATCCTAGAAGTTGACTGTTTTCTTTTTTTTACCAAAAAGTGGCTGTGATTTCTTCAGATTTCCATATTTGGGTTGGTTATTTATCTAGCATCCACTAAGTTTTTAGGAAAAAGTACTTTTTTTTCCTTCAGAGCTAGATCAGTATGGAAAAAAATCTAAATTTGTGATTATATGAATACCAACCTCAGTGCAATTCCTCTAGTTCTAGTTGTTTGGTCTTAGAAGAACATTTAAATAAAAAGTGAAGTTATATATGCCCATCAGTCTGAGTCCTTAAGGGAGCTGTGGACCTTACAACCAGGTTGCCTCATAAATGTTCATGCAGTTCAACAAACCAACAGATACAAGTGAATAATACAAACGTTAAGAAATAACAATGTCATTTGATGGTGATACATGCCAGGAAATAATCTTTAAACACACACAAAGATGATGCTGACAAAAAGTTTTTAATGTTTATTCTACAGTAATAAATTTTAAAGTATTTAACAGCTCATGAAACCAGAAAGTTCAACAAAAGTATATTCATTTGCAAGTACATATACATATATAACTATTTAAAGTCCATATTTATATAGCTAAGCATATGTTTAAATAATTGAGTATACATAAGTATATATATGTGTGTGTGTGTGTGTGTGTGTGTGTGTGTGTGTGTATATATATCTTTCAACCTTTAGTTATAATTTTTAGGAATTTTGTAAACAAAATAGAGAAAAAAGTAGGTTTGAGACCTGGTTAAAATTAAATTATAGTTCCCATGAGAATTCCACCTCTAACACTTCTTTTGATTCTTTCTTGTCTTTTTCTGGGCAGACCGCTTTAACAGAATGCAACAGACTAAGTGGCTTAAACAGCACACATTTACCTTTCACAGTTGTGAGGCTAGGAAGTCCAAGATCAAGGCGCCAGCACATTCAGTCTCTGGTCTGCGGATGGTCACTCTTACTCTGTGTCCTCCATGGCACAGAGAGTGATCTCTCTTTTCCTCTTCTTATAAAGCCACTAATCCCATCATGAGGGCCTCACCCTCATGACCACATCAAACCCTAGTATCCTCCCAATGGCCCCACCTCCAAATAGCACATTGAAGATTAAGGCTTCAATATATGAATTTAGGGGCTTCCCAGGTGGTGATAGCAGTAAAGAACCTGCTTGCCAATGCAGGAGACATAAGAGACACAGGTTTGATCCCTGGGTCTAGAAGATCTCCTGGAGGAGGAAATGGCAACCCACTCTGGTGTTCTTGCCTGGAGAATCCTCTGGATAGAGGAGCCTGGCAGGCTACGGTCCACAGGGTTGCAAAGTATCAGATATGACTGAAGCAACTAAGCATGAGCACGTATGAATTTACAGGGGGATACGATTCTGTCCACAGCACTTCTTATCTCTTCACCCATCACTTCGTTTATCTTCAAAAGAAAATTATACATGGACTGTGAAAACCATGGGTGCTAGAGATGCAGACACATAAGTCCAATGATGCACCAGATAGTGTATTAGGTAGAAAGGTAGAAGATTCTGAGGGTGAAAGACATCATGAATTAATAGCAATTAATTTTATTGAATTGCTAATGGCAACCCACTCCAGTATTCTTGCCTGGAAAATCCCATGGACTGAGGACCCTGGTAGACTACAGTCCATGGGGTTGCAAAGAGTTGGACACGACTAAGTGACTTCACTTCACTTCACTTCAATTTTATTGAAAAATGTGGTTTTATATCTAGTTAAAATTGGTTTTACAATACAAATACTGCTACATGCCTTTTATATGTTCTATATTAAATTTGTTCAACTGCATACATGAACTGTATTAAAAGGCATGTACGAAATGAACACTCCAGGTAGCAGCTTATAAGCACTGTCTCCAGAGCCAGATGGGTTAGGTTTGAACACCTGTTCTGCCACTTACTAGCTGACTTTGGGCAAGTTAACTGACCTGTCTGTGCAACAATTTTCTCATCTGTAAAAGAGGAATAACAATAGTATCCACCTCATGCAATGGTTGTAAAGATTAAATGAGCTAATTTATATAAAGCATCAATATGCATATTATACAAAGAACATTTCTGATAGATAGTTAATACTGAATGCTTGTTATTATTAGCAATAAGTGAAAAGATTGCTAAATATGAAGATGACACCCAAAAATATGCTCTCAGAGGAAATTCAATTATAAATAAGACTGTAAATAAATATGGAATTCAATACCAAGTCATGGAAAACTAACCCTAATAATGTAGGGAGCTTCTGAATTGGTTAAATCGCATGTCACTGTGTACCAAGGGTAAACATTTACGAGGATAACCAGAACAGCCATCAAATCAAATGAAGATACTTTAGGTTCACTGCTGAATCTACAAGAACTCAACCAACATCTGCTAAATACATAAATGGAGAAATGTAAGCACCAACTGAATCACTTATGCATGAGCAACATTCAACATAAATGAGGGCAATGAACTGAGCCAGTCAGGGTTTCAGGGAAGCACACCAGACATCTGGTCAACAACAAGAAAGGAACCGTTATGGTCTGCTCGTTTCTGAAGACTGCACATTAGCATTAATGAGAGTAAGAAACACAAATGCTGGCTAAACATATCTAGGAATTTAACACCTAAATGCCTTGAACTCACCTACACAGAACTACCTAGAAGCCAGCTGTCAAAGACATCATGAGAAGTCTAGTGAAAAAAAAGCAATAATTAACCACTGACTCCAAAAATACAGACAAGAGAGCCGATACAGATAGACCCATTGCCTGTTCAGCCACTGAAATCACTTCTTTTAGAAACACCACAGGATTTACCGCAGAATAAAATAAAAAGTGAAAGTGGAAGTGTTATTCACTCACTCACATCCGACTCTTTGCAACCCCATGGTCTATATAGCCTGCCAGACTCCTCTGTCCATGGGATTCTCCAGGCAAGAATAGTGGAGTGGATAGCCATTCCCTTCTCCAGGGGATCTTCCCAATCCAAGGATTGAACCCTCATCTCCTGAACTGCAGGCAGATTCTTTATGATCTGAACCACCCGGGAAGCTGGAGTCCTCCAAAATAAGAGATTTTATTGTTATTATTAGCAATAAATGAAAAGATTGCTAAATATTAACAGGACACCCAAAAATACACTCTCAGAGGAATTTCAATTATAAATAAGACTGGAAATAAATATGGAATTCAATACCGTTAGCCCAAAAGGTATTAGCAAAGGTATTAGCCCAAAAGTTGGGCCTATAAGGGAGCTCTATAGAAAGACAGCTTTGCTTTATTAAGAACCAGCTCTTTCTTTGTTGCAAATCACAATCTATGACTTGTAGCCACAGGTCTGGCTGACAGAGTCTTTTGTCACAGTGTGACTTTAATGTATAAATAGCTAAAATTTCCAAATCAAGCTGCTTGAGGATGTCATGAAAGTCCCAATAGGCTTTTAAAGTTCTATTTCTAGAGTAGTTAAGCAACAGAAAGTTTAGTAAGCATTTCTGTGCTGCCCTGTACTTTGGGCTATTTCAAAGCTTGCTAGATAGCCATATTTCTCTACATGTTAATATTTCCAAGTTTTCATGTTCATGTATTTTCAGTGTGCTAAAATGCTTAAAAATCCCCTGTTTCTTGTCTCAGGACAACTGCTTAATTCCCAAAGACAGACACAAGTATTATTGAGCAGGTGAGCCAAGGAATGAATGGGGGTTGAAAAGAGGAGATACTGAAAGCTGATAATTCATGTTGTTGTTGCTCAGTCATTGCCACCTCATGGACTGCATCACACCAGGCTTTCTCATCCTTCACAATCTCCCGGAGTTTGCTCAAACTCATGTCCATTGAGTCTGTGATACCATCCAACCATCTCATCCTCTGTCAACTCCTTCTCCTCTTGCCCTCAATCTTTCCCAGCATCAGGGTCTTCTCCAATGAGTCAGCCCTTCACATCAGGTAGCCAAAGTATCAGAGCTTCAGCTTCAGCATCAGTCCCTCCAATGAATATTCAGGGTTGATTTCCTTGAGGATTGACTGGTTGGATCTCCTTGCAGTCCAAGGGACTCTCAAGAGTTTTCTCCAGCACCGCGATCCAAAAGCATCAATTCTTTGGCACTCAGCCTTCTTTATTAAATCTAACATATTATGATCATTCCCTTAGCAGTAAAGAATTGTCAGAAACACGATGTGATTTGAACTCATTAGGTCTCTACTAACACTATTTTAAGTCTTAAAGCATGTAATCCTTCACTTCTTTGACCATTGTGTCCAACAGCAGCACAGTGCAACACAAAAAATAGTCTAAACAAAAACGAGACTTTGATATTTACACAGACTCGGCTGGCTCATTAAAAATAAAGTGATTAAACAATAAAAGGCAAGTCACTAATACTTACAGAATACCTACTGAATCTGAACTTCTCATTACAGAGCTAGAATAAATGTACTTGGAAGAATCACCCCTGAAGTTTCTGAGGAGCAGCTTGGTTTGTGAAATGCTAGTACAGGCAGCCCTGAGAGGGAAGTTAAGGAAGAAAAGATCTGAACAGATTTAAAACTGTTTGGAAAGAGTAAGTAGAGGGGAGGCAACGAGAAAGGAGATAAAGGGGTAAACTTTGCAAACAAGTTCTCTCTGGGGACAGGGTGACACAGAGATAGACACAGAAGACCTACTCAACTGAGAGAGGAGAAATCAGCATCTGCACTGGAGCAGAGGCATGAAGGGAGAGCGGAGGTACAATTCAATCCAGAGACTGAGAGGCAGAAAGTTAATGTTTCTAGGCTTTTCTCAAAGCCAACCTGTCTCCTAAGTATGAGGGAGGAAGCCATGCCATATATTTGCATATATTCAATGCAAATACAGAAAGCTTGAAGTAGCTGATTGCTTTGTAAATTAAGCACTAAGTGTTCTTCGTTCTGAAAAGGTAAGTGACGAAACTTCTCATTAGTATTTCATCCATGCCTTAAACTATTACAACTACCATCCATTCAAACATGAACTCTAGGATTGATGAATTAGGCTGGGCAATTAGAACAGCTAAAAAGCCATATTGAAAAAAATTCATCAAGTTTTCACCAAGGCAGGGTTGACTGTGACAGCCTTTGTAAGTTGTGGGTGTCAGATCACCTGTGATTACCATCCTCTATAATTAATCATTACGATTTCCACATCACAGCTTATTTTCAAGTCATTCATTCTAGGGGAGGATGAAGAATTATTCTCTTGCTATAAACAACCTATTTCTATTGAACTGACCCAGCTCTTTCATTCGTTTTTGGAGGCTCTGGCAAAGGATGCCTTTTCTCAGCTTCCCAGCTTCCAGAACCTGCCCACATTCCTAGGTCCATGTTCACCTACCTGCATGTTCAAAGTCAGGAACATTGCATCTCATCTTCCTTAGTCATCTCTCTCTGCTGAGATTTCCACAGTTGGACTGAGCTCACCCAGGTAATGCAAGAAAACCTTCTCCCATCACATAATCATACCTGCAAAGTAGTTTTTGCTATGCAGTCTAACATATTTGGGCTTCCCTAGTAGTAGCTCACTGCTAAAGAATGTGTCTGCAATGCAGGAGACACGGGTTCCATCCCTGGGTCAGGAAGATCCCCTGGAGAAGGAAATGGCGACCCATCCCAGTATTCTTGCCTGGGAAATACAGGGACAGAGGCGTCTGGTGGGCTTCAGTCCATGGGGTTGAAAAAGATTCGGACATGACTTAGCAACTAAACAACAACTAACATATTTAGAGGTTCTGGGGGTTAAGATATGGACAATCTGGGGGAAGGAAGCATTACTCTGTCCACCACACATTTATCATTTCTTCTCATTTATGATAAGTATTTTTCAGTGTGCTTCTCAAGAAATATTCACCTAATCCAAGTTTGGAAAGGTTTTATCTTGTTTTCTAATAGATGTTTTATAGTTTTAACATGTATGCTTAGATCTACATCTATTTCAAGTTAAATCTCATCTGTGGTATGAGGTATGTATTGATGTTTATTTGTCTGATATATAATTAGCTGTTATAACATCATTTATAAAAATGATTATAATTTCCTACTGGAATTACCTTGGCAACTTTGTCAAAATTTATTGACCATATTTGCCTGGGTATATTTCTATATTCTCCACTTTCTTCTAGTGATGTGTGTCTACCTTTTAGTTAATTATACTGTTTTGATTACGGTCACTTTTCAGTAAGTCTTTTAACTTCTAGAGCTTTCTCTGGAAATGTGGCTTCAATATTAAAATCTTTGTCAATTAAAAATTAATGACAGAATTCATTAGGTAATAATAATAATGAATTGCTATAAATTTGGTATACTTTTATCTATACTTATACAAAAACTGTGCCATTTTTACTGTTTACAGTAACTAGGACATGGAAGCAACCTAGATGTCCATCGGCAGATGAATGGATAAGAAAACTGTGGTACATGTACACAACGGAATATTACTCAGCCATTAAAAAGAATGCATTTGAATCAGCTCTAATGAGGTGGATGAAACTGAAGCCTAATATACAGAGTGAAGTAAGTCAGAAAGAAAAACACCAATACAGTATATTAATGCATCTACATAGAATTTAGAAAGATGGTAATGATGACCCTATACGCAAGACAGCAAAAGAGACACAGATGTAAAGAACAGACTTTTGGACTCTGTGGGAGAAGGCGAAGGTGGGATGATGTGAGAGAATAGCATTGAAACATGTATATTATCTTATGTGAAACAGATCGCCAGTCCAGGTTCGATGCATGAGACAGGGCTCTCAGGGCTGGTGCACTGGGATGACCCTGAGGGACGGGATGGGAAGGGAGGTGGGAGGGGGGTTCAGGATGGTGGACATATGTACACCCATGGCTGATTCATGTCAATGTATGGCAAAACCACTACAATATTGTAAAGTAATTAGCCTCCAATTAAAATAAATTAATTAATTTTAAAAAACTCTATTTTTTAAGATCCAGCTGAAAACATTACCCAGCTGAGAATATATCCAATAATTGCTCCTTATTAAGAAGTCATAATATTTATTATCTATACTGCCCTTGAAATATATTTTATATACAATCTTGCATTTTTAATAATATCCGTAATATTTCCCATTCTAAATGAAAATACTCTCAAATGGATGAAACAAAATACATTTGCATCTCTAGTGCTTTGCATTTAGCAGGTGTTCAGTAAAGAACTATCAGTAACACAGAAGGCTCCTGAAAACAAAAGAAAAAAGAAGAGCTCTTTCTGGCAAGTGGAAGTAGTATATTATCATTTGTGGTTAATAAAAGATGCATCCTATAAACAATAATATTCTACAGCACTCACCAAGCCAAAAGTGAATAAGAGTGGGGAAAAAAATCAGCAGGACAATATTTAAATACTACTGGAGAACTAGTTTAGGCAGATCTAAAAATAGACATGGCTGCTGTCAAACACTAGGCCTTGAGGAATCAGTGCAGTTCATCTGAGATCCTGACTCTGTTTCTCTTCTTATGTGATTATAAAAGACTGTCCTCATTTCTTTTCCATCAAGTGTTCCTTTATCCTTCAGACAGATTTTTTTCAAACTGCTTGAGATGTACCTAACGAAATTATCCATGCTGCCAAAATCTCTTGGCCTTGAGTAAGAAGATTTGGTTCATCATTTCAAAAATGTGTACCATGCGCCTACTCTGATCACAGGTGTGGTATATGAAAAGATAAGGTGCATGCACAGCCTAGTGCAAAGACAGATACACATGCAAAGGGGAGTCAGCGAGGCAGCGGCTTGTGTGCGGAGCACAGTCCTCCTGCACATCAGTGGCAGGAGACAAAGCTGAAAGCTGGGTGACCTCAAGGACACGTAGGATTTCCCCGCAGAAACCCAAAGAAAGGGAATAACATTGGAGGTGGGACTTCAGAGCTTTCCTTTGGAAGAGAGATGCAGTTTTTCACATTCTTCCAAAGATATGGTTTTTCCAGTAGTCATGTACGGATGTGACAGTTGGACCATAAAGAAGGCTAAGCACTAAAGAATTGATGCCTTTGAACTGCGTTGTTGGAGAAGACTCTTGACAGTCCCTTGGACTGCAAGGAGATCCAACCAGACCATCCTAAAGGAATCCAACCCTGAATACTCACTGGAAGGACTGATACTGAAGCTGAAGCTCCAACACTCGGGCCACCTGATGCAAAGAGGCAATTCACTGGGAAAGACCATGATGCTGGGGAAGATTGAGGACAGGAAGAAAAAGGAGTGACAGAGAATGAGATGGTTGGATGGCATCACCAACTCATGAGTTTGAGCAGACTCCAGGAGATTGTGAAGAACTGAGAAGCCGGGCGTGCTGCAGTCCGTGGGGTTGCAAAGAGTTGGCCATACTTAGTGACTGAACAAGAACAACAACAACAACAAATTCGAATTAACATCATCTGTTTTGGATGATCTTCCAGATGGCTGAGTGTTTCTTTGAAGATTTTTAGTGCATTACCTAACACATTGGTATGAGCTCATTTGTGAAGGTGACAGGCACTTGTTCTCACGTCCGCTGGACAAGCTGAGGGCACGCGGGAGGCATGGCTGTGTTAAAGAATAACCCCAGGAACCAGGGAGGACTCACTGGGGGCTAATTAGGTACTGATGACTCTGAGAACATCATGAAGACAGAACCTGAAGTTTCCAGGTGCTGGGAGTGCTTCTGAGCATCTATAGGAAGTCGGGATGGAAGGGCTGCAGATAAAGAGGATCAGGTCACACTGATGTCACGACCTTGCTGTATGCTGTGCTGGGTTCCTACGGCTGCCATAACAAAGTCCCAACAACTGGGCAGCTTAAAATTCCAATAACTGGAACTTCCCTGGTGATCCAGTGGTGAAGAATTTGCCTGCCAAAGCAGGGGACATGGGTTTGATCCCTGGTCTGGGAAGATTCCATATGCCTCAGGGCCACAAGAACTGAGCCCGCACACCTATAGCCCAAGCACAAGAGAAGTCACTCCAGCCAAACGCCCGCCCACAGCAACTAGAGAGTAGACCCCAATCGCCACCACTCGAGAACCCCTGCAAACAGCAACCAAGAACCAGTGCGGCCAAAAATAAATCAATAAAATAAAATCATTCCAACAGCCGGGCAGCTTAAAACACCATAAATGTACGGTCTCACCGTTCTGAAGGCTGGGAGTCCAAAATGAAGCTGTCAAGAGGGGCACGGCTCAGCGGAGGAGCATTGACGGCACAATGAGGGTCTCAGAAAGGCCACGCGCCCCCCTGCCCCCCGCTCTGGAGGAGGACCGCCTTCGCCTCTTCCAGGAGTCTGCTGACAGGCCGGCAGCGCTCGGCTTGCTGGTACACCCTCCGGTCACGTGGCCGTCTTCTCCCCGTGTGTCTTTCATCTTCCCTGCTTCATGCCTGCCTCTGCATCTAAACCTCCCTGTTTATGAGGACTCCAGTCATACTGGACTGGGGCCCACCCCAATGACCTCATTTTAACTGGAGAGCCTCTATGAAGATTTTATTTCCCAAAAAGGTCACATTCTGATGATCTGGGATTTAAGACTTCAACATATCTTTTTGGCAGCAAGAGACAATGCAGTCCATTACATGTGCCTTTCTGAATCCCAGACATACACTGTATAGAACATAAGCTTCATTTGGAGTAACTGGTATTTATTTAGCTCCAACATGCTTAAGAGTGGCTATCTTTTTCAATAAGTAACAGAAATCCTATGTTTAATAATTTGCCTAAGATCATATGTACACCTCTGTGTTTGATTATTATTCATACCCTTTTCCTTGATGTAGAAACATCTGACAGTTTTCAAAGACAGTGTGCCTTTTAATTCCTCATTGCCATTTCCTGATATTTAATAATTTTTCTAAATTATACCTTCTATACTTCACGATGCCTGGTTTCATGTAGTCGTTTCAGCCTTTTCTCATCCTTAAAAAATTTACGTCCAAGCTCTCTTGAAACGGATGGTGCTCTTGTGCTCCCAAACTACTGTTTGGAATTTTAATATTTTATAAGTTTTTCTTTTTTTTTAATCTCTGGTCAAAAGGAATAAATGGTATTTTAGGGTTTATTTACCCTAAGACATTTCAGCCTTTTGTATATTAATGTGAACTGAAAAATCTGAAGAAAACAATAAAATATGCAATTTTTACCAGATACATTAGCACATGGTGGTTGTGGTTTAGTCACTAAGTCATGTCCAACTCTTTCAAACCCGTGGACTGAAACCTGCCAGGCACCTCTGTCCATGGGATTTTCCAGGCAAGAATACTGAATGGATTGCCCTTTCTTTTTCCAGAGGATCTTCCCAACCCAGAGATCAAATCCTGGCCTCCAGCACTGCATGTATATTGTTTACCACTGAGCCACCAGGGAAGACATATTAGCCCATGGAATCCTCTTATTATATAATCACACAGAAAACATACTTAGGAATTACTGTCCTAAGCCATCTACCTACTCTAGATAAATTTTTTAATCCTATTCCTTAAAATTCCTTAAAACCAAAATAATCAGGTACTCAGTTTTCACACTGTCCTTTTTCTTCAGTGTTATTACCTCCAAGCCATAAGATGAAATTAAACCATTACCTTATTTCTTGTTCCTCCCATCTTCTACTTAATGAAAATAAATCACCAATTTTTCCGTCTTTCTCCTGAGTAGTCGTCTAAACTTCAGTGAACTTAAGCAGTCACGGGCATATACCTAGAATCACTTCCTTTGGCAAATCTCCTTTCTCTCATTTGAGAAAAAGTACTGCCCATTCTATTAGGCTTGTTCGGAGCCAACCCTGCCCTGAAGTGAGTCAGACTAAAATATTCCACCTTCCTTGGATCATATTTGTACACAGGACACAAAGTAAGACAGACAGATTTATCCCTGGAAGCGTTGCATTAAAAAGAAAAAGAAAAAGTGAAGGGGATTCTTGGTTTGCTTAAAAACTACAAGCTGTGAAAATAATGCAGTTATTTCATGTTCAGCAATCAATATGCGTGTATCCTTTCTGCATCAGGAAGTCTGACTCAATTTTCTCACTCAAGCATATGAGAAAGTCATAACACATGCATTTAGATATCAACAAGGCATCAGTGATCCCTATGTTGTTGTTGTCCAATTGCTAAATTATGTCCAACTCTTTGCGACCCTATGGACTGCAGCACGCCAGGTCCCCTTGTCCTTCACTATCTCCCAGAGTTTGCTGTTCATCTCCATTGAGTCGGTGATGCCACCCAACCACCTCATCTTCTGTTGCTCCCTTCTCCTCCTGCCATCAGTCTTTCCCAGCATCAGGGTCTTTTCCAATGAGTTGGCTCTTCGCATCAAGTGGCCCAAGTATTGGAGCTTCAGCTTCAGCCCTTCCAGTGAATATTCAGGGTTGACTTCCATTAGGATTGACTGGTTTGATCTCCTTGCTGTCCAAAGGAGTCTTCCCCAGCACCATAATTTGAAAGCATTAGCTGATCCCTATAGTTCATATTTACCAAAAAAATACTCAGTATAATTAAATATTTTTCCATTTAGAAGAGGTGTTAAATTCACATAGAAATAACAATAACTAGTTCCATGGAAAGAACTAGTTTTTCATTTCTGTTTCCTTTAGGAAGTACATTTTCAGGTACAACTAGGCTTTCTCTTAGAAAGTCACTTAAGAGCAGAGATAAATATGTGGCCTCATTTGCATCTTTCATAAATCTTACCAGAGTGCTCAACAAATATTTGTTAAACTGAATTATTTCTTTGATATCTTAGTAGATCATGCATCATCGAGTCTATTGATTATAATTAATTGCTCCAACTCCCATTAAGATGCATCTGCTGTATCTCAAACAGCACACCCATCTGAAGATATTCTACATAAATTGTGCTCCCGATTGAATATCATGTTGAGGGATTTCAGGAGCCTTTGTTTCTGGCAGCCTGTTTTCCCTTAGTTTGAAATATTAGTCTCTAAAGACTAGTTTCCCTTGAGCAGATTATCAAGATTAACAATCATTCTGCACTTTCTATTCCAGGAGGAAAGCTTTTTACTCAATTTCTCCCAGGAAACAAATGCAGTCTCTACCCTTCCTGGTGTGTTGGGTTAACTTATATTGTTTCTGCTGCTGCTGCTACTGCTGCAATGTCCAAAGTCTAGAGCTAGGTTGTCTGAGTAACATTGAGAACCTCAGCTTCTCAGGTGGTGCTAGTGGTAAAGAACCCACCTGCCCATGCAGGAGACATAAAGAGACGTGAGTTCAATTCCTGGGTCAGGAAGATCCCCTGGAAGAGGAAATGGCAACCCACTCCAGTATTCTTGCCTGGAGAATCCCCTGGAGCAGAGCCTGGCGGGCTACACTCCATAGAGTTCAAGAGTCGGACACACACACACACAAAAAAAAGAGTCGGACACAACTGAAGTCACTTAGCATGCATGCCACAAAGCTTGGGATTTTTCTTAAAAAGCTGTATTCCTCCAGCAAGTATAAAAGTAAGAGGTGCTTTTGATCCCCCTTTATTTCCACTGTGTTGGATTTTAAGATCTTCCTACCTTACCCCTGGGATCTCACTTAACATAAGCTTTAGCCAATGTTGTTCGAGCACCCACTTTCCACTGGTTTCTGCCTTTGACATTGTGGAAACAGCTGAGAAACACATTTTGCTTTTTCTTTTCTTTTACAAGAGATTCTTTTTTTTCCTTTTTTTTAACACCAAAAACATTTTGTATTAGCGTATAGCCGCTTAACAATGTTGTCATAGTTTCAGGTGAACGGCGAAGGGACTCAGTCATACACACACATGTACCCATTCTCCCCCCAGCTCCCCTTCCATCCGGGCTGGCACATAACCCTGAGCAGAGTTCCCTGTGCTCTACAGCAGGTCTTTGTTGGTTATCCATTTTAAATACAGCAGTGTGTACATGACCATCTCAAAGTCCCTACCTATCCCTTCCACCCCAACAATCATAAGTTTGTTTTCTAAGACTGTGAGTCTCTTTCTGCTTTGTAAGTGAGTTAATCTGTATCACTTCTTTTTAGATTCCACATATAAAACATACCTTGCTTTTGTTTTCAACAAATGTTTTTTTCCCTCTTACCATAAACCCCTGTAGCCTGATTCTCTATTTCATGATGTTTCTTTTTTTTTTTTTTTGCTCATATTTTTTGTAACTTTCTGTGTTGGTTAAGATTAGAGTTGACTGCTAGAACACAGAATTGAAATAATAGTAGCTTAAACATGATTGAATATTTTTCTCACTCACCCAATAGTCTGGGTAAAAGGCATCCAAGAGATGGCTAGGCGGCTCCTGGGGTCTGGAACACGGACACCTTCCTCAGCTGGTCACTCTGCCATCCTGAAAGGGTTGCTTCATCTTGGCGGTCTCAGAGGATTCAGCCTCACATTTGAGGTCCTGCTAGTAAGAAGGAAAAGGGGGGATGGAGGGCAGGCCTCATACCTCCTGCTCAAATCCCACTTGGCCAGAACATGGCTACACCTCTTAGACAGAAGAGTTCAGAAAATAACATTCTTATTCTTGGCTGTTAAGAACCAGAGGTTAGACAATTATAGGAAAATGAGAAACGTTATCAGGTACAATTAGTGACTCAGCAGAGTTCATCTAGACCCATCTTGTCAACAACAAGCCACCAGATTCAACCGAGTCAAGACCTGATTGAAACTACAAGGTATTTCACTCATAACAGAAGTTTAACCTTGGACTTCACTGATGAGACAGTGGATAAGAATCCACCTGCCAATGCAGGACACACAGGCTCGATCCCTGATCTGGGGAGCTTCCATATGCCGCAGAGCAACTAAGCCCGTGCGTGGCAACCACTGAGCCCGTGTGCCTGGAGCCTGTGATCTGCAGCAAGAGAAGGCACTGCAGGGAGAAGGCCACGCACCACCGTGAAGAGCGGCCCCACTCGCCACAACTAGAGAGAGGCTACATACGGCATCAAGGACCCAGCACAACCGTAAGCACATAAATACACAACTTTAAAAAAAGAGAAGTTTATCCTTGATTACAGAATGGATCCTTAGTTGTTAAGAGCCATACATTAAGAGAAGGCGTCGCCTGCTGTATTTAAAATGGATAACCAACAAGGTTACTTTAGATAGATCATCGTAGAGCACAGGGAAATCTGCTCAATGTTAGGTGGCAGCCTGGATGGGAAGGGAGTTTGGGGGAGAATGGATACATGTGTATTTATGGCTGAGTCCCTCCGCTGTCCACCTGAAACCGTCACAACGTTGTTAACTGGCTACACGCCAATATAGAAGAAAAAGGTTTTATTTTAATTCACATTGTAGTTAAATTTCCTCTTATCACTAGCCAATAGTTTCTACTGAAGCTGAATTCCTCATTACACATCTCAACTAGCCACCCAGGCACTCCCATGAGGCCCGAATTCTATGTTATTTTTCTCATTAACTGAGCAGACCATCAAGGGGTGAGTAATCCCAGTCTTTGGAATCCAGAGATTGTAAGACACCCAAAAATTCATATAAATTTTATCTTTCCTGCTTCTGCAAATAATTACATGTGCCTCCATGGGAAAATAGAAGAAACACACTTGTGTGATAACAATATAATGGTAGCACAATTAGTTCTGCTCATTTCAATCCTGCCTTTATTATGAATGCTTTCTCATTACTTTTCGTTTAACACCTGATAAAAATAAAGGAAAAGAAATTAGTGCAGGATATGGTTGAGAGTTTTTTTCATGTACTCACACAAAGGTGTTATCACAGAGACACCACTTGTTCAAAAGATGTTAGCGTCGACTTTGGAGGAAGTGAAATAATTATCCGCGGCTAGGAAAAAAGCAAGCTAGGAATTGTCTAATGTTCATCCCAAATAGCAATGAAAAATCAGGATGTAAAAATGAGTTTTGCATAGCAAGTGTGTTTTATGGTACGAAAGCATTGCTTTGAAATGAAGGTACAAGGTACATCAACTCTAAGAGCCCTATTCATCACACGAAAGGCTTCCGCAGTTGGGCGGCATTAATTCTCTGGTTTTGTATGGCGCGTCAGGCCACAGGATGCGTATTATTTCACAAGGAAATATTGGAGATGGTCAGAGGCACTTGCAGACACACATGCGGGATGGAATAATGATGCCTGGCACGTTTACTCCACGCACAGGATTTAGAGACGGGAAGCAGACGCCTTGCTCATCTTCAAAAATCAGCTCTTTAAGATGAGTTGATTGTCAAGTAAGGTTGATGGACAAGTTCAATACACCCACATTAGGGGGAGGAAGGGGGTGTGCACCAAACAATTAATACAAAACCTTGCGGAGCATAAGCATCCTGTTAATGGTCCATCCACAAGAAGGCCACCCCTCGCCATGGTAACCAGGAAGAGCTGTCGGGGTTCCCACACTTCCAGCCTCTGTCATCACTCAAGGGGACCTCGTGGATGCCTTCATGGCCCCCCCCCCGCCACTTCTGGACATGTTTTCCAAAGGTGAAGGCACTTTTTAAGAGTCGTGTTGAAGGTTCTTTTTTTAGCATCACGAATAAAATGAAATATAGCAGATCTAACTAGAAACTTGGGCTTCCCAGGTGGCTCAGTGATAAAGAATCCGCCTGCCAATGCAAGAGACACAGGTTTGGTCCCTGGGTCAGGAAGATCCCCTGGAGAAGGAAATGGCAACCCACTCCAGTATTATTGCCTGGGAAATCCCATGGACAGAGGAGCCTGGAGGGCTACAGTCCACAGGGTCACAAAAGAGTCAAACATGATTGAGTGACTAAACAACAACAGCCAACTGAAAACTGCGCAGCACGTTAGAACTTACTACAAGGGTCGGATTCCGTGTCCCATAACCAAGGTGAGAGATCGGGGCAAATGTCACGGAAGGCCAGAAGGGGTTGGAAGATGTGGTGCAAATGGACTTCAAGGAGCCTGCTACACAGGCATCACTTTCACTGTCTGGGTGAAAAGATGTCTAGGAATTGAAAGTACTTTACAATATTAATGGAGAAGCCATTTCAAAGAGAATGTGCAAATGTTCAATTGCAGCCCAACTGGATAATGGATCATCATAGGTTGTGCATTAAAGAAAGGTTCAGTTCAGTTCAGTCGTTCAGTCGAGTCTGCAACCCCATGAGTCCCATGAGTCACAGCACTCCAGGCCTCCCTGTCCATCACCAACTCCTGGAGTTTACTCAAATTCATGTCCATCGGGTCGGTGATGCCATCCAGCCATCTCATCCTCTGTCGCCCCTTTCTCCTCCTGCCCCCAATCCCTCCCAACATCAGGGTCTTTTCTAATGAGTCAACTCTTCACATGAGGTGGCCAAAGTATTGGAGTTTCAGCTTCAGCATCAGTCCTTCCAATGAACACCTAGGACTGATCTCCTTTATGATGGACTAGTTGGGTCATGACTATGAACGGCACACCTTGATGGCAGGGAAAACCTACTCACACGATCTACTTATGAATACATGTGCTGCCTCAAAACAATCTGCTCTCCCTCTCATCCCTGCTTTTCTGGCTCATTGACACCTTGTGTTTATCTTCTGTTATTAACCCTCAAGTCGTACATGTTTTGACATGTGTTTTCTGCTTGAGCAATTGATATTTTCAAATGTCTATCTCAGTCCCATCACTTCATGGCTAATAGATACAGAAACAGTGACAGACTTTATTTTATTGGGCTCCAAAATCACTGCTGATGGCAACTGCAGCCATGAAATTAAAAGACACTTGCTACTTGGGGGGGAAAAAAAGCTATGACAAACCTAGACATTTTAAAAAGCAGAGAAATCACTTTGCCAACAAAAGGCCATATAATCAAAGCTATAGTTTGTCAAGTTCAGATCATTTTGTCATTTTTGAGTTTGCACCCAAGTACTGCAATTCAGATTCTTTTGTTGATTATGAGGGCTACTCCATTTCTTCTATGGGATTCTTGCCCATAGTAGTAGGTATAACGGTCATCTGAATAAATTCACACATTCCCATCCATTTTAGTTCACTGAATCCTAAGATGTTGATGTTTATTCCTATCATCTTCTGCTTGACCATGTCCAATTTAGCTGGATTTCGCTGGATCATAGAGAAAGCAAGGGAATTCCAGAAAAATATCTACCTCTGTTTCACCTACTATGCTAAAGCCTTTGACTGTGTGGATCATAGCGAACTGTGGAAAGCCCTTAAAGAGATGGGAATACCAGATCATCTTACCTGTCTCCTGAGAAACCTGTATGTGGATCAAGAAGCAACGGTTAGAACCCTGTATTGATTGGTTAGAGATATGAGAAAGGAGTCCAACAGGGCTGTCTGCTGTCACCCTGTGTGACACCCGTGTGTTTAACCTACACACTGAGCACATCATGAGAAATGCCAGGCCGAATGAGCTACAAGCTGGAATCAAAATTGCCAGGAGAAATATCAGCAATCTCATATATGAGGATGATCCACTCTAATGGCAGAAAGCAGAGGAACTGAAGAGTCTCTTGATGAGGGTGAAGGAGGAAAAGGAAAGATCTGGCTTAAAACTAAATATTAAAAAAAACTAAGATCATGGCAAATAGAAGGGGAAAAGGTTGAAGTAGTGACAGATGTCCTCTTTTTGGGTTCTAAAATCACCACGGATGGTGACTACAGACATGAAATCAGAAGACTATTGTTTCTTGGCAGGAAAATTATGACAGACCTAGACAGTGTGTTGAAAAGCAGGGACATTACTCTGCCGACAAAGGTCCGTATAGTCAAGGCTATAGTCTTCCCAGTGGTCATGTACAGTTTTGAGAGCTGGACCGTAAGGGAGGCAGAACGCCAAAGAATTGATGCCTTCAAACTGTGGTGCTGGAGAAGACTACTGAGAATCCCTTGTACAGCAAGGAGATAAAACCAGTCAATCTTAAGGTAGTTAAACTCTGAATACTCGTTGGAAGGAGCTGATGCTGAACTGAAGCTCTAGTATTTTGGTCATCTGATGCAAACAGCTGACTCACTGGAAAAGTCCCTGATGCTGGGAAAGATTGAGGGCAGAAGGAAAAGAGGGCATCAAAGGATGAGACGGCTGGATAGCATCACGATGCAAAGGACATGAACTTGGGCAAACTTCAGGAGATGGTGAGGGACAGGGAGGCCTGGCGTGCTATACTCCATGGGGTCACAAAGAGTCAGACCCAACTGAGTCATTGAACAACAACAGTCTCAGGGATAACTGGAACCAATGGTCTTATATCTAAAGGGCCCACAGTGAAACGCTCTAGATGCAGATGGGAGGTGGTTCCTTGTCCCCCAAGGAGGAACGATGTGGCTTCCAAGGCCCATTATCCCAGACTCTTATCTTTAGTATTCTATTTATTTTTGTTTGCTTGGGAGGGTTTTTTTAATTAATTTTTATTGGAATATAGTTGCTTTACGATGTTGTGTTAGTTTCTACTATACAGTAAAGTGAATCAGCCACGTGTGTGTATGTGTGTGTGTGTGTGTATATATATACATGTGCTGCTGTTGTTGTCTAGTCACTAAGGCATATCCGACTCTTTGTGACCCCACAGACTGCAGCTTGCCAGGCTCCTGCATCCACAGGATTCTCCAGGCAAGAATACAGGAGTAGGTTGCCATTTCCTTTATGTATATATATATATATATGTATCTCCTCCCTTTTGGACTTCCTTCCCTATCAGCTCACCACAATGCATTGAATTCCCTGTGCCCTACAGTAGGTTCTCATTAATTATCAATTTTATACATAGTATCAATACTGTACATGTGTCAAACCCAATCTCCCAATTCAAATGAGCTATCAGTTCATACTGGTCAGAATGGCCATCATCAAAAAAAATCTACAAACAATAAACACTGGAGAGGATGTAGAGAAAAGGGAAGCCTCATACACTCTTGGAGAAGGGACTGGCAACCCACTCCAGTATTATTGCCTGGAGAATTCCATGGACAGAGGAGCCTGGCAGACTTACAGTCCATGGGGTCACAAAGAGTCAGACACAACTGAGTGACTAACACTTGAATGTGTACAGTTTAAGGCATGTCCATTTTGACTCAGTAAAGATGCTTTCTAAAAATTTAAAAAAAAAAAAAAGGTCTTTTCTAAAAAAAAAATGACTCATTCAAACAAATTCAAAGAATTATTTTAGGCACCCAAGCACCTTGAACATGATCTGGATTTAAAGTATGAATGGGGAGAGAAATTTCAGTATGATGAGTGTGATGGAGGAGACAGATTTGTAAACATAAATGTCAGAGAGTGTGATACTCAATGCTGACACTCAGCGGTGTTGTCCAGCAACACAGAGGCTCATGTTAGCTCTGCCTCGTAACAGACACACAGGCCACCCTGATTCACACATGCTCTGAATGCCACCTGAACCTGGTGATAAGGTTCTGTAACATCCCTGTGCCTAAAGACGGGCTCAGTCTCTAACAAGGTAGGATCCAGGAAATGACACTGGAGACTAAGTCAGTGACTTAAGCCCAGGCCTCGAGACGTACGAGTGATGGATTAACTCACTGGTCCACACAGCTGGTCCACAGAAGGACTTTGATGGCACCCAGGCCTGGAGGGGGAGGAGGTGAGCCCAGGCATGGCCTCTGGCACCATAGTTACGAGGACAAGAATGAGTGCGATCCACGAGGAAGAGACTGCAAAGGGGAACGAGCGGAAGACCCTGTCATATAAAAACAACATCTGTATTCTAAGAAAAGAAGCAAAAAATTAAGAATCACTGAAGTGGGATGGGAGGGGGCAGGGAGGTTTAAGAGGGAGAGAATATTTATATGATGATGGCTGATTCTTGTTGTATGGCAGAAACCAACAGATTGCTGTAAAGCAATTATCCTCCAATTAAAAAATTAAATTAAAAAAGAAAAAGAATCCCTGGAGATCAGGGACTTCCCCAGTGATCTGGTGGCTAAGACCCCAAGCCACCAATGCAGGGTGCCTGGTTTGATATCTGGGGAACTAGATCCCGCATGCCACAAATAAGACCCAGCACAGCCAAACAAATAGACAAAACGCATAATGTTAAAAAAGAATCACTGAAGATCAATAACGTAGAACAGGATGCTTTTGTAAAAAAAGCAGAGGATAAGACAGCACAGTCCTACCTACACCCCACTTCTGCGTCCTGGAGCAGGGGAGGATGACGTAACACCACACAGAAAGTAAAGTGGTAAGGGGCCTTGGTTTTATTTGTCCCACAACAGTCACCCGTGGTGGGGTTTGTGGCTGCAACAGTAAAGAATCTGCCAGCAATGAAGGAGAACAGGGTTTGATCCCTGGGTTGGGAAGATCCCCTGGAGAAGAGAATGGCAACTCGCTCCCGTATTCTTAACTGGAGAATCCCATGGACAGAGGAGTCTGGCGGGCTACAATCCATAGGGTTGCAAAGAGTCAGACAATGACTGAACAACTAACACTTTTCAGTCACCCACTTCTGGTCCCATGAGTCCAAATATTCCACTGAAAAATGTAAGACTTCAGTTTGCAGGGACATATCTCCCAATCACAACCGGGCTGAATTGACTCCTTCCAGGGGCTCTTTGGGCTTCATGAAGACCACCTCAACATGTTAGCTTTCTCAGTCTGGTTTTCCCAACCTTCTTTTCCCAATAACTTCCTTGGTAACTATGGCAAAGTTTGTGAGAGAAAAAAGTCAGAAAAAAAATTTTTTACTGGATTTAGCTCAGAGGTGGCCAGAATTATAGATTATGATTTTTGTGGACATGCACAATAGCCATCTGACTGAAGTGCCTTGCTTGGAAAGTGAAAGGGTTCCTTTCTGCTACACCCCCGCAGCTTCCAGAGACCCCCATGGATGTCCTAAGTGTGGGCTCCCACAGCAGTCTCTGCCACCGAATTTAAGGTCAAAACCTGAGAAGACCCAGCGCCTGCCTTTCACGGATGAGCATCAGAGTAACGGAACCACAACTCCAGCAGGAGGTCATGGCCCGGCAACTTTATTGTTATTATTGAAGGCAGTGAGCAGAGCCTTGGCCCTGAACATCAGCCTCTGGACAATGAGAATTTCATTTTATGGTTCCTCTTTAAAAAAAAAAAAGACATATTCTTGGGAATCGGCCATTCTGAAATTCAGCACGATCTTGATTCAATGCTTCCAACCTGTACGATGACTGTCTCTGATTGTTGGGCGGTATTAGTGGCAGAAGCTGAAAATATCCTTAAATCAAAATTAGTGATGCCAGTTGTCATTTTCAAGTTGAAATGGGAAGCATGAGCCCTTCAAACCAACTTTTGGAGCCGAGATGGACACCCCCACCGCAGTCACTGTCTGCTTAGAGAACCTAGGGAAGCTGACAGTCACAGCGGCCAGCTGGAGGGGGACTCCAGACCTTGACCTTGAGTGTCTGAGTGGGCTGGCTCATGTCTCACTGAGGCTCACACGCAGTGTGGCACGAGCGCTGGGCTTCTTGCAGGGAGCACGTAAAACGAGGTCCAGCCGCACCCGTGTGCCAGCCGGCAGGGTGGACATGCAGGGGATGCCATGTGCAGAGGGCTTCTTCTCTGTCGATTTCACTTCCTCTGAAGGTACTGCTCTTGCATTATGTAAAGTCAGAGAGTCCTTGGATCCGGGGGCACAGAACCTTGAGACCACAGAGACACACAAAAACTTTCATCCAAAACAATCCCCAATTCACAGTTTATTAAAGGATCACCTGTATGTTCTTTTGACACCTATTACTAAATTCATGACAGTTAAACCTAAGTTCTATCTTCTTTACCATTCTTCCACTCGCCTCTCCAAAGGACAGTTTTACAGCCTATATCATTGCTGGTGAGCTGAGATTATAACCAACTAAACAAAGAGGCTGGTCCAACATTTTCACACCATTTAAAGGTGAAGAACCTGACTGAATATCTCACTATTTTTTTTATATAATAGTGTATAGACAGTGTATTTAGAAAGCAAAGACATCACTGTGCTAACAAAGGTCCATATTAGTCAAGGCTATGATCTTTCCAGTGGTCATATACAGATGTTGAGAGCTGGACCATAAAGAAGGCTAAGCACTGAAGAATTGATGCTTTCAAACTGTGGTGCTAGAGAAGACTCTTGAGAGTCTCTAGAACAACAAGGAGATCAAACCAGTTGATCCAAAAGGAAATCAGTCCTGAATATTCATTGGAAGGCCTGATGCTAAAGCTGAAACTCCAATACTTTGGCCACCTGATGCGAAAAGCAGACTCGTTGGAAAATATCCTGATGCTGGGAAAGACAGAAGGCAGAAGGAAAAGAGGGCAACAGAGGGTGAGATAGTTGAATGGCATCACCAATTCAAGGGACATGAACTTGGGCAAACTGCAGGACATGATGAGGGACAGGAAAGCATGGTGTGCTGCAGTCCATGGGGCCACAAAGTGTCAGACATGACTTAGCAACTGAACAGCAATAAATATCTTTTTTCAGCCACTGATATTTTCTAAAACCTCACTGTTTCTGACTCCCTGTTTGCCTGGAACATTCAAGATTTCTGCAAGATTCCAAAAAATAGGTCAGCTTATTTCTCATGGATAGTCTTATGATGATGTTCGTTCTGCAACTACTCTGAAAAGGTGTAAGTGAAGTGCTACATCTTCCTCTCGGACATTGCTACTGCTACTGCTAAGTCACTTCAGTCGTGTCCGACTCTGTGTGACCCCATCCCTGGGATTCTCCAGGCAAGAACACTGGAGTGGATTGCCATTTCCTTCTCCAGTGCATAAAAGTGAAGAGTGAAAGTGAAGTCGCTCAGTCATGTCCGACTCTTCGTGACCCCATGGACTTCAGCCTACCAGATTCCTCCGTCCATGGGATTTTCCAGGCAAGAGTACTGGAGTGGGGTGTCATTGCCTTCTCCATCTCGTACATTAAGCCACTTTAAATTAGAGAAACAACATAATGGGCAGTACCACAGTGTGAACTTTACATTTTTACAGTTTATTTTACCTGCCACGAGGAACTATAAAGAGCAGAATTCATGGGCAGATTTTAGAAGCCTCAGGTTCTCCAGACCACTGTCTGAGATTAAAGATTTTTGAAATCTCTAATTCACATACAGAGCTTCCCCAGTAGCTTAGCAGTAAAGAATCTGCCTGCAACACAGAAGTCGAGGGTTTGATCCCTGGGTCTGGAAGATCCCCTGGAGCTGAGCATGGCAACCCACTCCAATGGGTTACAGTCCACGGAGTCGCAAAGAGTCAGACACAACGGAAGCAACTGAGCATAAGCAATTTTCATGTAAGTTTAGAACTAAGCCATGAACGATGCAAACATGTCCTACTGGCAAAAGATTTCTTGGATGAAAATGTTATGAATGCTCTAGGAACTGCCAGGAGCTTGGACAGGATCAGGTTTTTGTGAGAAGCCAGGGTAGGATCCGTTGACTCACTAGACTCAGCCAGGACCTGAATCTAACACAGGGCAGTCCTTGAGCCACGTGACCCACACTGTTCACTTTTACATGAACAGAGCTGAGCCTGGTAGTTTAGAATGCCACCTGGAAGACTCACGGGCATGGATGTAGCCGAGGCCTTTCGCACCTGACTAGGCTGGGTTCTAAGGCCGGTTCTAAACACTCTCCCTGGTTCAGATGAACAGCAACAGGCTAGGAGATCGTTCACCTGGGGACGGTGATGAAAACATCTGTAGAAAAATCTGTGCTTCAAATCTGTGCTTCCAAAACATTCACCCAGGGAAGGCTCTCCCTGGCACTAGGAGACAGGATGCTGTACCCAAGGTGCTCTTTCCCTCCAGGCGTGGAGCTCTGGGAGTGTGACTGCTGACTTTAGCAGTAGCCTTGATCGTGTTCGTTCTCTGTCTTCACAAACTGCACCGAGAACACCACATCTCAAGAGATGTAGAGACAGATGCTCTCCGTAGCCCTGATTCCAACGAGGTCATTATTTCCATCCTATTTCCTTTTCAGAGCAATAGAGACAACAAAGCCTCAATTTCTGCACATTTCTCAAGAGTCCTTAATGAAACAGTGAAGCTTGAATGCATGCTAAACTTAGGGATTAAAAAAACTGAATATTTGGGACTTTCCTGGCAGGCCGGTGATAAAGATTTTATCTTCCATGCAGAGGGTGCATGTTCGATACCTGGTCGGGGAGCTGAGATCCCATGTGTCTTGCAGCCAAAAAACCAAGACATAAAAGAGAAGCAATGCTGTAATAAATTCAGGAAAGACTTTAAAAATGGTCCACGTCAAGAAAAAAAAAAATTTAACTGAATATTTGTTAAGGTTCTATCAAGGAGTATATTCACTGTCTCAGATATCTAGGAGATGGTTTGTTACAGACATGAAGACATGTAAATGAATGCTTTCAGCATGTCAGGACCCATGCCAAGTGTTTTACTGATATAATTCTATTTACTTATTCACAAATATCTTGAAGTAAGCAAAGCTATAAAAGAAAAACTAATTGTCCCCAAGTGACAAACCTAGTAAAAGGCAGACTTAAAAATTCTAATTCAACTTTGTCTCACTTGAAACCTTATCATCTATTCATTCTACCGCTATTTCAAAATGTGTGCTGTTTGCTCTGTCCCTTCAGTCACGTCCAACACTTTTCAATCCTGTGGACTGTGGCCCACCAGGCTCCTCTTGTCCATGGGATTTCCCAGGCAAGAGTACTGGAGTGGGCTGCCATGCCCTCCTCCAGGGGTTCTTCCTGACCCAGGGATCAAACCTGAGTCTCTTGCATTGCAGGCAGATTCTTTACCGTTGAATTACCAGGGAAGCCCACTTCAAAATATGTATTTTTAAAAATTCTAAAACTGGTTACTAAACTTGCAAGAGATTTCACATTGTCTTAGAGATGCTATCATATATTTCAAAAAGTGTACAGAAAAAGCTTAATAGAAGTAATTGAAGATAATTACAAGAAAACATTTATGTGAAATGGACTAGGATATCAAATGATAACACATGAAATCATTGCCATCAATGCTTTAAAAACTGCATATATGCACCACATACAAAAATTATCAGATCATTCCATTTTTCTACCAGTTTTGATTTTGGGTTGTTTCTGCTTTTAAGATCTGACTCCTTAGGTACAAACTACTAGGTATAAAATAAGATACAAGCATGTAAAAAGTACAGCACAGGGATCATAACCAACACTTATAATAACTTCAAATGGAGTAAAATTCATAAAAATATTGAATCATTATGCTGCACACCTAAAACTAATATAACATTGTAAATCAACTCTGGGACTTCCCTGTAGCTCAGATGATAACAGAGAAGGCAATGGCAACCCACTCCAGTACTCTTGCCAGAAAAATCCCATGGAAGAAGAAGCCTGGTGAGCTGCAGTCCATGGGATCCCTAAGAGTTGGATACGACTGAGCGACTTTACTTTCATTTTTCACTTTCATGCACTGGAGAAGGAAATGGCAACCCACTCCAGTGTTCTTGCCTGGAGAATCCCAGGGACAGGGAAGCCTGGTGGGCTGCCTTCTATGGGGTCGCACAGAGTCGGACACAACTGAAGTGACTTAGCAGCAGCAGCAGCAGATGATAAAGAATCTGCCTGCAATGCAGGAAACCTGGGTTCAATCCCTGGGTCAGGAAGATCCCTTGGAGAAGGAAATGGCAATCCACTTCAGTATTCTTGCCTGGAGAATCCCATGGACAGAGGAGCCTGGTGGGCTACAGTCCATGGGGTCACAAAGAGTCAGACACGTCTAAGTGACTCACACAACAACAACAAATCAAGAAGTAAGCCAGAAAGATAAAGAACATTACAGCATACTGACACATGTATATGGAATTTAGAAAGGTGATAACGATAACCCTATATGCAGAACAGAAAAAAGAGACACAGAAATACAGAACAGACTTTTGAACTTTGTGGGAGAATGTGAGGGTGGCATATTTCAAAAGAACAGCATGTATACTATCTATGGTGAAACAGATCACCAGCCCAGGTGGGATGCATGAGACAAGTGCTCCGGCCTGGTGCACTGGGAAGACCCAGAGGAATCGGGTGGAGAGGGAGGTGGGAGGGGGGATCGGGATTGGGAATACATGTAAATCCATGGCTGATTCATATCAATGTATGACAAAACCCACTGGAAAAAAATAATAATAATAATAAAAATTAAAAAAAAAAAACTCTACTTCAACAAAAAATAAATAATAACTGACTCCTTGCTCATGAAATGTTGCAGACAGTTCTCATCAAATCTCTAAACAAACTTTCTAGAAAGAAATACATCTATCTAACTGTACTAGGACCTCAGAAAACAGATTTGCAGATTTCTCTGCAGTTCTAGTCTGTTACCATATGTGTACGAATTCAGTCATGTCCGACTCTTTGTGCCTCATGACTCTAGCCTGCCAGGCTCCTCTGTCTGTAGAATTTCCCAGGCAAGAATACTGGAGTGAGTTGCCATTTCCTTCTCCAGGGGGTCTTCCCCAC
The DNA here is from genome assembly GCF_033118175.1 of Dama dama. Classification (NCBI taxonomy): domain Eukaryota; kingdom Metazoa; phylum Chordata; class Mammalia; order Artiodactyla; family Cervidae; genus Dama; species Dama dama. The sequence goes on from NC_083707.1 coordinate 8,988,602, forward strand.
CCAGGGATCAAACTCACATCTCCTGCATTGGCAGGCGGATTCTTTACCGCTGAGCCACCTGGGAAGCCCTTTTAGGGCTGTTAGACTCTGTCCAAATCTGAGAAGATGGAACAGCGATCAGCACAGATTTTCTGTAGTCATGATGCCTGGGGAGCCTGACAGGGGCCCCAGACCCTTGCTCTCGAGAGAGATCAGAGTCTGTCAGAAAGACAGGACATCGTCACATAAGCCTTCCAGAAAGAGAGCGTTTGTACAGCAGGGGACCCTACAGGCAAGACTGGGGTGTCTGTTAGCAGGAGGAGGCATGGCCGTGAAGGGGGGAGGCTTTACATTCTTCACTTAAGGGAAACTCTTATACGATATGGATTTGGTCATCCCTTTGCGATCAGTCCATGTAACCTTAATTTGGAAACTATCCTGAAGGAAAATCAATATACAGTAAATACCTTACATACGAACCTTCAAGTTATGAACTTTCAAACATGGGAATGTGCATTCCATCAGCGCCAGGCATGAGGGAAACTGCAGCTCGCCTTCTCAGCTCTACCATCTCCCACCTCATCCGCCTCTTGCGGTCAGTAACTTTTCTTACCTGTTCACCCGATGTCAGCCCTTGTGTGCCAGCTGCTGTACTGTACTTCTGTACTTTTCAAGGTATTGCATTGTAAGATAAAAACTGTTTTGTTTTTTGTGTTTGCTTGTTTTTATGTATCATTTGTATGAAAAGTATTATAAAACTATTACAGTACAAAACTACATAGCCAATCGTGTTAGCTGGATACCTAGGCTAACTTTGTTGGTGTTATGAACAAATTGGACTTACAAACGAGCTTTCAGAACAGAACTCAGTTATATGTAGATGTAGGCATGCTCAGTCATTAAGTCATGTCTCACTCTTTTTGACACATGGACTATAGACCACCAGGCTCCTCTGTCCATGGGATTCTCCAGGCAAGAATACTGAAGTGGGTTGCCATTTCCTCCTCCAGGGGATCTTCCAGACCCAGGGACCAAACCAGCATCTCCTGCATTGGCAGGTGAGTTCTTTACCACTGAGCCACCAGGAAAGTCCCTTCTATGTAGAGGACTTACTGTAATTGGTATTCTGTAGTAATTTTGACTGAAGCACCATTCTGGAAACTTCTTTCAACTCTAACTTATAAGGAAGATCACCTACTGAAAGTCATGTAGATGTATAAATTTGCCTAGGAACTACACATGTTGAACATCTTGTAGATCATCACTCAACCTTAAATTTTGGTTTGATTCTATTTAGTCTTCCCATAGCTCCTTAGAAGAAAAGCTATGACCAACCTAGACAGCATATTAAATAGCAGAGACATTACTTTGCCAACAAAGGTCCATAAGTTCGAAGCTGTGGTTCTCCAGTAGTATGGTTTTAAGTAAGTATGGTTCCAGTAAGTATGGTTTTCCAGTTATGGATACATAACACTTATTGGGGACCAGACATACATTAAAATACTATGTCACCAGGCTCCTGAGGGAGAGCTGTGGCCAGGAGCCCAGGCGCCCTCCTCCTCCTAGCAGGAAGAAATCCTCTGACCTCATTCTCCTGCTCCCATTGGTCAAGCCTGACCAGGAGCCAGAGGGCAACTTGATGCCATGAGAGAAGGTCAGACTCTGATAGGACAGTGCAAGGAGCAACGCGGAAACCTCCAGGACAAACCCTAACAAGAGCAGATGACAGTCAGAGACTCTCCCCTAGAACAGGTTTGGGAAATAAATCAACAAAAACACGGCCCAGAATGACCAAGAGGTGAACACAGGTACATAGTCAGGTTCAGTTCAGTTCAGTTGCTCAGTCACATCTGACTCTTTGCAACCCCATGGACTGCAGCACGCCAGGCCTCCCTGTCCATCACCAACTCCCAGAGCTTGCTCCAACTCATGTCCATCGAGTCGGTGATGCCATCCAACCATCTCATCCTCTGTCATCCCCTTCTCCTCCCACCTTCAATCTTTCCCAACATCATGGTCTTTTCAAATGAGTCAGTTCTTCACATCAGGTGGCCAAAGGATTGGAGTTTCAGCTTCAGCATCAGTCCTTCCAATGAATATTCAGGACTGATTTCCTTTAAGATGGACTGGTTGGAACTCTTTGCATTCCAAGGGACTCTCAAGAGTCTTTTCCAACACCACAGTTTAAAAGCATCAATTCTTCGGCACTCAGCTTTCTTCATGGTCCAACTCTCACATCCATACATGAGCACTGGAAAAACCATAGCTTTGACCTTTGTTGGCAAAGCAATGTCTCTGCTTTTTAATATGCTGTCTAGGTTGGTCATAGCTTTTATTCCAAGGAACAAACGTCTTTTAATTTTATGGCTGCAGTTACCATCTGCAGTGATCTTGGAGCCCCCCAAAATAGAGTTTCTCACTGTTTCCATTGTTTCCCCATCTATTTGCCATGAAGTGATGGGACCAGATGCCATGATCTTAGTTTTCTCAATATTGAGTTTTAAGCCAACGTTTTCACTCCTCTTTCACTTTCAACATGAGGCTCTTTGGTTCTTCGCTTTCTGCCATAATGGTGGTGTCATCTACATATCTGAGATTATTGATATTTCTCCCAGCAATCTTAGTTCTAGCTTGGGATTCATCCAGCTCGGCATTTTGCATGATGTACTCTGCATATTAGGTTAAATAAGCAGGGTGACAATATACAGCCTTGATGTACTCCTTTTCCTATTTGGAACCAGTCTATTGTTCCATGTCCAGTTCTAACTGTTGCTTCTTGACCTGCACACAGATTTCTCAGGAGGCAGGTCAGGTGGTCTAGTATTCCCATCTCTTTAAGAATGGGCTTCCCTTGTGGCTCGGACAGTAAAGAATCCGCCTGCAATGTGGGAGACCTGGGTTCAATCCCTGGGTTAGGAAGATCCCCTGGAGAAGGGAAAGGCTACCCACTCCAGTATTCTGGCCTGGAGAATTCCATGGACTGTATAGTTCATGGGGTCGCAAAGAGTCTGACACAACTGAGCAATTTTCACTTTCACAGTCAGGTTACACTTCAGCTAATTTGACATTAGTGACTTCCTTGGTGACTCAGTGGTAAAGAACCTGCCTGCCAATGCAGGAGGCATGGGTTTGCTCCCTGGGTTGGAAAGATCCCCTGGAGAAGAAAATGGCAACCCGCTCCAGTGTTCTTGTCTGGAAAATACCATGGAGAGAGGAGCCTGGTGGATAACAGTACACGGGATCACAAAGAGTTGGACACTCTTTGAGTGTCACTCTTTGAGTGACTAACACTTGCTTTCCACACTTACTAACAAAGAGGTAACATATTGTCATTTATTACTTGCTTATATCATGCCTGGAATTTCAATCATCTGGAAATACATCCTTCCATCATAGAATCACATGCTAAGCCCAGAGGGGGGAAAACAAATATTCAATCTACTTTCACTGGTCATCAATGAATGTCCAATCTGTAGAATAATCACAGCTTTGCTACCATCCACTGCTTTCCTGTGGGTAACCTTTAATTAATAGAAGCTATTTCCACTGCTTTTAATATTTTCTTAGGTTACCAAGAAAAACAGTATGAGTCCATTTTCACATTAATCAGTTTGAACTGATGTCTTAGAGGGTAAAGAATCCACCTGCAATGCAGGAGATGCAGGTTTGATCCCTGCATCAAGAAGATCCCCTGGAGAAGGAAATGGCAACCCACCACAATATTCTTGCCTGGAGAATTCCGTGGACAGAGGAGCCAGGTGGGCTGCAGTCCAAGAGTCGGACACGACTGAGTGACTAAACAACAACTTGACATTAACATCATGCTCCATGCTCCGCACAGAAATGATCATTCCGGTCAGAGGAGAACACCGAGATGCAGGAAATGTAAGTAAGCTGCCAAAATTCTTACAGCCAAGAAGTGGCAGAAGTGGGATTTGAAACAAGGTTTCCTGATTTCAAACCAACACACTTCTAGGAGCGCGCCTTCACCCCTGGCCATATACAAGGAGTTCTGTGATTCCCCACTGGCCTGAGGTGTAGCCGTAGTAGGGAAGATTCAATTTTCATCAACCTATTTGCCTCTAGATTAGACACAGTTGAAGGTCCTTAAGACTTGGGTATCCAAGAAAATCATTAGATGACGGGAAGAACAGGATTAGTCATTGAGAGTTTGTTTATCCTTTGTCTTTTAATGTATCAAAGATACACACACTGAAAGAAAATCTGCCACCCAGGCATTTTTTTCTCTGCCAGAAGCATTTCCACCACTTGAGAGAAGAGGCTGCCATTTATATAATACTGGAGTGGTTAATATTTATGCTTGTTGTCTGCTGTTATGTACCCCCAGACAATCAGAGCAAATTTTCAGAGCATAAATAGTGATGTTCTTCATAAAAATCAGATAAAAAATACATGTCACCAAGTTGGGTTTGATCTGGCCTCAATAAACTTCTCTTCCATTAACCTCCTTCAGTGGACCAACAATTATCAAGAGGAAAGATAATTTCTCACCTGTTCCTTATTTTAAGGAAAACACTCATATGAAATAGACTAGTTCATCACTTAGTGATCAATCCATATAATCTTTTTTTTATTTTGTAGTGAAATATACTTGACCAATAACACTGTATAAACAATGCATATGTTATTTTGATGTATTTATTTTGCAATGTCTAATGCTGAAGCTCCAATTCTTTGGCCACCTGCTATGAAGAGCTGATTCATTAGAAAAGACTCTGATGCTGGGAAAGATTGAAGGCAAGAGGAGAGGGTGACAGAGGATGAGATGGTTGGATGGCATCACTGACTCAATGGACATGAGTTTGAGCAAACTCTGGGAGATAGTGAAGGATAGGGAATTCTGGCATACTGCAATTCATGGGGTTACAAAGAGTTGGATACAACTTAGCAACTGAATAACAAATTATGTAATGTAATTGCCATTATAGTGATAATCAGCACCTCTATCACAATACATAATCATCATTTGTCTTTGGTGACTAAAATAATTAAGTTCTTCAGTTAAGTTGCTTAGTCATGTTCAATTCTTTGTGACCCCATGAACTGCAGCATGCCAGCCCTCCCTATCCATCACCAACCCCCGGAGTTTACCCAAACTCATGTCCATTGAGTTAGTGATGCCATCCAACCATCTCATCCTCTGTTGTCCCCTTCTCCTCCTGCCCTCAATCATTCCCAGCATCAGGGTCTTTTCAAACGAGTCAGCTCTTTGCATCAGGTGGCCAAAGTATTGGAGTTTCAGCTTCAACATCAGTCCTTCCAAAGAATACTCAGTATTGATCTTCTCCAGGATGGATTGGTTGGATATCCTTGCAGTCCAAGAGACTCTCAAGAGTCTTCTACAACACCACAGTTCAAAAGCATCAATTCTTCAGCACACAGCTTTCTTTAAAGTCCAACTCTCACATCCATACTTGACCACTGGAAAAACCATAGCCTTGACTAGACAGACCTTTGTTGGCAAAGTAATGTCTCTGATTTTTAATATGCTGTCTAGGTTCTACACATTAGGTAATGTCATTGTCTAAGCACTGTTGGGAGCAGTGGACAAAAACGTGCGATGGATAAAATGAAACACATATGTATGAACACACACAGAGATCATCTTTGGACCAATGGTCATCACCATCTGATGGGATGGGTAGAACTCCCCTACAAGTTAATAGGTAAGACAAACATCCCGAGAACTCACCAGTTTGAAGAACAACGTGTTTTTGTAACTAACACACAACATAGTACTGTCTGTTTTATGTAGGGAAATGTACATGCCTATATAAATAGAAATGGCCTAATATACTCCCAACACTGCGAAAAGTGTTTCCATATAAGGAGTATGAAAAGGAGGAATTGAGGCAATGGCTGAAGAGACTTCATCTTTGTGTATAAGACTTCACCTTTTATAAGATAAATGTATTTTTTCAAATTTCATGTATTTTTTAAAACCTTTGCAATTACGCAAGCACAGTAATAGTGGTGCACACAAAGTTGTATTAGCACAGATGAAGGAAACGTTAAATGTGCTTGTGTAATCCTGGAGGCCATCTCAGAGAAGAGGCCATTTGAATTTAGTCTATAGATAAATAGGAATTCTCTGGTTATAAATGTGAGGGTGGGGCATATCAAGGGGAAAGCAACAGAATACACAAAGACAGAGGAAGGGGACAAAATATGATGGGTAAAACCATTTTGAGGGTGGTTAACAGGTAGAATGTATCTGCATGGGGGAGGGTATGGTGAAAGAAAAGGGTAGTTAGACCTGTAAGAGACTAGCCTGCAGGACTGAAGAGCTTAGAATCAGGATTCCAGCTTCTAATCCATGACCCCTACATAATCAGAAATGTTTCCTGCTTTCCTTTAACATTAATTTAAATTTCAAAAATTAATTAAATATTGCAACTAAAACTTAGACAAAGAAATGATAGCTTTACTCTTGCACAACAAAGGAAACCATAAACAAAATGAAAAGACAACCCACAGGATGGGAGAAAATATCAGCAAATGAAGTGACCAACAAGAGATTAATCTCCAAAACATACAAACAACTCATGCAGCTCAATATCAAGAAAAGAAACAATTCCATCAAAAAATGGGCAGGAGATCTAAAGAGACATTTCTCCAAGGAAGACATACAGATGACCAAAAAGCACACGAAAAGATGCTCAACATCACTATCTATTAGAGAAATGAAAATCAAAACTACGGTGAGGTATCAGAATCTCCCGACAATCAGAAGTGTGCACCAGTTGCTCAGTTATGTCCAACTCTTTTCAACCCCATGCACTGTAACTCAACCAGGTTCCTCTGTCCATGGGATTCTCCAGGAAATAATATTAGAGTGTGTTTCCATTCCCTTCTCCAAGGAATCTTCCCAACCCAGGGATCAAACCCAGGTCTTCCCCATTGCAGGGAGATTCTTTACTGTCTGCACCACCAGGGAGCCCTCAGTCAGAACAGTCATCATCAAAAGATCTGCAGATAAATGGTGGAGAGGGTGGAGAGAAAAGGGAGCCTTCCTACCCTGCTGGTGGTACAACCACTATGGAGAACAATACGGAGGCTCCATAAAACACTAAATATAGAACTTTGATATAATCCAGCAATCCCACTCCTGGGCATTCATCAGGAGAAAAGTAAAATTTAAAGATACATGTACCCCAATGCTCACTGCAGCCATATTTACAAGAGCCAAGACATGGAAGCAACCTAAATATCCATTGACAGAGGAATGGATAAGGAAGATGTGGTACATATATGCAATGGAATATTACTCAGCCACTAAAAAGATCAAAATAATGCTATTTGAATCAACATTAATGGACCTAGAGATTGTCATACCAAATGAAGTAAGTTAAAGACAGACAAATATATGACATCACTTACATGTGGAATCTTAAAAAAATGGTACACATGAACTTATTTACAAAACAGAAATAGAGTCACAGATGTAGAAAACAAATTTATGTCTACCAGAAGGGTAAGGGGAGGGGGGGGATGAATTGGGAGACTGAGGTAATTAATAAGGACCTACTTATAGCACAAGGAATTCTACTCAATACTTTATAATGACCTAGATGCATGAGAAAAGAATCTAAAAAAGAGTGGATACCCGTGTATGTATAACTGAATCACTTTGTTGTATACCTGAAAATAACAAAACATTGTAATCAACTATACTTCAATGAAAATTTTCAAAAAAAAAAAAAAAAATAACAGCTTTAGAGTCTCACACACACTTACACAATCTAATCATACAGTCTGCTTGCCGGCTACAACTTTTCTATTCCATGCATCATGAAAGAGAAAAATCATATCTAACCTTAAACATTGATCTATTAATACTGCTTTATTTCCATAGCCAACGATACAAATAAAGCAACTTCCTGCTTACACACAGATGAAAAGAGTGAGATAATACCCAAAGCCAGAGAAAGAATGCCAATTTATCCCATAAGCAAATCCTAAGAGATTTTCCAGAAGTCAACTATGCCAAATAAACCAAATATTAATGTTTAAAAATTAAATTTTCTGGGGCATCTGATAAAAGTGACCATCTCCGAGGAGGGTTTTGCACAGGCTTCCTTCTCTGCCAGGGTTGGGGCAGCTGTGGATGGTTCTCTGGACACATTCTTCCCCATGAGGTGAGCCTCTCTTCCTTTCAATCACTGTCAAGACCATGCCCACGGAGAGCATCCTTAAGGATGAAGCATTTGGCATCACCATATTTTTATCTGTGGCTAGAGCTTACGAAAGGCTGTAGGTTTTTTCCCCTCGGTTTCAGGTTCAACAAATTCCAAGCTCAAATGTATTTGCCAAATCTGCTAAGCTCTTTTGAAAATTATCATTTGGGGAAGCTTGAAGCCCTCAGTGTTTCCAGGGTGTTCTAAAACCAGAGTAACTTGGGGTCGTAAATCTGGGTGAGTATGTTTCCCTTTGACAAGACTGTGGCACGTTTTCTATGGGCTAATTTTAATCATTTATAAACAGCCTCTGCCAGGCTTCCTTAGCCAACCTTCATGGCTCACCAAATTAAATATTTTAGTAACACTGGATGTTTACAAAAGAAGCCAGTATATTGGAGGAAGGACCCAAAGGGAAGGTCTTGGAATGTTGTCTGTCACCTGACTCCCTCTTTGTCTGATCCCTGAGGGAGGGGTTCATAGGAAGTCTGTGCTTCTGGACTTCTCACTTTCATGCATTGGAGAAGGCAATGGCAACCCACTCCAGTACTCTTGCCTGGAAAATCCCATGGACAGTGGAGCCTGGTAGGCTGCAGTCCATGGGGTCGCTAACTGTCAGACACGACTGAGCAACTTCACTTTCACTTTTCACTTCCATGCATCGGAGAAGGAAATGGCAACCCACTCCAGGGTTCTTGCCTGGAGAATCCCAGGGACTGGGGAGCCTGGTGGGCTGCCGTCTATGGGGTCGCACAGTGTCAGACATGACTGAAGCAACTTAGCAGCCGTGCTTCTGGAAGAATCTGTGTGAATGAATCCTGGAACCAGGCTCAACTGTGCAGACACCATCTTATCAACCACAACAAGCCTGAGGACTGGAGATCATGTCTCCATGAGGAGAAAATTATTATATGAACCACAGTGCTTGCATGCTAGGTCGCTTCCATCATGTCCGACTCTGGGACGCTATGGACTACAGCCCACTAGGCTCCTGTGTCCATGGGATTCTCCAGGCAAGAATACTGGAGTGGGTGGCCATGCCCTCCTCCAGGGGATCTTCCCCACCCAGGGATCAAATCTGTGTCTCCCGTATCTCCTGCATTGCAGGCAGATTCCTTACCGCTGAGCCATCGGGGATATCAGTTTGTAATTAATCACAATGATGGCAAGAATGAACTCTTCATTTGGATCACTAGACAGGGTTTTCAAAGTTAATATTCAGTGGTGAACAATCTAATGCATTCCAGAAAAAAAAAAAGCTGGCTCTTTCCTTTGACTTCCTACTGAAAATCTCTATTACAAGCCAGCATAGCTGGCATTTCATCAGTAAATGCTCCAATCATTTTTTCCTAAATTAATTCATCACATCAAATAATTGTTTTCAGCTACAAAACAATCATCAGCTTTATTGTGCTCTTCAGTGCTTAAGACTAATTTGGATATTTTTCATAGTCATTTTTTCAGTCTCATATGCATAAATTAGAAGTTGGGACAAACTTCTTTGCTGTGAAATTCATCACAATGAATAGCATAAGAGGAATGACATCATCCTTGGCATATTTTATAGCTTGAAGTGCTAAATTATTGATTTGATGATTGACTATTTGTTGTTGTTATTGTTTAGTTGCTAAGTCATGTCCAACTCTTTGCAATCCCATGGACTGTAGCCCTCCAGGTTCTTCTGTCCATGGAATTTCTCAGGCAAGAATACTGGAGTGGGTTGCCATTTCCTCCTCCAAGGGATCTTCCTGACCCAGGGATCAAACCCGTGCCTCCTGCATTGGCAGGCAAATTCTTTACCACTGGGAAGCTTTGCCACCTGGGAAACTTGGCCATATTGATAGTTAATTTTATGTGTCAACTTTGCTTGTTTTCGGTGCCTGGATATTTGTCAAACACTATCTTAGGTGTTTCTGTAGAGGCTATTTTTAGATGACATTAACATTTAAATCAGTAGACTGGGGGGAGGAGCCAAGATGGTGGAGGAATAGGACGGGGAGACCGCTTTCTCCCCTACAATTCATCGAAAGAACAATTGAATGCTGAGCAAATTTCAAAAACAACTTCTGATCGCTAGCAGAGGACACCAGGCGCCCAGAAAAGCAGCCCATTGTCCTCGAAAGGAGGTAGGACAAAATATAAAAGATAAAAAGAGAGACAAAAGAGCTAGGGATGGAGACCTGTCCCAGGAAGGGAGTCTTAATAGAGGAAGTTTCCAAACACCAGGAAACCCTCGCACTGGCGGGTCTGGGGGAAGTTTTTGAATCTCGGAGGGCAATCTAACTGGGAGGAAAAATTAAATAAGGCCCACAGATTACATGCCTAAAAGCAACTCCCAGAAGAAAAGTGCCCCAGACGCCCGCATCTGCCACCAGCAAGTGGGGGCGGAACGGAGAGGAGCGGGCGGCATTGCTTAGGGTAAGGACCGGGCCTGAGTGCCCTGAGAGCAATTGGAGGGAGCTTTTTTAAACTGTGGGATAGCAGGAGAGAAAATTAACCGGTCCGAACACACTGCCGGCTGTTCATAAAACAAAGGGACTGGGAAACTCCAGAGAAGAGCTAGCCTGCAGCAGACCAGCCCATCCCCGCCGGAGGTAGGAGGCAGGGGGGAGGGGAAAGGGGCAAACTCGGCCCCAGAGATGGCATCCCCTCCCACACTGCAAACAGGCCTCCAGTTTCTATCCAAAGACTCCCTGAGATTCTGGATGGTCGACATCCACCGCCAGGAGGGTCGCGGCTACAGGCCAGCTCCTGAGAACAAACACAAGCCGCTGGCACCCCACCAGCGCACGCAGAAACTGAGGCTGGGGCAGCGGAGGGGAGAGGGCGCGCCGCACCTGGGGAGAGTGCGCCAGTCAAGCTCCTGGCTGCCAGAGCCGCTCAGGCCGGGGAAGGCACAAAACGCAGGCGCTACCGAGTCCGCGCTTTGTGGGGTGCCGGAAGACTGGAACTGCACGCAGTGCAGGGCACGCTCCATATAGAGCAGCCGGGAGCCTGAGCAGTGTAGACGGGGAAAGCACAGACACCCGTGAGCGGGGACAAACCCAGTGTAGCCGGAACACGGTGAGTGCTCCCCACACATAGCGATATCTGTCTGCAGCGCCCCGCCCTCCCGTAGCAGGACTGAACTAGCGAACCCATTTAAGAGATCACCTCCGCCCGCCTGTGTCAGGGCGGAAATTAGACACTGAAGAGACGGCAAACAGAAGCCAAAAAAACAGGGAACCGCTTCAGAAAGGACCAGTGCAACAGATTAAAATCCCTGTAGGCAACACCAACTACACCGGAAGGGGCCTGTAGATATCGAGAAGTGTAAGCTGGAACGAGGAGCTATCTGAAACTGAACTGAACCCACACTGCCCACAACAGCTCCAGAGAAATTCCTAGATATATATATATATATATATATTTTTTTTTTAATTAAAAAAAAATTTTTTTTCTTTACTTTTCTTTTTTATTTTTTCTCGTTTATTTTCTTTTAAAATTCCCTATTACTCCCCCATTACTCCTTAACTTTCATTTTCATATATTTTTATGATTTTTTTAATTAGGGAAAAAAATAATTTTTTTCTTTTTTTTTTTTTGCTTTTTCTTGTTTTTCCTCTCTTATTTCCTTTTAAAGCCCTCTAATACTCCTCTCTTATTCCTTAATTTTCATTTTCATTTCACTATAACCTTGCAAAAAAAAAAAGAGCGAGAAGCCCTATTTTTAAACTGAACTTCATATATATTTCTAAACTTTTTTTGTGTTTTTGTTTTTGTTTTTAAATATTGTATTTTAAAGAGTCTAACCTCTATGCTAGATTTTTAACCTTTGTTTTTTCAGTATGTGATATAAATTTTGGACATTTAAGAATCCAATATTCAGTTCCCAGTTTTAATCAGGAGTGTGTTGATTACTCTCTCCTACTTTTGACTCTCCCTTTTCTACCTCAGAACACCTCTATTTCCTCCTTTCCCCTTCTCTTCCCAATCCAATTCTGTGAATCTCTGTGGGTGTCTGGGCTACAGAGAACACTCTGGGAACAGACAACTGTGTAGATCTGTCTCTCTCCTCTTGAGTCCCCCTTTTTCTCCTCCTGCTCATCTCTATCTCCCTTCTCCCTCTCCTCTTCTTCATGTAACTCTATGAGCCTCTCTGGGTGTCCCTCACAGTGGAGAATCTTTTCACCATTAACATAGAAGTTTTATTATCAGTGCTGTATAGTTGGAGAAGTCTTGAGACTATTGGAAGAATAAAACTGAAATCAAGAGGCAGGAGACTTAAGGCCAAAACCTGAGAACACCAGAAAACTCCTGACTACATGGAACATTAAGTAATAAGAGACCATCCAAAAGCCTCCATACCTACACCAAAACCAACCACCAACCAAGTGCCAATAAGCGCCAGAACAGGACATACCATGCAAATTCTTTAGCAACACAGGAACATAGGCCTGAGTATCAACATACAGGCTGCCCAAAGTCACACGTAACACATAGACCCTTCTCAGAACTCATTACTGGGAACTCCATTGCACTCCAGAGAGAAGAAATCCAATTCCACACACCAGAACACTGACACAAGCTTCCCTAACCAGGAAACCTTGACAAGCCAATTGTCCAAACCCACCCACTGGGAGAAACCTCCACAATAAAAAGGAACCACAGACCACCAGAATACAGAAAGCCCACTCCAGACACAGCAATCTAAACAAGATGAAAAGGCAGAGAATTACCCAGCAGGTAAAGGAACATGAAAACTGCCCATCAAGTCAAACAAAAGAGGAGGAGATAGGGAATCCACCTGAAAAAGAATTTAGAATAATGATAATAAAAATGATCCAAAATCTTGAAAACAAAATGGAGTTACAGATAAATAGCCTGGAGACAAAGATTGAGAAGTGCAAGAAATGTTTAACAAGGACCTAGGAGAAATAAAAAAGAGTCAATTAAAAATGAATAATGCAATAAATGAGATCAAAAGCACTCTGGAGGGAACCATGAGTAGAATAACGGAGACAGAAGATAGGATAAGTGAGGTAGAAGATAAAATGGTGGAAATAAATGAAGCAGAGAGGAAAAAAGAAAAAAGAATCAAAAGAAATGAGGACAACCTCAGGGACCTCTGGGACAATGTGAAACGCCCCAACATTCGAATCATAGGAGTCCCAGAAGAAGAAGACAAAAAGAAAGGCCATGAGAAGATACTCGAGGAGATAATAGCTGAAAACTTCCCTAAAATGGGGAAGGAAATAGCCACCCAAGTCCACGAAATCCAGAGAGTCCCAAACAGGATAAACCCAAGGCGAAACACCCCAAGACACATATTAATCAAATTAACAAAGATCAAATACAAAGAACAAATATTCAAAGCAGCAAGGGAGAAACAACAAATAACACACAAAGGGATTCCCATAAGGATAACAGCTGATCTATCAATAGAAACCCTCCAGGCCAGAAGGGAATGGCAGGACATACTTAAGGTAATGAAAGAGAATAACCTACAACCTAGATTACTGTACCCAGCAAGGATCTCATTCAGATATGAAGGCGAATTCAAAAGCTTTACAGACAAGCAAAAGCTGAGAGAATTCAGCACCACCAAACCAGCCCTTCAACAAATGCTAAAGGATCTTCTCTAGACAGGAAATGCAGAAAGGTTGTATAAACGTGAACCCAAAACAACAAAGTAAATGGCAACGGGACCACACCTATCAATAATTACCTTAAATGTAAATGGGTTGAATGCCCCAACCAAAAGACACAGACTGACTGAATGGATACAAAAACAAGACCCCTATATATGCTATCTACAAGAGACCCACCTCAAAACAAGGGACACATACACACTAAAAGTGAAGGGCTGGAAAAAAATATTTCACGCAAATGGAGACCAAAAGAAAGCAGGAGTCGCAATACGCATATCAGATAAAATAGACTTTCAAATAAAGGCTGTGAAAAGAGACAAAGAAGGACACTACATAATGATCAAAGGATCAATCCAAGAAGAAGATGTAATAATTATAAATATATATGCACCCAACATAGGAGCACCGCAATATGTGTGGCAAACACTAACGAGTATGAAAGAGGAAATTAATAGTAACACAATAATAGTGGGAGACTTTAATACCCCACTCACAACTATGGATAGATCAACTAAACAGAAAATTAACAAGGACACAAACTTTAAATGACACAATGGGCCAGCTAGAACTAATTGACATCTATAGGACGTTTCACCACAAAACAATCAACTACACCTTTTTCTCAAGTGCACACGGAACCTTCTCCAGAATAGATCACATCCTAGGCCATAAATCTGGTCTTGGAAAATTCAAAAAAATTGAAATCATTCCAGTCATCTTTTCTGACCACAGTGCAGTAAGATTAGATCTCAATTACAGGAAAAAAACTATTAATAATTCAAACATATGGAGGCTAAACAACACGCTTCTGAATAACCAACAAATCATAGAAGAAATCAAAAAAGAAATCAAAATATGCATAGAAATGAATGAAAATGAAAACACAACAACCCAAAACCTATGGGACACTGTAAAAGCAGTGCTAAGGGGAAGATTCATAACATTACAGGCCTACCTCAAGAAACAAGAAAAAAGTCCAATAAATAACCTAACTCTACACCTAAAGCAACTAGAGAAGGAAGAAATGAAGAACCCTAGGGTTAGCAGAAGGAAAGAAATCTTGAAAATGAGGGCAGAAATAAATGCAAAACAAACTAAAGAGACCATAGCAAAAATCAACAAAGCTAAAAGCTGGTTTTTTGAAAAAAATAAACAAAATTGACAAACCATTAGCAAGACTCATTAAGAAACAAAGAGAGAAGAACCAAATTAACAAAATTAGAAACGAAAATGGAGAGATCACAACAGACAACACTGAAATACAAAGGATCATAAGAGACTACTACCAGCAGCTCTATGCCAATAAAATGGACAACTTGGATGAAATGGACAAATTCTTAGAAAAGTACAACTTTCCAAAACTGAACCAGGAAGAAATAGAAGATCTTAACAGACCCATCACAAGCAAGGAAATCGAAACTGTAATCAAAAATCTTCCAGCAAACAAAAGCCCAGGACCAGATGGCTTCACAGCTGAATTCTACCAAAAATTTAGAGAAGAGCTAATATGTATCTTACTCAAACTCTTCAAGAAAATTGCAGATGAAGGTAAGCTTCCAAACTCATTCTATGAGGCCACCATCACCCTAATTCCAAAACCAGACAAAGATGCCACAAAAAAAGAAAACTACAGGCCAATATCACTGATGAACATAGATGCAAAAATCCTTAACAAATTCTAGCAAACAGAATCCAGCAACATATTAAAAAATCACACACCATGACCAAGTGGACTTTATCCCAAGAATGCAAGGATTCTTTAATATCCGCAAATCAATCAATGTAATACACCACATTAACAAATTGAAAGATAAAAACGACATGATTATCTCAATAGATGCAGAAAAAGCCTTTGACAAAATTCAACATCCATTTATGATTAAAACTCTTCAGAAAGCAGGAATAGAAGGAACATACCTCAACATAATAAAAGCTATATATGACAAACCCACAGCAAGCATTACCCTCAATGGTGAAAAATTGAAAGCATTTCCCCTGAAATCAGGAACAAGACAAGGGTGCCCACTCTCACCACTACTATTCAACATACTTTTGAAAGTGTTGGCCACAGCAATCAGAGCAGAAAAAGAAGTAAAAGGAATCCAGATAGGAAAAGAAGAAGTGAAACTCTCTCTGTTTGCAGAGGACATGATTCTCTACATAGAAAACCCTAAAGACTCTACCAGAAAATTACTAGAGCTAATCAACGAATATAGTAAAGTTGCAGGATACAAAATTAATACACAGAAATCCCTTGCATTCCTATACACTAACAATGAGAAAACAGAAAGAGAAATTAAGAAAACAATACCATTCACCATTGCAACAAAAAGAATAAAATACTTAGGAGTATATCTACCTAAAGAAACAAAAGACCTATACATAGAAAACTATAAAACACTGATGAAAGAAATCAAAGAGGACACAAACAGATGGAGAAATATACTGTGTTCATGGATTAGAAGAATCAATATTGTCAAAATGACTATACTACCCAAAGCAATCTATAGATTCAATGCAATCCCTATCAAGCTACCAACGGTATTTTTCACAGAACTAGAACAAATAGTTTCACAATTTGTATGGAAATACAAAAAACTTCGAATAGCCAAAGTAATTTTGAGAAAGAAGAATGGAACTGGAGGAATCAACCTGCCTGATTTCAGACTCTACTACAAAGCCACAGTCATCAAGACAGTATGGTACTGGCACAAAGACAGAAATATAGATCAATGGAACAGAATAGAAAGCCCAGAGATAAATCCACGAACCTATGGACACCTTATCTTCGACAAAGGAGGCAAGGATATACAATGGAAAAAAGACAACCTCTTTAACAAGTGGTGCTGGGAAAACTGGTCAACCACTTGGAAAAGAATGAAACTAGAACACTTTCTAACACCATACACAAAAATAAACTCAAAATGGATTAAAGATCTAAATGTAAGACCAGAAACTATAAAACTCCTAGAGGAGAACATAGGCAAAACACTCTCCGACATAAATCACAGCAGGATCCTCTATGACCCACCTCCCATAATATTAGAAACAAAAGCAATACACACTGAGGAAACCAGATCTGAAAGAGACACGTGCACCCCAATGTTCATCGCAGCACTGTTTATAATAGCCAGGACATGGAAGCAACCTAGATGCCCATCAGCAGACGAATGGATAAGGAAGCTGTGGTACATATACACCATGGAATATTACTCAGCCGTTAAAAAGAATTCATTTGAATCAGTCCTAATGAGATGGATGAAACTGGAGCCCCTTATACAGAGTGAAGTAAGCCAGAAAGATAAAGAACATTACAGCATACTAACACATATATATGGAATTTAGAAAGATGGTAACGATAACCCTATATGCAAAACAGAAAAAGAGACACAGAAATACAGAACAGACTTTTGAACTCTGTGGGAGAAGGTGAGGGTGGGATGTTTCGAGAGAACAGCATGTATGCTATCTATGGTGAAACAGATCACCAGCCCAGGTGGGATGCATGAGACAAGTGCTCTGGCCTGGTGCACTGGGAAGACCCAGAGGAATCGGGTGGTGTGGGAGGTGGGAGGGGGGATCGGGATGGGGAATATGTGTAAATCTATGGCTGATTCATATCAATGTATGACAAAACCCACTGAAATGTTGTGAAGTAATTAGCCTCCAACTAATAAAAAAAAAAACAAAAAAACAAAAAACACTGGCCTTAAATACAGTGGCCTGCATCTAAAAAAAAAGAAAGAAAGAAAGAAACAAAAGCAAAAATAAACAAATGGGACCTAATGAAATTTAAAAGCTTTTGCACATCAAAGGAAACTATAAGTAAGGTGAAAAGACAGCCCTCAGATTGGGAGAAAATAATAGCAAACGAAGCAACAGACAAAGGATTAATCTCAAAAATATACAAGCAACTCCTGAAGCTCAATTCCAGAAAAATAAATGACCCAATCAAAAAATGGGGCAAAGAACTAAACAGACATTTCTCCAAAGAAGACATACAGATGGCTAACAAACACATGAAAAGATACTCCACATCACTCATTATCAGAGAAATGCAAATCAAAACCACAATGAGGTACCATTACACGCCAGTCAGGATGGCTGCTATCCAAAAGTCTACAAGCAATAAATGCTGGAGAGGGTGTGGAGAAAAGGGTACCCTTTTACACTGTTGGTGGGAATGCAAACTAGTACAGCCACTATGGAGAACAGTGTGGAGATTTCTTAAAAAACTGGAAATAGAACTGCCATATGACCCAGCAATCCCACTTCTGGGCATACACACTGAGGAAACCAGATCGGAAAGAGACACATGCACCCCAATGTTCATCGAAGCACTGTTTATAATAGCTAGGACATGGAAGCAACCTAGATGCCCATCAGCAGACGAATGGATAAGGAAACTGTGGTACATATGCACCATGGAATATTACTCAGCCATTAAAAAGAATTCATTTGAATCAGTTCTAATGAGATGGATGAAACTGGAGCCCATTATACAGAGTGAAGTAAGCCAGAAAGATAAAGACCATTACAGTATACTAACACATATATATGGAATTTAGAAAGATGGTAATGATAACCCTATATGCAAAACAGAAAAAGAGACACAGATGTACAGAACAGACTTTTAGACTCTGTGGGAGAAGGTGAGGGTGGGATGTTTCAAGAGAACAGCATCGAAACATGTTTATTATCTATGGTGAAACAGATCACCAGCCCAGGTTGGATGCATGAGACAAGTGCTTGGACCTGGTGCACTGGGAAGACCCAGAGGGAGCGGGTAGAGAGGGAGGTGGGAGAGGGGATCGGGATGGGGAATACATGTAAATCCATGGCTAATTCATGTCAATGTATGACAAAAACCACTACAATATTGTAAAGTAATTAGCCTCCAACTAATAAAAATAAATGAAAAATAAATAAATAAATAAATCAGTAGACTGTGAGTAATGAAGGTTGCTGCCATATTGTGGATGGGCCTTGTCCAATTAGTTGAAGGTCTTATAGACAAAGACTAAGAAAAACTAAGAGGAAGGAATTCTGCCAGCAGAAAATGGCCTTTGGACTCAAACTGCAGCGACTCTTTCCTGGGTCTCCAGCCTGCTGGCTTACCCTGCAGAATTTGCATTTGTCAGCTTCCACAATCCCATGAACCAATTCCTTGAAATTTATTAGATATTTCATTTTTTTGTATTCTTATATTTTTAAAAAATATTTGCATATACACATACACACACACATTCTATTGACTTTGTTTGTCTACAGAACCCCAGCTAATGCAGCTATACATCCAGATGAATTCATATTCTGGAATTCTTTTCTCGGTTTCCATTTCAGGTAAAATTTAGAAGCCTTTATAATGCTTTTCATCAGCTTTCCTCAAAGATACGACATTGGTTAAAAAAAAAACTACTTGTAATTCAAAGTATATATTCTCAGACTCTTCCTTTTATTTTTTATAAATTTATTTATTTTTAAATTAAAGGATAATTGCTTTACAGAATTTTGTTGTTTCCTGTCAAACCTCAACATGAATCAGCCATAGGTATACATATATGTAGACTCTAGCTTTTTAAAGCTTATTTGAGTGATGACTTGAATATTTTTCAAGTATCAAGAGAGAGATATGATATTATTGCTTAGAATTTTTGGACATGAAATATTCTCCACCAAAATGCAATCCTGTTCTTTTCAGTATCTATGAATCAATTCTAGACATAAGCCTTGTAAATTTTTCCAATTTTATATTTCTGTCGTCAGCTACCTAAATGTAGTGACTTCTCACTCTTGCAGAGAAAAAAACAGAGCTAATTGTTAATAGCAATTGGTGGAAGTCTTCCAAACACATATTCTTTCCTGAGTCATGAAAAAGGAACATTTTGCTTATTTTTAGTATACACCTGTATCCACAGTGTATCACTCATCAGCAATTGGTGATCTCCATAATTAAACAAAAATTATTAGATATTGATTTTTTTTTGATACTTAGCTGGTAAATCCAACATGAAATATAACTCCTCAGGAAGACAAAATAAGATACAGAGTTCGAAGATGCTTTTTGTGTACCAAATTCAAGTAAAAAAATAATAAATTTTAGCAGGAATCATCAAAAACTTGATTAAAAGCAGCTATGTGCCTTATAAGGGGATTCCAGTAGCTCAGCTGGTAAAGAATCTGCCTCCAATGCCAGAGACCTAGGGTTGATCCCTGGGTTGGGAAGATCCCCTGGAGAAGGGCATGGCAACTCACTCTAATATTCTTCCCTGGAGAATCTCCATGGACGGAGGAGCCTGGAGGGCTGCAGTCCATCGAGATGCAAAGAGTCAGACACGACTGAGCAACTAAGCACGCAAGCATGCACACGTGCATAAGAACATATGATTTACTAAAAAGAAGTCATTTGATGGGAGTCACAGAGTTTATTCAATGGTTCAAGGAGGCCATCAAGCCCAGGCTTCTTCAACTGAGTTTTAAGATCTTGGCTTTGTCCTCAAGCTTCAATCTTCATTGTCATAAAGTGACTGCCAAAGCTCCAGGCATCATTTTTAACAAAAAGAAGGGGAAGCCAAAAATTAAATAAAAACATAAATAAAGGATTTCTCACTATCGTTCTTTCATCTAGAAGGAAGATCCTCCCAGAGAAGCCCATCAGACCTCCTTTCATAGATCACGTCCCAGAACTAGTCCTCTAGAACAGTCACCTTCCAGGGGACCCAGAACTGCTATGATTCTAAGAATAACCATGATATGTTCCTCAAAGCTAAGCACTCTGCCATCTGAACAGAACTGGTGTTCTGTCATCAAGAAAAAAATAGAAGCACAAACCCTGAGTGGGCAGCTCCCAAGCCAGCAGCTTCTGCCTACTTACATCAGTGGTTGCATTGAGTTGCATGTGTGCTCAGTTGTGCCTGACCCTCTGCAATCCCATGGACTGTAGCCCACCAGGCTCCTCTCTCCATGGACTTTTCCAGGCAAGAATATTGGAGTGGGTTGCCATTTCCTCCCCTAGGGGATCTTTCCAACTCAGGGATCGAACTCCGGTCTCCTGTATCTCCTGCATTGGCAGGCGGATTCTTTACCACTCTGCCATCTGGGAAGCCCACTTACATTAGCAGAAACACAATGGCAGATACAGGAGAACCTTACCCGTGATTAACAAACATGCCACGCTCTCGGTAACAGCAGGGTCTCCATCAAATGCTTTCTCATTTCTCATGAAATTCTCATGAAATAGGCTTTAGTCGGCTTATTTCCATTTGCAGTGAAAATTCTGCCAAAGGTTACTGCTTTTATTTTTATCGGGTACCTATTACCTTACCTAGTTTGCGTTATGAAATCATGTAAGGTTTTGCATTATGAAATCATGTAAGGTTTGATATGTGTCAAATATAAATTTATCCAATTGAGTGAAATTTCTCGAAATATTCCACACCTTTATTGGGATACACTCTCTCCACGCCGGATAAAGGATCATTAGTTTAGAACCCTGATAGGCTTCCATCTGAGGGTTTAAAGTGGGAAATGGGAAAAGGTGAATGACAGGTGTCCGGGGGACTAGAGACCAAAAGCCAGTTAGAAAGGAAAGAAAACGCTCCACTGAGGGAGAGATCTGACAAGGCTGTCACTGCGCACAGAAGCCCTCATTC
Organism: Dama dama; assembly: GCF_033118175.1. NCBI lineage: Eukaryota > Metazoa > Chordata > Mammalia > Artiodactyla > Cervidae > Dama > Dama dama. The sequence goes on from NC_083707.1 coordinate 9,010,061, forward strand.
CTGAAAGCACGTGAAGTCAGAGACCAAGAGCTACCACATAAGGAGGCTACAGACAACCCAGTGATAATCACCCACATTCTGCTGATTCAAGTTTCTTAAAATGGAAAGAATGAAGCAGAGCAGGACACGGTGGTCCTTGCCCACCCCTCGGCCCAGCATGTCCTCAGTCTGCCCTTTGCCTCTGGAAAAGCTTTAGCCAAAGAGGATGTTCCTTAGAGAAGTGAGAAAATACAGAAGCAAATGAACACAGTCAAAGGAGACCAAACAGTAATGATGCAGTCATTAAGCATAGTCAAAGCTATTTAGTTCCTTCTCAGGGGCTATGGGTTTCCCTGATGGCTCAGTTGGTAAAGAATCCGCCTGCAATGCAGGAGACCCTGGTTCGATTCCTGGGTCAGGCAGATCCACTGGAGAAAGGATAGGCTACCCACTCCAATATTCGTGGGCTTCCCTGGTGGCTCAGCTGGTAAAGAATCCACCTGCAAGGCGGGAGACCCCAGTTTAATCCCTGGGTTGGGAAGATCCACTGGAGAAGGGAAAGGCTACCCACTTCAGTATTCTGGCCTGGAGAATTCTATGGACTGTATAGTCCATGGGGTTGCAAAGAGTTGGACACGACTGAGTGACTTTCACTTTTCACTTTCAAGGGCTACAAGTAATACTCTGAGCCCTATCCCATCAGCTGTCTTGTAGAGACTGAAACCCTCACCAGAGTGAAGAAGTTAACAATGCTGACCAGACTGTAGCCATGACATGAGCAGCCATAATTCTGAGAACTGACCTCAAGAAATGGAAACACACCCACCCTGGAACTGAAGATTAACTGCACTTGAAACCATCAGGATAATGCTGGTCAGACCATCGAAGACCCAGTTCAAGAAGACTGTCAGAGCTGACTGTTCTATTTCTGCATGTAGCCCCCTCCCTCCGTCTATAAAAGCTTTTGCCCCCTGGTTGCAGGTTGGGAGAGTCTGCCTTTGAACAAGCGTCTGCCCTCCCCCACCCCACCCCTAGTTGTTGATCTGAAATGAAGCAAACACTCCTTCCACCAACCTGACGTCTGTATTGGCTTTTGGGTGGCGAGGAGCCAGACTCCACTTTCAATTAGAAAAGAACTGATAAATGTACAGTTGTGGATGTCTACTTCAGCTAATTTACTGTCTGGATATTAAATGATACTGATGATACCACCTTGCAGAATAATACAGAAATTACTGAGAATGAAGCTCTGTGACAGCCTCGTAGTAATACGCCTGTTAGAACAGGCCATGTCCCAATTCTAGTCATCACACTATGAAGACAACTGAATCATTTGGCAAACAAGGTATTCACAGACAATTTGAAAGAGCCTCGGAGAATTTCTCCTAACTACGCAGAAAGCAGGGCTTCCTAGGTGGTTCAGTGGTAAAGAATCTGCCTGCGATGCAAGAGATTCAGGTTCTATCCCCGGAAATAGCCAGGACATGGAAGCAACCTATATGCCCATCAGCAGACGAATGGATAAGGAAGCTGTGGTACATATGCACCATGGAATATTACTCAGCCATTAAAAAGAATTCATTTGAATCAGTTCTAATGAGATGGATGAAACTGGAGCCCATTATACAGAGTGAAGTAAGCCAGAAAGATAAAGAACATTACAGCATACTAACACATATATATGGAATTTAGAAAGATGGTAACGATAACCCTATATGCAAAACAGAAAAAGAGACACAGAAGTACAGAACAGACTTTTGAACTCTGTGGGAGAAGGTGAGGGTGGGATGTTTCGAGAGAACAGCATGTATACTATCTATGGTGAAACAGATCACCAGCCCAGGTGGGATGCATGAGACAAGTGCTCGGGCCTGGTGCACTGGGAAGACCCAGAGGAATCGGTTGGAGAGGGAGGTGGGAGTGGGGATCTGGATGGGGAATACGTGTAAATCTATGGCTGATTCATGTCAATGTATGACAAAACCCACTGCAATGTTGTGAAGTAATTAGCCTCCAACTAATAAAAAAAAATAGTACAGAAAAAAAAAAAAGAAGGAAATGGCAACCCACTCCAGTACTCCTGCCTGAGAAACCCCATGGACGGTGGGGCCTGGTGGACTACAGTCCATAGGGTTGCAAAGAGTGGGACATGCCTGAAGAGACTTAGCACACGATAATCAGAGAAGAGTGAGTCAGTCCAGAAGGCACCAGTACAAATGCACCCCAGACAGGAACCAGGCCTGACGTGTGCTCAGGAGCGCAAGGCTCAGTTCCAGACTTGGAATGGGGCTGGGGGCGGGGGGACGTTCTCCACTTACACAGAGGAGCTGAGCACGACCTGCGGGGAGCAGGGGGCCGAGTGTATCACAGAAGTGTCACAGATGTCTGCCCAAGCCCAGCTCTACACTCTGAGGCTGGAATATCACATGGTTCACATGGTTCGCAAACCCAACTTCTGGTCCTGCCAACCTTGCCTCCTCTCAGTGTTTCCCATCTCCATGAATGCCACCGGTGCCCCAAACTAGCGCATCGAGATCCCTAGGAATCACCTGCCACCCCAGGTTACACATCCCAGGCTCCATCAACCTTACCCAATTTGCCCCTGAAAGTGAAAGTGAAAGTGAAGTCACTTAGTCATGTCTGACTCTTTGCGACCCCATGGACGGTAGCAAAAAACCAATAAAAGTGTTTAAAAAAGGGAAAGGGGGGAGTGCCTGGTGTAAATCAGCTGGGGCACAGCGTGGTGAAGCTGGTGTAGGCCACAGGAGGCAGTGGGTCTTGACTCTGAGAGCAACCTTGATCCACAGAGGGCTTTCGAGAGGATGGAGGTGGGCGGGGTGGGGTAGTGAGGTCAGGTTTGGGTTTTGTACAGACCACTTTGGCAGCCCTGGGCAGAGGAGCTTGGACGTGGGAAGAAGGGTTGCAATGGTGGGCATTGTTTGATCAGTTGAGAAGTGACCGTGTGTCGCAGGAGAAAGGTGACCTTGGATCAGACCACCATGGTGATAACAGGAATCAGAAAAGCAGGTATATTTGAGAGACGCTTCAGGAGATCTGGGTTCGATCCCTGGGTTGGGAAGATCCCCTGGAGAAGGAAATGGCAGCCCACTCCAGTATTCTTGCCTGGAAAATCCCATGGACCGTGGAGCCTGGTAGGCCGCTCACTCCAGGCAGTAGGTGGTCAGCTTAGGAGGGTGACACAGAGGGACATCGCATCCATAGTGACACTCTGTATCTCTCACAACTACAACAGTGTATTTAAAACAGGTCCCGTAGCATTATTCACAACAGCCAAGACATGGAAGCAACCTAAGTCTCCGCTGACATGAAATGGATAAAGATATGGGATATATAGACAATGGAAGATTACTCAGCCATAAAAAAAGAATGAAATAATGCCATTTGCAGCAACATGGATGGGCCTAGATATTGCCATAGTAAGTGAAGTAAGTCAGATACACAAAGGCAAATATTACAGGTCACTTACATGTAGAATCTAAAAAATAATACAAATGAACTTATTTACATAATAGAAAGAGACTTATGCATGCTAAGTCACCCCAGTTGTAGCTAACTCTTTGCGACGCTATGGACTGTAGCCCACCAGGATCCTCTCTGTACACAGAATTTTTCAGGCAAGAATATTTGAGTGGGTAGACATGCCCTCCTCCAGAAGATCTTTCCAACCCCAAGGTCGAACCCGTATCTCTTAAGTCTCCTGCACTGGCAGGCAAGTTCTTTACCACTACTGCTGCTGCTGCTGCTAAGTTGCTTCAGTCTCATCCGACTCTGTGCGACCCCATAGACGGCAGCCCACCAGGCTCCCCCATCCCTGGGATTCTCCAGGCAAGGACACTGGAGTGGGTTGCCATTTCCTTCTCCAATGCATGAAAGTGGAAAGGGAAAGTGAAGTCGCTCAGTCGTGTCGGACTCTTAGCGACCCCAGGGACTGCAGCCCACCAGGCTCCTCTGCCCATGGGATTTTCCAGGCAAGAGTACTGGAGTGGGTTTCCATTGCCTTCTCCACTTTACCACTACTACAAATGAATTTATTTACAAAACAGAGACTCACAGACATAGAAAACACACTTGTGGTTACCAAAGGAGAAAGTGGGGGAGGGATAAATTAAGAGTGTGGATTAACAGATGCATACCACCATATAAAAACAAACAACGAGGATTCACTGTACACCACAAAGAACTATGTTCAGTATCTTATATATATAGCCAAGTCCCTTTGTTGCACACCTGAAACTAACACAATATTGTAAATCAACTATACTTTAATTTTTAAAGTTTTTAACAATTTTAATGATGTAAAAAATTTATGTATAGTACAATACTAAGGGAAAACTGGATTTTAAAAACTGTGTACAAACTCTGTTTCTATGCTGTTTTTGGCTCTGTTGGAACTTTTTCCCAAAGTATTTAATACCTTTATAATTCTGTAAGATGGAAGAAAATAGTATCTCAAGAAGAGGATTCAGCAGGCTCCACAGTAATAACTTAGAACCATGCAAGATGCAGAGGGACCAGTAAACCCCTGGGGGTAGCCAGATCCCAGGGTGGGGAGCAGAAGGGCCCAGCCCTGAGGAAAGCCAAGAAGTCAAGGTGATTTTCAGAAGAAATCTGTACACCCAGGCCCTGGCTTCCCTATCTGTAAATTTCAATCTTCAATCTTCACTTTCTTTTTTATTATGAAAGTATAATAACACGTTTACAGGAGAACTGGAAAATACAGAACAAAGTTACATATGTAAGGGCTAAGTCACTTCAGTCCTGTCCAACTCTTTGACCCCATGGACTGTAGCCAGTCAGGCTTGTCTATCCATGGGATTCTCCAGGCAAGAATACTTAGAGTGGGTTGCCATGCCTTCCTTCAGGGGATCTTCCAGGCCTTGGGATTAAACCCAAGTTTCTTACATGTCCAGCATTGGCAAGTTCATTTTTTACCACTAATAATTCCAGTATATATTATAATTATTTTTAAGTAGATAAATTAAGATTTAGTTGGAGTTTCCATATCACATTCTCAAAAATCATTAGGATGAATATATAGAAAAGTAGAAGGATATAGTTGACCTGAAAATCACCAAGAACCAAGTCAACATAATTAAGATTTATACAATTTTCACACAACAATAGGATATAAATTCTATTCAAGTTCCCATAGACTATAAACTAGGAGACACTGGAACATACCCAGGGACATAAAACAAGGTGCAAAAATTTCTAACGGTATTGAAATCATACAGGGCCTGTTCTCTTATCACTGGATCTTCACTTAGTTTTAACGAAGACAAAGTGAGGAGAAATTGCAGCATTCAAACTTCAAGTTGCAGCATGTGGAATCTAGTTCCCTGGCCAGGGATTGAACCCAGGCCCCCTGCTTCAGGAGCTTGGAGTCTTAGCCACTGGACCAAGAGGGAAACCCCCAGGTCCAACCCCCAGGTTCCCTTTCTAACTGCTGCTACATGAGGAGATCTCCTCACATGACTTTCCATCTCAGTGACCACAGACTTCTTCAAATTTATCTTTACTTCTGGAACTCCTCTCTAACTAACGTTATTTGACATTGCAGTAATAAATAATAGATGTGAAACTTTTCACATCTGTACTGAAAAATATGTCACAAAATAAAGTTGTGTAATGCCTCCAGCTATCATTATAGCTGAAAGGCAGAGAGTATTCTCGAAATATTCTGAAAAACAGATTGTTATGGAACATCCGCATCTCAACAAGAGTTTTCTTCTAGAGCTGTGACTGTTCTGAACTTTCAAAATTCTTCACCATGGGCACCAATGTCTTGTCTTTCAAGAAATATATGTTCTTCTCATTTTTTTTAATGATGTATCAATTTAAGGTATATTTGTAAAAGATAGTGTACAATGCTGAAATACTCTGTCATTTCCATAAGAATGACAAATATATTCAATCTTCCTGGAAAACAAAAGGCATATCCCATTTAAATGATCACACTTCCCTGGTGACTCAGAGGGTAAAGAATCAGCCTGCAATGCGGGAGACCTGGGTTCGACCCCTCGGTTGAGAGATCCCCTGGAGAAAGGAATGGCTATCCACTCCGGTATTCTCACCTGGTGAGTTCTATGGACAAAGAAACCTGGCGGGCTGCAATCCCTGGAGTCACACACAGTCAGACACAACTGAGTGACTAACAACACATGGCAGCCGTAATATTATACTTTCAAATCTCTCGCAAGGAAAACATGTGAAATATAGATGACATTGCATGCACAAAGAAGTGCCAGGGGAAGAAAATGTGAATTCTATGTTACATATGGTCATGAAAACTCAGAAAATGCCCCCAAAACAGCAGATGGTCAAATAAATTGAAAAGTTATCCATATAACATCATAAGTTATCCATGAACATCATAAGAACACCAGAATCAAAATCTATAAAAAATTCCAACTTTTTACAGTGGAAATGTCTAAACATGCACAAAGTACAGAAAATGGTATAATGAATTCCCAAGTTCCCATCACCTGACTTCAACAATGATCAACACAGTACTAACTTCCTTCATTTACACTTCCATCTACTTCACCCCCCCTCAAACACTTTGTTGTTCTTTGTTTGTTCCGGTTTGGGGGGTTTTTTGGCCATAACCACAAGGCATGTGGGATCTTAGCTCTCCAATCAGGGATCAAACCTGTGCCTCCACAGTGGAAGCAAAGAGTCTTAACCACTGGACCACCACGAAGTCCTTCAAACAGGTATTTTGAAGCAAAACCCTCACATTCATGCCATTTCTTCCATTAAATTCTGTTGTATATGTGCTTCCAAGGTAAGGACCTTTAAAACATCATTGCAACATCATTCTTACATTTAAAAAATTAAATAATACTTCCTTAACAATCAAATACCTAATCAGTGTCATAAAGAATTTTAATTCTTCTTTGTGATGGGAGAGTTTTAATTCTTCTAATGTCATGGGAAATGCTTATGGTTTTATTCAGGGGAAAAGGAGGATACAAATCTGCCAGTTATTTAAATACACAAAAGCAAGTATAGAAAGAGATTTCAAGGAATACAGGGCACACTTTAATGTAATTTAATATTACACTTCAGCTGCCTACAAGCCCCCAGGCAGGATCCGGACTTGTCCCAGTTCTGGCGTCCTCCTTACAGTGGTCTGTGAGGGGATGTGACCTTGGGGGTGGGGGCATTTACCGGTTGAGCCACGCCCACCCCTAGCAAGGCCTCCAATGAGTGGAAGCCTTCTCTGCAGACCCCTGTGTTTGTATTCAGTTTTCAGTTCCAGTTCAGTCGCTCAGTCATGTCCGACTCTTTGCGACCCCATGAACTGCAGCACGCCAGGCCTCCCTGTCCATCACCAACTCCCGGAGTCCACCCAAACCCATGTCCATACAGTCAGTGATGCCATCCAGCCATCTCATCCTCTGTCATCCCCTTATCCTCCTGCCCGCAATCCCTCCCAGCATCAGGGTCTTTTCCAGTGAATCAACTCTTTACATGAGGTGGCCAAAGTATTGGAGTTTCAGCTTCAGCATCAGTCCTTCCAATGAACACTCAGGACTGATCTCCTTTAGGATGTATTGGGTTGGCCCAAAAGTTCATTCAGGTTTTTCTACAACATCTTTCAGAAAAACCTGAACAAATTTTAGGGCCAACCCAGTGCTTTGGGGGAAGATTCCAGGTTACAGGATTTCCCAAATCCTTGTGAAATTTTCTTTCCACGTCAGAGATCTAATACAGCAAAATGTCCAGTGAAGTTTATTCCTATTAGAGAGATGATAATTTCAAACTTACTTTTGCATACATTTTTTTTTCTTTAATCTAAAAAACCAGGGTAAAGACGTGCCCTGTGACACCAGGTGGTTGTGAGAATTCAAGCCGACACTTCCAGGCGCGGGTTCACCAGTTCCCAGAGCACCTGAGCCTTCGGGAGTGGAGGTAATTACCGTGCCAGGCACAGCGCTTATCTCTGGGGATAAGCGCTGGTCTTCCGCCTAGAAGGAATATACTGAGTAAATTCTATTTATTTTCTCTGTTTTACCACAAAACTGCACATTATTTTTTTAAAGTTATCAAACCATAGATCTAATTATAAGCAGCATATACACAGTCTGGCTTTTTTCCCCCAAGACTGTGGATTCCCTCTGTTGTCTTGAGTTTAACCCTCTTAAATCCCTCATGTTCTTCAACGACTTACAGGCTATTATTTCACTGCTCCACTTCACATTCAAGTAGGAAACCTCCACCATGCTATGTATTTTCAATACTGAATGAAAAGGCAGTGTGACAAAAGCAAATTTAGTCATACTGACTGGAACCATTCTTAAGCCACTATCCAGATTTCTCCAACACAAACAGGAAGGATAGATGTGTTGCTGGCTAATAATCATTTTAGATGAAGAGATTCTAAATACTGTGGTTACCTGATGTGAAGAGCCGACTCATTGGAAAAGACCCTGATGCTGGGAAAGACTGAAGGCAGGAGGAGTCGACAGGATGAGATGGTTAGATAGCATCACCGACTCAATGGATGCAAATCTGAGCAAACTTCAGGAGACAGTGAAGGACAGGGAAGCCTGGCGTGCTACAGTCCATGGGGTCTCAAAGAGTCAGACATGACTGAGTGACTGAATAACAACAAAAAATTCTAAATATTTACCTACCTACATCTAGCTATGATGCACTGTATTCATGAATGTAAACTGGTAAAAGATAACTTGGATTTTGAGTCTGAATCTTTTAAAAATTCATGATTCTGATGGGAAGTAGAAAATCAGAGGTTGTGTCCCAGCTTTACCTTTATTAGAAGAGACACCACATCCCAGGAGCCATGCTTCCCTCAGGCCCAGGACTCAATAGTGATTGTGTATGACATGGCCACCCACTAAACAGACTATATTCGGATCACGAAGCAAGTGGTGAAACCCGTCAAGTACAATTCAGAAAATGCTGGTGTATATAAATGTGATTCTTTAAATAGTGCAAAAATAAGTATATTCTTAACAATGCTTGTAAATATTTTTTTAAACATTTCAAGCCCTCTTCCTTAGAAAGCATGTGTGTCTCAGATAAATTAATAAGAAACAGCTCCAGAGATTCCCAAGTAATCTCTATAGGTGATATGTATATGGGCATAAGTGTATATGGTGTGTGCCTGTGTGTGTGTGTTCTACTCAACAATCTACATTATCTCCTTTATTTGCTTATTCCTAATTTCTTCTTGTAATTATTGGGTTGGCCAAAAAGTTCATTTGGGTTTTTCCATAGCACCATGCAAAAACTTTTTGGCCAGCTTGATACTTTAACATCCCATGCACTAGATTTCATAGTACAAGCCTGAAAGTTTTTTTTAACTTTTTATTTTGTATCGGGGTATAGCTGATTAACAGTATTGTGACAGTTTCAGGCATGTAGCAAAGGGGCTCAGTCACACATAAACATGTATCCATTCTCCCCTGAAAGCCCCTCCCATCCCAAGCCTGAAAGTTTTAAGTTTCCCTTTTTAAAACATAAGTGAGTCTGTTCAGGCATCTGAAGAAAACTAATTATAACAACACATTTATTTTCCTTGACCATCTTTGGTTTTGCCTTCTTTTTATTAAAAAAGAAATTATTATCTAGGGAAGATGGGCTGTTTATGTGCCTTGTGTGGTTGTGCGTGTGCAATAGTAACTCACAAAGAGAAAAATAATAATAAAAAGAGTCATTATAGAATCGTAACAAGATGGGGCTGTTCCATTGATCTTGTATCTATTCTCCTTGTAATCATTTCAAGAATTCTGGAATTGGCTTCTCCTCAATTACTCTCAGGCTAATCAGGAACCAAAAAAGAAAAAGAAAAGAACCCTATCCACCCATTAAACAAGAGCTCTCAGGGTTTCAAAGCTCCAAACACTCAATATTTTTAAAGTTATCTCCATAAAATGTACTTAATGGATGACCTAAATGAAAAAGTCATCTAATAATTACACAATTAGAAAATAATACTAAGCAGAGGGGCTTCCCAGGTGGCATCAGTGGTAAAGAATGCACCTCCCAGTGCGGGAGGCATAAGAGATGCAGGTTCTATCCCTGGCTTGGGAAGATCCTCCCTGGAGAAGGAGATGGCAGCCCACTCCGGGATTCTTGCCTGGAGAATCCCATGGACAGTGGAGCCTGGTGGGCTACAGTCCAGGGGTCGCAGAGTCAGACAGGACTGAGCACCTTAGCACACGAGGCAGGCAGTAAGTGGACAGGGCCGCGCAGTCTCTTCCAGCACTTTCCTCCACTTCCCAGGGCTCCGTTAGACCTGTCTCAACCTCTGATTCTCCTCCCTTGAAAGAAAAGGACCCAGCTGAATCCAGGGAGCAGAACTTCACACGCAGAAACCACTGCTCCTGAGGGGGAAATCAGGAGCACAAAAGAGAGGCCACAGGGGGTGGAGTAAAACTCAGAAAAACTCCCGTTCATCACAGACCTCGGTGCATCGCTCCTCTCTGTGTAGAGAGAAGGGGACCCTTGCAAAGTCCTGACTCATCAGTTTCTGTGAGGAGCTCACTTCCTCTCTGGCCTGCGGGAACACACAGGTCCATTCCAGCTCAGTCTTGTATGGGTACACCGCCCAAGGCACGTAAACACAGCCCATCAACGGGGTCCTGGAGAAACAAAACTTTAAAAATAAAAAGAAAGCAGGCTTCCCTGGTGGCTTCCCTGGTGAGGAACCTGCCTCCCAACGCAGGAGTATACGGGTTCAATCCCTGATCCCGGAAGAGCCCAAAGGCCACGCAGTAAGTACTCCTGTGCACCACAACTCTCAAGCCTATGCTCTAAGCTCGGGAGCAGAAACTAGAGAGGAGCTCAAGCAGCATCAAAGACCCAGCACAGCCAAAAACAAATAAGTAAATAATAAAAATAAATAAATAAATAGAAAGTAAAACTGAAGACGGTCAAGGAAAATAAATGTGGCATTATCATTAGGCAACACTTTCTTTCGTAATTCCACTTGGACCCTTCCCATAGACCAAAAGTAGGTTCCGTCTCGAGAGCCACGTTTCTCCCAAACTGATGATGCCCGGCTGTGGCCGGAGCCAGAGGGAACGAGCATCCCGGGGATGCAGAGCGCCCCCCCAGACAGCCACACCGCACGCCACTCCAGGTAACCCTCCAGGCCACTCCCTGACAACCGCAGGGGCCCTCGGAAAAAAGTATCTTTCCAAAGAAAATACAGGGGGGCTTCCCTGGTGGCTCAGTGGTAAAGAATCCACCTGCCAATGCAGGAAACTCAGGTTCAATTCTCTTATCTGGGAAGATTCCACTTGCCGCAGAGCAACTAAGCCGGTCCGCCACAACTACTGAGCCTGTCTGTGCTCTAGAGGCTGGGAAACTGGAAGGACTGAGTCTGTGCGATGCAATTACTAAAGCCCACGAACCCTGAAGTCAGTGCTCTGCAACAAGACAGTAGCCCCCCCACACACCACAACTAGAGAAACCTGGGCAGCAATGAAGACCCAGCACAGCCAGAAATAAATTTTTAACAAATTTTAAGGGAGACACTTTGGTTTCCATGGTTTAATAAAAAAGAAAAGCCAAGCAATGACAATTAGAAGGCAGTGAATGTCTCTTCACTGTACTGCAATTTGAATGTAAATTATCAAACTGTCTACGTGGATCAAAATCTTCACATGTGCATCCCTTTTCATCACCACTTATCTTACTGCTATCATCAGCATGATGCTTGCAGGACCATCAGAACATATCTAGAAGACATAAGATTATGGATATGCTTGAAGTTTTTAAAAACTCACACAATTCATCAACACAAATTTTGCCTCTTGTGAATTAAGATGATACAATAAATTAAATGCTAAACTGGGACAACTTTCAATTAGAACTGTATTAATACATCTCAGTTCTTGGTCCCCATTTCACTGTGTCTAGTCAGGACAACACACTGCAGTGATTACCTGCCTGGGAAAGGAAGGACTGGAGGAGATGGACAACACCCAGTAGATTCAGTACAGCAGGTGAAGAACCGCCATTTGCCATTAGCGTGTGTTTCTACTCCTCTAGTTTATTGTTCCTAATTATTTATTTATTTATGTTTCTGTGCTATGCATATGTGTGTTTGTGAGTACACCAGAATTTCATTTTCTCTGTATAGAAATACATCCCACAGGAGATTTGAAGCAGGTGCCATTCACAGGTAAGGAATGGACATAAGTCACTCCTAGGAGAACTTCCTAAATGCAAAAAAAGAAAAAAAGGTAGCTAGTTGCCAGAGTTGCAAAAGATATGCTGACCAATGGGTGGGTGGTGAGAGAACTTATTTCCAGCCACAGTGGTTCTGAGGGGTTAACAAAGAGTAGAAATGTGAGTCGGCATTGAAAGAGGTTAGGATGGGTATGAAAAAGAAGACAAAAGATGAAGAGTTGGAAAACAAAAAAGGCACATGATTCAAGCATTTCATGTGATCATGATTATTCCCAATACTTCTGATACTACTGCTGCTTCTGCTGTCACTATGGTGATCATGGTGATGATGGTGGTGGTGGTGATAATGATGGTGGTGATGATGATGATGGTGGTAGTGATGGTGGTGATGGTGGTGGTGATGATGATGGTGGTGGGATGATGATGATGGTGGTGGTGATGATGGTGATGGTGGTGGTGATGATGATGGTGGTGGTAGTGATGGTGATGATGGTGGTGGTAATGATGACGGTGGTGACAATGATGGTGATGGTGGTACTGATGGTGGTGATGATGGTGGTGATAATGGTAATGATGGTGGTGGTGGTGATGGTGGTGGTGATGATGGTGGTGGTGATGATGATGGTGGTGGTAGTGATGGTGATGATGGTGGTGGTGGTGGTGATGGTGGTGATGATGGTGGTGGTGGTGATGATGATGATAGTGGTGAAGATGATGATGGTGGTGATGGTGATGATGATGGTGGTGGTGATAATGATGGTGGTGATAATGGTGATGGTGGTGGTGGTAATGATGACGGTGGTGATGATGATGGTGGTGATGGTGGTGGTAATGATGGTGATGATGGTGGTGGTGATGATGATGATGGTGGGATGATGGTGATGGTGGTGGTGGTAATGATGATGGTGGTGATGATGATGGTGATGGTGGTGGCGGTGGTGATGATGGCAGGTGATGATGATGACTTGGTATATTAGGAAAGATATTAGAACACACACAAAGAAAATCCTAAAACAGAAACTTTAAAAAGTTGACTGAAGCAAACAGTTTGTGACAAGGAAAACTAATAGAAAACACAGCTAAACATGGAAATTGGATCTAAACTGTGGAGGCTAAGAATCCCCAAAACACAAGGTGTTTAGATTTTCACCTGTAGGTCACAGGAGTCATGGAAGAGTTTTTGCTGTAATGAAAGCAATGTCTCAGAAATGTTCAGTGGGCAGTGATGTGAGGATGAATCCAGGACGCAGCAGGAGCCAACCTCAATCATTTCCACAAGGTGTGCGCTTTCTAACCCAAGACAAATAAAACTTTTATGAAATCCTCTGCTTCTGCTTTGAAAAAGACAAATGAATGTTGACAAATCGAGGCATAAAGGAAAGCATGCAGCATTGGGGTCAGAAGAGTGCCTGGTGTTTCCTTTAATCAGACATTTCAGGGGCAGGGCCCTGTTCAATAATTAAACATATGTTCTCAATGCAGTGTTTTACTGAATCATTGTGGAATATCCAGGAAGCAGGAAAGGGTGGGAGAAGTCATTTGATGTCAACCGGGAGGATTGATCAATGAAATAAGCACACACAGAATTCCTCCCAAAATTTCACCAAGCAGCTGGAGTCAGGGCTATGAGCACAGCCGGGACCAGGGCAACACAGACATGGGTGCTTGGAAAGGAGATACACGGCACACTTCTGTAGGTCAGGATCCCTAACCCACACGTTCTGGAAGGAGTGATAATTTACAGTAAGAAACCAAAGGCAGCATGGCAGAGTAATGTCCCGTGACTCAGACCCAGATGGCCCAGCCAGTGAGGGGCAGAGCTGAGATTTCATCGAGGTCCATCAGAGCAGGAAGCATGTTTCTATCCCACCACATCAAGAACCTCAAAGAGCTGTGTGTTTATCCAGCTTTGCCCAGCCTCTCCCATCCTCCAAGATGGCTTCTCAACGTCCCTACTCATATCTCATCAATGTCTATCTGACTACATTCCTCAGGTGTTAGAGAGTAACCTACTTATTTCCAATCACTAAAAATAATCAGTTATTTATACCATTGTCACATTGCATACAAGACTTGATCCAGCTCCCAGAGATATATACAAGAAAATAGGCTCATAAATGCATAAATTGGGAGTTTGAAGCAAAGAGAAATGAAGAACAGAAAAGCAGACAACTGGAACAAAGGCCATAAAAAGATACAAGCTAGAATATCAGAGCGTGTGCTGACGATCAGGTATGCAGAGCTCCCTGTATCAATGTGAGGTGACTGATGTCAAAGCCAAAGAAACAAGAAAATGTGGGGCTGATTGGTCTATGGATCCTACTTCACCAGGAGTCTTTGGAAGAACAGAACTGAAAGCAAAGTGTAAAGTCACTTAAATGCCTGGGATAAAATGAGGTGAACAGTTGAGATAAATGAGAAAAATAAGGCAGAGCCTGCCGCCCTGCTGTGGACCAAGAGGAGCAACAAAGTTCCTGCTGCTCGAGGGGTCAGGCAGGGACAAGAGCTGCTCAGCCACAGCTCGCGAGGTGGGCGGGACCAAGTGGATTTGAAGCTCTACTGAGATGTCTATGGACCCCTTGTCCAGTCCAGAGATGGGGGAATTTTGGTTAAGACCCATGCAAATTATACTCTGAGCCTCTGGGCGGCAAAAACAAGGTAAAGAAGAAAAATCACAAAAGTGCAACAGTATTCCTCAAACTGGTATCTGCTTAACACTCTTCTGCAGGATCGTCATTGAAAATTACACACACACACACACATACACACACACACACAGATTTTGTCTCTCTCTCAGTGGGAGAAAAATTGGCAGAGGCAGGATTCAGTTCAGTTCAGTTGCTCTATTGTGTCCGACTCTTTGTGACCCCATGAACCGCAGCATGCCAGGCCTCCCTGTCCATCACCAACTCCCGAAATCCACCCAAACCCATGTCCATCCAGTCGGTGATGCCATCCAACCATCTCATCATCTGTCATCCCCTTCTCCTCCTGCCCTCAATCTTTCCCAGCATCAGGGTCTTTTCAAATGAGTCAGCTCTTTGCATCAGGTGGCCAAAGGATTGGAGTTTTAGCTTCAACATCAGTCCTTCCAATGAACACTCAGGACTGATCTCCTTTAGGATGGACTGGTTGGATCTCCTTGCAGTCCAAGGGACTCTCAAGAGTCTTCTCCAACACCACAGTTCAAAAGCATCAATTCTTTGGTGCTCAGCTTTCTTCATAGTCCAACTCTCACATCCATACATGACTACTGGAAAAACCATAGCCTCGACTAGATGGGCCTTTGTTGGCAAAGTAATGTCTCTGCTTTTTAAAATGCTGTCTAGGTTGGTCATAACTTTCCTTCCAAGGAGTAAGCGTCTTTTCATTTCATGGCTGCAATCACCATCTGCAGTGATTTTGGAGCCCAGAAAAATAAAGTCAGCCACTGTGTCCACTGTTTCCCCATCTATTTCCCATGAAGTGATGGGACTGGATGTCATGATCTTCATTTTCTGAATGTTGAGCTTTAAGCCAACTTTTTCACTCTCCTCTTTCACTTTCATCAAGAGGCTCTTTAGTTCTTCTTCACTTTCTGCCATAAGGGTGGTATCACCTGCATATCTGAAGTTATTGATATTTCTCCCAGCAATCTTGATTTCAGCTTGTGCTTCCTCTAGCCCAGCGTTTTGCATGATGTACTCTGCATATAGATTAAATAAGCAGGGTGACAATATACAGCCTTGACATACTCCTTTTCCTATTTGGAACCAGTCTGTTGTTCCATGTCCAGTTCTAATTGTTGCTCCCTGACCTGCATACAGGTTTCTCAAGAGGCAGATCAGGTGGTCTGGTCTGCCCATCTCTTTCAGAATTTTCCACAGTTTATTGTGATTCACACAGTCAAAGGCTTTGGCATAGTCAATAAAGCAGAAATAGATGCTTTTTCTGGAACTCTCTTGCTTTTCCTATGATCCAGCAGATGTTGGCAATTTGATCTCTGGTTCCTCTGCCTTTTCTAAAACCAGCTTGAACATCTGGAAATTCACAGTTCACGTATTGTTGAAGCCTGGCTTGGAGTATTTTAAGCATTACTTTACTAGCGTGTGAGATGAGTGCAATTGTGCAGTAGTTTGAGGCAGGATTAAAACAAAGCTAAGGATGGCTTCTTCTTCACTGCAGGACTACACATGGCCGTCAACATGCTAACATGCTGAGACTCACGTGGTGTGAGTCACAGAATGCTTTTTCTTCCCCACGTTGCAATAAAAAGGGTTATGCAAAATATGGTTTGGGAAATAATGGTGTAAAATACTAACAAGGATCAAGAGGGGAAAAAACCCTCAGGAGAAGCTGTGTTTTTCTCCTCTACTGAGACCTGGGATATCTCTGCTGTGGGCTCCCCAAAAGGTCAGGATGATGGGTGAAGAGCAGGACCCGCCAGGTCAGCCCAAAATAGATGCCAGGAGGGCGTGTCTCTGACCACATCCCTTCGCAGGTTGCTGTTCAGTCACTCAGTCATGTCTGACTCTCTGCAACCCCGTGGACTGGAGCCCACCAGGCTCCTCAGTCCATGGGATTTCCCAGGCAAGAATACTGGAGTGGGCACTCACTTCCTCTTCCAGGGGATCTTCCCGACCCAGAAATCGAGCCTGAGTCTCCTGCATTGGCAGGTGGACTCTTTACTACTGAGCCACCAGGGAAGCCCTTCCTTTCGCATAAGCACGTGCTAAAACCAAGAGCAAATTATAAATGTGAATGTATAGTCCTTTTCTAAGGCCAAAGCTACTGTCTGACTATCCAAATATGTGGTTTTCTCATAGCCTGACTTGATCCAAAGCTAAAACTAAAAGCAGCAAGAATAGATTACTACATCTGCTCCACGCCATCCTGAAGAAATATTGTAGACTGACATCTAGACTGAGGTCCTGTAGCTTGCATTACAGCTCTTTGGGAAAAACCTGTAAATAAATCTATGCTGCCAATTAAGGACAGGCTGATTTATTTCGTGCATACACAAAGAAAAAGATTAGGGTTTTAATCCTCTGATAAAAGCTAAAGATTTATGCTTGGACAAAAAGCTCTGAGATTTACAAACAGAGATGAGCGAAAAGGAGGTTGGTGGAAATGGCCACATTTTCTCAGCAAATGGTCCACAGGTCTGCTCAAAGCAAAAGGTCTCAAAGCTCTGCCCCATGCAGCCTATAAATAAGTGTTTTATCCTGGAGAACTTTTAAAGCAGGTGTTGCAAATTACCCATTTAAATCATTTAAAAGTTTTTCAATATTGTACCCAAAGGACATCTAATTTTAATGAAGGTAACTTCTTGGTCTACCTCCAAGATAAATTGGATAAAAAATGTAACCCCATGAAACTAAATGAGTCAAATAGGATTTTTGCTAGAAGCCAATTATATCTGGACAAGGTCTGCCAAAAAAACAAGGACTAGGTTTCCAGAGTAATTGATCTTACCCTCTCCTTACTGAGGGCAGGACCACTCACCAACTGAGGCCATGTCCAGTTTTCCACAGAGATGCCTTGTCTCCCATTTTATTATCAATAGCAATAGGGCGTCTTGCACTTAGAGATGCTTCATGTCTTTGGGAAATAAGATTAAAAAAAATAAAAAAGAATGGGGGCTAAACATGGTTTCATCTGCCCCCTTTTGAAATTGTTCTTATCAAAGAGGGTGAATGTTCACCCTTAGCTAGATACTTGAGGAGGTGTCCACATGAACCTAAATATAAGGCAAGCGTCCAGAAGAGCATCTGGAATGAGTTCTTTTGGCCAGATCTATCCCTCTCTTCTGATCATGGAGTTAAGCCTGGAGCAGAGAGCCAGAAGACAAGGCAGATTGCGGTTCTCCACCATCTATAGGGACTAGTCCTACGTGTCCTAGGGGACAGATGTCCTCACTGTGTGTGCTGTGTACAGTAGACATTGATGTGTCCACTTAACAGGAAGCCGAAGTAAAGGCAGAGTCAACATCCAATCCCCTTGGGCAGCCTAGATGATTTGGGATCCACGCGGGCTCCCTACCTACCTCTGCCCGAGCCTGTCATAAAACTATGCCCAAGGCTCCAGCATCCTAGGAAGCATAAAAGCATCATTTGTGCCTTCTGAGTGATGAGGACCAATTCTCCCAACTGCTACAAGTCCCTCTGTCCCTGATTCAGTGTCCTGTCACTACATCAAAGAAAATAATAACAAGAAAAATAACCAGAAATCTGTGGGGTTTTTTATATCAATAAATTTCTGTAGCCAAAGACAGCAGGCAATGATACTGGCATTCAGAAATGGTTTTTGTAACTTGATACCCTGAACTAGACCCTGAGGCTCTTCCTGGATAAGGTTCACGTGCTGGTGTCTGACCGAGATGCTGTGAACCACTGCAGAAGATGAGGGAGGTCGAGATGCCAATCTTTCAGCAGTGATAATGGGCTTCCCAGGTGGTGCTAGTGGTAAAGGACATGCGAGCCAATGCAGGAGACTTAAAAGATACAGGCTTGGTCCCTGGGTTGGTAAGATGCCCTGGAGGACGAATTGGCAACCCAACTGGTACTCCAGTATTCTTGCCTGAGAAATCCCATGGACAGAGGAACCTGGCAGGCTACAGTCCATGGGGTCAAAAAGAGTTGGACACGAGTGAGCACGTGTATGCACACATGCACACACACACAGTGATAAAGGGACAGAGTCTAAGCAAGAGTTGGCCCCGTTAAGGACATTCAAAATAGGTACTAATAATCCTAACTGTATCTACTCTTTCTTTAAGGTCTGCAATATTTTGACTCTAGTCAGAAGAGACAAGAAAATAAGAAGGAGCCTTCCCATTTAAATGTGAAATAAAATAATGCAAGTATCCTGTGTTCCTTTCATGCCTGGGATCACCCATGATCACTCCATATGCAGCCGTCAAGATCAGAATGTGGTTTGCAAGAGACAGATTCTCCAGTAGTTCTTCTATGTGAAAAACACAAAATGTACATCACATTGAACCCAGATGGCAGGGCAACAAAAACTCACCCACCACATACCTTTTTCTAATTTCACCCTCAATTTTTCTTTTTCCAAAGATGAAGCTTAAGTTTCATCTTCTTCCTCTAAAAATCCTTGGTCATATATCAAGGGTTTCCAGTCAATACTTGGCCTCATTCATCTCCAATTCACCAAAGTTTAAATTGATTTTCAAAACTTTTTTCCCATCAGATAAATGTATTTTTGAACTCTTTCTTTTTTCTGAACAATTAACTTTTTTACTCTCCAATAGTTCCAACCAGAGCAGCCCTTCTTACTTGTCTAAGCATCCTTGCCATTATCAATCCCCAGCATCATTTTCTAACAGTTGAAGCTCAATGAATTCCCTTCCTGCAAAGAATTTACAGTCTACTTCAGGAGACAAGTCATATACACATGGTTGTGGTTGTTCAGTTACCAAGTTGTGTCCAACTCTTTGTGACCCCGTGGACAGCAGCAAACCATGCCTCTCTGTCCTTCCCCATCTCCCGGAGTTTGCCCAAGTTCATGTCCATTGAATTGGTGAAGCCACACGGTATGCGTAACAGTAACAATACAAACCAGTAAATGTTCCAAAGGCCTTCTGAGGATCCTATTTTACTGTGTAACTGAGGTTATCAAGGAAGACTCCTTTTATAAGAAGTGGCACTTAACTGGGGTCTAAAACAAAAGGAAGACTGTTCTAATGAGAGAGGAAAGGAGAGACAGTAACCATGAGCAATGATGACTTTTGACTGGGTTTTAAGAAACCATTCTATTTCTAAATTCTGGAAACAGCAATGGCAGGCATGTGTTATATTTTAGAAAGAGTGAGGGATCCAATCTGACCAGAAGAAAGGGTTTTCTACACCTTCCTTTTTTAAATTGTAGGATAATTGCTTAACCACGCTGTGTTACTTTCTGCTGTATAACAGTGTGAATCAGCTAAACGTGAACATCTATCCCCTCCCTCCTGAGCCTCCCTCCCACCCACACCCCCTCCCACCCACCTAGGTCACAACAAAGCACTGAGCTGAGTCCCCTGTGCTACACAGCAGTTTCTAAACTTTCTTAATCACTGAGTTTTATTGACCTTCTTTCTAAAACACTCAGGACTGAGAATCCCTCCCTTCCAGTGTCTTAAGTACACTCATTTCAGGGAACTTATTAGACCCAAAGGAAATGTACTTTGTTTCTAAACATTGTGTCTGTAATTCAGAATCTTCAAAATCCAGCTGAGAAAGAACGAAGACCTTATCCACCCAACACAAGCTTTGCCCCATCCATCAGTGCCAATGCGCGTAAAAGAACCAGGATAGGGAAACATCACTACCATCCCCATGCCATGGCATCATGGACTAATTTAAATAAATAAATGGCAACCCACTCCAGTATTCTTGCCTGGAGAATTCCACAGTGGAGCTGGTCCATGGGGTCACAAAGAGTCAGACACAACTGAGCAACCAGCACTATTATCTAGGTCTCTCCAGTATCTCACATGCTTGTTTCATCCTCACAATGACCAAACTTTAGGGTCACGTTTAGACCTTGGCAAGGCACAAAATAGTATCTCTACTAAAAACTGGAAGTTAAGTGACATCTGATCCTGGGAAAGATTGAAGGCAAAAGGAAAAGAGAGGGACAGATGATGAGATGGTTAGATAGCATCACCGACTCAGTGGACATGAATTTGAACAAACTCTGCGAGGTGGTGGAATAGAGGAGCCTGGAGTGCTGTAGTCTACAGGGTCGCAAAGAGCTGGATACAACTTAACAACTGAACGACAACAAGCAACATCTTTGTTCACCCTGTTGTGAATGGCAGAGGCAAGACTTTACACCTAGCCTTTGGACACCACGAATGTTCTTCCTCCAAATTTCATGATCCCTAGTGAAAAGTCCAGACTGGCTTATCAGCATTGCCCATGAGAGTACCTCAGTCTTGTCTGCAGGTTCTTCACTAGTTGACGTGTCCCATGACTCTAATACACAGCTGAGTTATTCATCCTCACCTACCTACAAGAGACTAAGTAAAAATACTAGAATACCAGACTTGATGGTTATACACTCCACACTGGATCTATGCCCTTCTCTCTGATCAATTACATGGCACATTTATAACGTTATTCACAAGAGGTTGGATGGCCATAATTCCCCACCAGCTTGGGGAAAGATAAGTTTCCCTGACTTATAATCAGTAGAGTTTCCTAAACACCTGAAGATGCAAATATAAGCATATTTCTACTGAGCAATCTGTTAAATTGACCTTGTACACATACAGAAGACTTCATTTCCAGCATGTTTCAATATGCAATGGTTCACAGGAAACATAAAGAATGATTTGCACCGCTACTGTTTTGCAAGATGGTTAAACAATCTGATTTCTGAATTTCTGATCTAGCATACACTAGATCCTCTCTCATCTGAGTTTTGGCCTTGGATGGTCCATACCCTAAGGTCAACCCTCAGCATAAAATTAGAGAAATGAAATTCAGCCTGCAGCCACTGGCCTTGATCTGTGGAGCATCTGCTGGAAACTCAACAGCTCAGCTAAGTCAGGGTGTTTTCCCCCCTTGAAACACCTAAACAACATTCTAAGAGTGAGAAAGAGACAGAATTGTGGGCTCGTAATTAAAATTTTAAAGGTTTCTTAAAGACTAACAATGTAAGAGGGTCTGATTTTTCAAAGGGGATCATTAATTTCCCTTAATTTAAAACTATATCTCAGAGTATATTTTATTCATACTTAGAAAAGGATAAATGGGAGATCAAGAAGCAATGATGCAGACCTCACCAGCGCCCAGCCCCTGAGGGAACCATTATGCTACATTTTTCACGTTAGCCGACCTTTTCCTGTTAGTATTCATGAAAACGCAGCAAATAACCACATTGAGCTGATTTTAGGGACATATATCCTTGGCTTCCTGCCTTAAACGTGAAGCCCCAGCATGGTTATCTGACACAGGAATGGACTTTCATTCCATCTTTCGTACAAGCAACTGTACAGACAAGTGAACAAGCATTGTGATGAAATCGCCCATAACAATGTGCATACACGCCTTGCTGTTCATCTTCCCCCTGTCTACACTGGGCGCTTCCTCCTTCAAAAGGAGTTCTGGGGCCAGGGAGGAAACTTCAGCTACAAAGACAGAAACCACTTCACCTGTTAGCCGAGGAGATACTTAAAGCATTGAAAACTGAAAATACAGTGGACAATTCGGTGTCAGTAAATCACCCTTGAGTTTAATATCTTAAAGATCCTATCAGGCAATGACACCCTATGTTGAATGCCACGTGGTGATGGCGGTTTAGTGGCTCTCGCAACCCCATGGACTGTAGCTTGCCAGGCTCCTCTGTCCACGGGATTTCCTAGGCAAGAACGCTGGAGCAGGTTGCCATTTCCTTCTCCAGGAGATCCTTCTGACCCAGGGATCAAACCCAGGTCTCCCACACTGCAGGCTTCCTCCTGCACTGCAGGTAGATTCCTTACTGACTGAGCCACCTGGGAATCCTGTTTCTCCTTAAATCATTCACGAGTTTCTTGGTAACTTGCTGACTGAGAAAAACAACACCTTGCAAGGCAAGATTGAATGCGACTTTCACTTTATGAGACACACAGCTGAGAGCGAAGTCCTTCAAAGGAAAGAACAGACAACCACATGTCACGGGCTCAAGAGAAGCCAGCTGGCATGATCGACCATGCCGGGCAGGCTACCCATTTATAATTCAAACGTTGGAAAGTTTATCTTCAGGATGCTCGTCATCTTGGGAAAAACATTGACTGTTTTGTCTGTAATATGAGCCAAAGGGCTATCATAATCCGCTTCGAGGTCACAAAATGATAAAAGGCTAAGCAACCTATCTAACAGGGCTTCCCAGGAGGCACAATGGCAAAGGATCTGCCTGCCAATTCAGGAGATGCAAGAGATGGGGGTTCGATTTCTGGGTGGGGAAGATCCCCTGGAGGAGGAAATGGCAACCCACTCCAGTATTCTTGCCTGGAGAATCCCATTGACAGAGGAACCTGGCGGGCTACAGTCCATGGGGTGGCAGAGTCAGACACGACTGAGCAACAAACTGAGCAAAAACCAACAAACCCATCTAACACAAAGTCCCCTTCTGTCCACAGTTTCCCAGAGTTGGAGCCACTGAAAATAATGCGATGTGCTGTGACCTGAAGGACAGAATGAGATTTCATTTATCCCTACAGCCAAGAGACCTGAGATCCCTCTAGAATCATTCTTTAAGATGAGGTGTTAGTCCCTAAAATGGATATATGTGTCTACCTGATACAGTTCATAGCAGACCATGTTAAAAGGGACTAACCTGCTATCCCTTAGCAAAAGCAGGACCCAACGGATAAGGGTTCACAGAAGACAGCCCACTGGTCACCTTTCAGAACTTAAGATGCCAGGCCAGTGGTCACCATGGGATCCTCCTGTGGCCAGAGGGGTTCAGGAGAACACACAGTTCTGGTGGTCAGAAGAGACTGTGGTAAACAATTTTTTTTTAATTAGAAAGGCTCTCATCCTTGGCCTACTTTTGAATTTGGTCCCACTCCATAATAATCACGAAATTCAAACTGCCAAGGAACTGATTAGCTGCAAGATTAAGAGAGAACCACATCCACACTGAAAAGCTCAACCCCAGGTGGGAAATAAGGAGACCAAAAGGAAACAGCATGTCAGGCAGTTTGGAAATAAAATGCAGGAAATTCAGTATTCACTGTTAATTTTCACATGAATCCCCTATATTGTCTTCTTTGTGTCTCTAGCCAGCTGTGCTTTTTAATGGGACAATTATTTGCTGTTCAGATGGATTCCAATTATGTCTTAAGGAAAAAAAAAACTTCCATAGGATGACCAAGTCTGTCCATGCGAGCGAATTTCTCGTCACTTTTTATGGCTGCATTCATGGTGGCAAGGTAATTCATGAAGTTCATGAAGGTAATTTTGATTATTGTTGTTCAGTTGCTAAGTTGTGTTTGACTCTTTGTGACCCCACGGAAAGCAGCATGCCAGGCCTCCCTGTCCTTCACTATCTTGCAGAGTTTGTTCAAATTCATGCCCACTGAGTCAGTGATACTATCTAACTATCTCATCCTCTGTCGCCCCCTTCTCCTCCTGCCTTCAATCTTTTCCAGCATCAGGGTTTTTTCCAATGAGTTGGCTCTTTGTATCAGTATTGGAGTTTCAGCGTCAGTCCTTGCAATGAATATTCAGGGTTGATTTCCTTTAGGACTGACTGGTAGGGACTCTCAAGAGTCTTCTCCAGCACCACAATTTTTTCTGCAGAATTAAATTATTCATCACTATTAATAATAATCACTTTAACACATAAAAATGGAGACTGTTTATAGCTTTAAATCAGATATAGACAACGATAGCCAAATCAACTGGATATAAATTGAAAATTGGCGCCTGTGGATAAGGCCACTGGATAAGCAGTTTCCACCGATACTGCCACAGGGTCCTCGGAATGAGGAGCAGCACAAACAGCCTCCATGAGAAGTTTATTAAATTCCAGCAAGACCTCCAGGTGATCGTGAGCTGTGAAAACCCCAGAGGAGCACAGGAGCTGCTTCTTTTATTCTTACTTTAAAGAAGTAAAACTATGGTTTTTAATGTGGTGCATACGGAACACATCGATCCATTAAAAGTTTTGTTTTTTTTTTTTTTTTTTAACTGGGCAAAGGGCAGTTTCATTTTTTTTTTTTTTCAATTTCTCCTTTATTTATTTATTTATTTTTTTCCAGTGGAAAGTTTTTTAAAATACAACCTACTATACACAAGTTCCTACCATACAGCACAGAGAACTATATTCAATATCCTGTGATAAACCATCATGGAAAAGAACATAAAGAAGAAAGTATGCATATGTATAACCCTTTGCTTTAGAGCAGAAACTAACACAACATTGTAAATCAACTCTACTTCAATACAAAAATTTCAAAAAATAAAAAATGACAAATTATTTATGCTTTTGGGACAAGGCACTGTGTGGGTTTTTTTAGTTTTCTGAGTGTGTGTGTGTGTTTTCACAGCAAAATTCTCCATGATGTGCCTGGCCCTCTTCTATCTGCAAGTATAGTCAATGGCTTAAGATACTTGGTGACTTCAGCCTCCAAAATTTACCTCGGGCCACCATACTTGCCTCTCAATATTCTCCTTTAATGAGATGATTTACACAAGTGTAAACATGACTTTCCTGCTCTGATTCATTTTCACCTCTTCTTTAGATGAGAAAAGCATGGAATCCCTGACATGAAAGTACAAGAATCCTACACTGCTAACACCATGCTTATTCACATCATGATTCATCGCAGGCCCTTGATGCATCCCATGTTTTCTCCTTTTAAAAGTACTCTGGGACAGTCAGGTCAAACCATAAATGCCCATGAGTTCTCTCCTGGAGAGAGGCAGAAAATACCTTTATCATTGCAATGCCCGGGGAACCAAGGGAATGACTTGCTTCTCCCCAAATCAAATGATGCTTTCTTCAACCTCCATTCTCCTTGACATTTTTTGGCACATCAAACTCTTCACCACTCTCTCCTGGCTGAAAGGCTTCCTTTGGGCTTTATGGGAATAACACAAGCTCCATCTTCCTGCCTCTACAGCCCTAGCTGCCTCCTCCCTTACAGGTGCCCACTGACCTCACGTCCTTTCCCAGTCTCTGCCTGTGCTCCCTCCCCCAAAGCAGCCACTGATCGGCCGTCCTCTGTCCTGCCATTAAGACAACTCATCCATGAGTGAGTCTCCGCTACCACCTCTGTGTATTTGAAAATCAAACTTTTCTTGACAACTCATTTTTCATCCAATTCTAGGACTGTATCTTTATCATTCTATCACATAAATTTTCTAGAAGAAAAGAATGGAGTTGTCAGTTTTAACCTAACTACATACCAAAATCATTAGCTTCCTCAATCATTATCTTGCTGTGGCTCCCCAGGAAAAGTCAGGACTGGAAAGTGAGTTGAAACAGAATGAAGTGTCAGCTCCATGAGTGACTATACTGGATTTCTGCTGTTGTTGTTCAGTCGCTCAGTTGTGTCTGACTCTTTGTGACCCCATGGACTATAGCCCGCCAGGCTCCTCTGTCCGGGGGTTTTACAGGCAAGAATACTGGATTGGGTTGCCATTTCCTTCTCCAGGGGATCTTCCCAATCCAGGGATCGAACCCTCATCTCCTGTGTCTCCTACATTACGCACAGGAGAGATACAGAAAGAAAATGACAAGCTCAGGAATTCAGACTCTCAGTTCAAAGTATAGTCAGAGAACCAAAGAGCTTCTAGCATAGGTGAGCTTTTAAAAAAGAAAAGAAAAAAAGAATTCATTTCTTACATCCACAGAGCATACAGAGATGGTGATACTAAAGATGAAACAGTAAGTTGCAAAAAAGATTTGCAAGATGGACACAATCATCACAGTGGGCAAGGGGGGCCAGAAAGGCAACCGGAATGTTTGCACCTTCAGGGAGCCTTGCTGGTGGCCAGTGGATTGTCGAGTCCCCTGGAAAGAGGAGCAGCCCTCTCTTGCTGCTGTGACCATAACCTGCCCGAGGACAGGTACCTGGTCTGTGTATTCATCGGCGCTTGCTCAGCATCTGTCTCACGCTCAAGTTAACTTCTGAGTGGATGGACGCATAAAGCATCTGTACAGAAAGCAGAGCTGCCGCATCTGGGGAAGAGAAACCTCATGGACAAACAACTTCAATTTCCTACATGTTCGTGGAACCTGCTGATAGGAGTGCCAGGGCCCTTTCCTCAGTCGGGTACTGAGTCCAGACCTTCGAGTTGGGGAACCTGGGAAAGCTCGCCCCCCCAAAAAAAAATATACAGCTGAAGCCTCTGAGTCAGAGGCTGGATGGCCTGTGACTTTGAATACGAAGTATTTCTGCTGCAAGTGTGAATTTCGCAAATAATTTTATACATGGATTTAATGTCAATTAGTGGTCTTACACTTCAGAGTAAAGACAAGGTTTGCATTGTCAGAAAGTACAGAAGGCAGGATCATTTTAGTGGGGTTTAAAAGATCTTATGAAACTTCCTTCTGAAGCACAACCGGTATTTCACCATAAGAACCTAATAAATATTTCAGAATGGCATTTCATTTGTTTTACAATGACATTTGGTATTAGAATGAAAGAGCTTGGAAAAGAAATATAAAAAGGTTCCCTCCACTACCAGCCCGATTCCTTATATTTAGAGACCAAACTGATTTATAATGTTCATAAGAGTCACTTTAAATCATCACCGATGACAGCAAGATGCGGACCCGCAGTGCAGAGGTGAAGTCCACTGTTCGTCTCCTCAACACACAAATCTACACTTGACTCTAAGTGGTTCTCCAATGTGTTTATTTAACATGTTCCCCTTGAACCACATCCCAGTCTGTGCTATTCATTCCCCTTTCCTGGGACGCCCCCGGGAGAGGGGCCATTTCACATACGAGTAGGAAATCAATGATGTAGAAAAAGTGCATTCTTTTTAATTAAACCATATTTTTTTAAGAGCCATTTGCCTTCAGTCCTCAAAGGCCCAAGACTGTCAACCTAAGGTCATTCTGGGCACAGCACAGGCCTCTCGGGGCAGAAGGGAGAAGCAAGGGAGGTCGGCAGGGTTCCGAAGCAGGAGCAGAGACGCTCCAGGCAGTGGTTCACCTCCGACGGCACACCTCACACAGGTGTGATCTTGCTCAAGATCTCGAAAAGACACCTGCACTCCCACGTGCATCACAGCATGAGTCACAGTAGCCACGATATGGGGGCGACCTAAGCATCCATGGACAGAGGCGCCTGCAGGGCTTCAGTCCAGGGGGTCGCCAAGAGTCAGACATGACTGGGTGACTAACACTTTTAGTTCACTTTTAAGTATTTATTGAAGGATGCATCAATTATGAAAATGTGGTTTATACACAGAATAGAATATTATTCAGCCTTAGAAAAAGAAGGGAATCCTGCTACACGAAGCAACACGGATAAACCTGGAGGATATCATGCTAAGTGAAATAAGCCAGACACAGAAGGACAAATCCTGCCTGATGCTACTTAAGATGAAGTGTCTGAAACAGCCAAATATACAGAAGTAGAGAGGAGAGTCTATGGGTGCTGGGGTAAGGAGTGGGTTCAGTGGGTTTAAAGCTTCAGTTAGGGAAGATGAACAATTTCTAGAGGTTTGCTGCACAAGGTCATGGCTCTAGGTAAGAATGCTGCATTGGGTCATTAAAAACATGAGTCTCATTTTCCTCTTGGGGCCAGTCGTTGACCCCTGCTTCTTCCCTTAAATCATCAACAGTTATCAGGGGTGAAATCACAGCAGGACAGCCTGGTGGGAACTAATCAATCACTCCTTCCCTCCCCCACTGACCGCTAGCAAACTATCACTATAATTAAGGAATGACTGGTTCCATTTTCTCTGCTCGGAGGTCACCAACTGGAAGTTCCCTTGCTGCTGCAAAGGTCCTCGGAGCTGATATAAGCAGAGTTCAGCTACAAAACCAAATAACATAATATTCAAAGAACACAATTATCCCTAAACAAAGCAACAAGCCAGAAATAGATTCCAACAGACAAGATTATAATAGATGAACCAATAACTCTGACTTGCATTATATACACATTAGATGGATGTGAAAGGATATTATCAATACTGAAGAAGAAAAAAGATAGATGAGAACCAAGCAGAAGTGTCATATATGAAAAATACAATATTGAAATAAGGGGCACAATGGATGGGGGGGTGGAATATTGAAATAAGGGGCACAATGGATGGGGGGGGTGGATTAGGCTGTTGTTTAAGTCATGCACTCCCTTCCCCACACTCTGATAGAGGGAGTGTATTTCCCCCACCTCGTCTTTTGGCTACATGTGGGAGTTGTTTTGGCCGGTGTGGTATTTTTCAGACACCACCCAGACTTAAAATATGGTGTGGTCAAGTTTATACCCTTGCCCTTCTGATGTTGATGTGCAAAGAATATGTCTTCAGTGGGCCACTGGCCCCAATAGGAAAATGAGATGCACTTTCTTAAGTGCACAGTACAGCATTCTTAACTATAGCCATGACGTTCTGCAGCAAATCTTCAGAAATTGCTCATCTTCCCTAACTGAAACTTTAAACCCACTATCAGCCAATCCCCCTTACCCCAGCCCCTGGCAACCACCCATGTCTTCTCCTCTCTGCTTCTATGTGTTTGACTCTTTTTGACAGTTTATATAAGTAGAGTCATGCAGTATTTCCTTTTGTATCTGGCTTATTTCACTTAGCATACATGTCCTCCAGATTTATTCATGTTGCTTCATGTAGCAGGATTCCCTTCTTTTTTAAGGCTGAATAATATTCCATTCTATGTATAAGCCACCTTCTCCTTATTGATTCACCCTTCAATAAATACTTAGATTGTTCCCATATCATGGCCATTGTGAATAATGTTGCAACAAACACGGGAGTATAGGTATCTTTTCAAGACCTTGATTTTAATTCTTTGAGATAAATACCCAGAACTGTGGTTGCTGTATCACAGGGTAGTTCCATTTCTAATTTTTTGCAGAACCTCCATACTGTTTTCTGCAGTGGCTCCACCAATTTACATTCCCACCAACAATGTACCAGATTTCCAATTTCTCCACATCCTCACCAGCACTTCCCTTTTGTTTTGCTTTGTTTTTATAACAACCATCCTTAGAAGTGTGACGTAGTATCTCCTGGTGGTTTTCATCTGCTTTTCCCTGGTGATGAGTGACTCACACTTTGATTTACGGTTGACTTATTGACAAACAGTGGGTTTGTCACTTTTTCTCTTGATCCATCAGCAGCTCTGAGCTGCAGCCCCCACCTCTGTGGTCCTTGTGCTCCCCACTCCCCACATTTCTGAGACACAGAGACACTGCGCCAGCGAGTACACCCTGCTCCACCTCTAGCCCAGAGCCAGTGACCATGGAGGAAGTCCTCACCTCGGTCCAGCTTGGGAGACCCCTGTCCTGGAGTCTGTTTCCCACTCCCTCAGGCTGAGTCACAGAAAAAGAGGATCTACTTCAAGTGACTTGCTATTGTTCAGTTGCTCAGTCACATCCGACTCTTCACAACCCCATGGACTGCAGCACACCAGGCTTCCCTGTCCTTCACCATCTCCTGGAGTTTGCTCAAACTCATGTTCATTGAGTCAATGATGCCATCTAATCATCTCATCCTCTGTCGTCCCCTTCTCCTCCTGCCCTCAAACTTTCCCAGCATCAGGGTCTTTTCCAATGAGTCTGGTCTTCACATCAGGTGGCCAAAGTATTGGAGCTTCATCTTTAGCATCAATCCTTCCAATGAATATTCAGGACTGATCTCCCCTAGGATGGACTGGTTGGATCTCCTTGCAGTCCAAGGGACTCTGAAGAGTCTTTTCCAAAACCACGGTTCAAAAGCATCAATTCTTTGGCGCTCAGACTTCTTTATGATCCAACGCTCACATCTGTGCATGACCACTGGAGAAACCATAGCTTTAACTATATGGACCTTTGTCGGCAAAGTGACGTCTGTAACTTGCTGGGAACATATTCTCGGGCTGAGGGGAGCGAAGGAGGCACGCAGAGCAGCAGGAAGGAAGAAGGATGGGTTCAGCTGAGGGACAGCCTGGTTTCCTCTCCAGGGGACGAAGCCCAGGAGCCCACGTGGTACCATGGTTCTGGCCTCCAAGACAGTGAGTCCCCAACTAGTGCCTGCTGGGGTGGATGGTGAGGAGCCAGTCTCCTGTGGGCGATGCTTCCTGTCTGAGCAGGGACCCTGCCAGGAGCCGGGCATCACACAACAGCTGAGACGATGCTCCATCAGCGCTCACCACCACAGGGCGCTGGGGAAGCACACACTTTCTAGCTAAGCATTTCAGTTGAGCTAGCAGACCTGGGGTGTGTGTGTGTGTGTGTGTGTGTGTGTGTGTGTGTGTGTGTGTACAGGGGAGGCAGGGGTGAGGTATGGGGAGGAATAGGAATGGGTCCTGGTCATCACACAAATCCAGACCCTAGATGTCAGCGCCTGTCTCAGCAGGCTAGGACCCAAGAAAATTAAGGCCCACGAAGAGCTGCAAAAGAATATTTTAAGCATGGTCACTTTGTGAAGGCATTTATAGAAAGAAATAAAACATAAATGTTGTATCTTCAGGAGGAAGAGACTCCAGCTGCTGCCTTAGCCCACGGCTCATGCCCGTCGGTCGTTCGGGGTGGGGGACAGCATCAGACAGTTGTCCCGACAGGGGCTGGACTCCCCACCACCTGGAGCTGAGTGGTCTCTCTGGGCCTTATCTGACGTCATGACAACTGCTATGACTTCACTTCACTGTCACCATCGCTTCACCTTGATTGTTAGCAGTTTTCCTGATAAACAAACAAAAACCCCCTTCAAACTATCAGACTGGATAAGCATCACATTTCAGCCAGTCACCAGCTGTTTCTTCCTCTGCTTGAAGACCACAAAATAAAGCTGGGGAGATACAGACCAGATGGCCTGTATCCATTCCATCCTGGATATGGACTGGAAAACACACTTAATCCAAGCCCACATCTTAGATGGGACATTTTAGACCAGCTGGAAACACTAAATCAAATGTGCTGAATAGATAAACACACACAGCCCAATGTGGACACCCCACAAGGCAAAGACTTTGTCTTCTATTTTATATTTTTCGTCCAAATTCACAGCAACTACTAGACAGCTTTACTCACAACAGACGTCCAAGGTCACCATTAATTCTGTTTAACAGCAAGGGTCCTTCTCTTGGGAAATGTCCTACTTGTAATAATCCTTGCAGAAGAAAAATACCAAGAGTTCTAATTAGAAAAGAAACGTGCACTCCAGTGTTCATAGCAGCACTATTCACAATAGCCAAGACACAGATGCAACCTCAGTGTCCACTGACAGATGAATGGATAAAGAAGAGGTGATATATATATACACGGAATCCTACTCAGCCATGAGAAGAATGAAATCATGTCATTTGCAGCAACATGGATGGGCCTAGAGATTATCATACTAGAGTGAAGTAAATCAGAGAAAGACAAGTATCATATGATATCACTTCTATGTGGAATCTAAAAAAATGATACCAGTGAACTTATTTAAAAGACAGAAATAGACTCATACACATAGAAAACAAATTTACAGTTACCTAAGGGTAAACAAGATGGGAGGGATAAATTAGGAGTTTAGGATTAACAGATACACACTCCTATATATGAAACAGATAAACAACAAGGACCTACTGCATAGCACAGGGAACTATATTCAACACCTTGTAATAACCTATGATGGAAATTAATCTGAAGAAGAGTAGAGCTGTATGTACACGTAAAACATAATCACTTCGCCGCACACCTGAAGCCAACACAACACCATAAATCGACTACACGTCAATAAAAAATGTTACGTTTCTAACAAAATTGTATCTAAATGCCCCATTCTCTCTTGTGTTTCTCTCATTTCTACTGTTAGGAATTCTTCCGTGTCAATTAAAAAAAATTTTCCTGTCTCTCCACCTAGTTACATAGTTAAAATAAAACACCACTTCTTTTTTAACTTTGAAAGTTTCTCAGAACACAAGGATGCTACGGGAACATTAGTTTTCAAAATACAGTCATACAGTCATATTTCCTGACATGCTGAAATAATGTATCTAAAAATGAAATAAGGTGGTTATACAAAACTGCAAGATCTAGCATCTCTCCTCCTCTCCACTTCAAGAAGATTCTGAAATAATATCTCTATAATAACCTTTAAGTATTCAGAGAGCTGAGTTGAAAAGGATGGTTGCTCTTTATTTGCGTTTGAGGAAATATCCCAATAAGATCTCCGTGCAGTCCTTAATTAGCACTCAGGTGACTTCGGATAAATGTCAATCAAAACTTTCTCCTTTTCCATCAAATGCTGTCATGTAGGCCCACGCCAGGAAGGGAGGTCGAGGATTTGAGCGACCTTCTCCGCAGCTGGGCGCGCTTTCATCAGATCGCTCACTAGTGCCAACAGGCTGACTGAAAAGGTTACCCCAAACAGAGAAGAGGCGCCAGAGAAAGCATTTGCATATTGTATTAATGACATTCAGAGTACCGTTTGGGGTTCCTTGGGGGACAGAAGAAGAACAAACGGTAATTTTCACAATCATTAATTGTTTAAAGGAAACTGCAGGTTTCTTGTACCACTGAGAATGGTGAAGGCATTTCAGTTTCATGCAGAATAGGAGGAAAGCCGGGAAACTGCTCCTCAATGATTTGCTGTTCTTGTTGTTGTTCAGTCGCTTGGTCGTGTCTGACTCTGTTCCACCCCATGGACTGCAGCACACCAGGCCTCCCTGTCCTTCACCATCTCCCAGAATTTGCTCAAACTCAGGTCCATTGAGTCGGTGATGCCATCCAATCATCTCATCCTGTCTCTCCCTTCTCCTCATGCCTTCTATCTTTCCCAGCATCAGGGTCTTTTCCAATGAGTCTGGTCTTCACATCAGGTGGCCAAAGTATTGGAGCTTCAGCATCAGTCTTTCCAATGAATATTTGGTTTGATTTCCTTTAGGATGGACTGTTTTGATCTCCTTACTGTCCAAGGGACTCTTAAGAGTCTTCTAGAGCACCACAGTTCAAAAGCATCAATTCTTTTGTGCTCAGCCTTCTTTATGGTCCAACTCTCTCTGGAAGTTAACTCTTCAGCATGCCAAGAACCCTGTGCCAGACTGACAGTGTTCACAGAAGCACATCAGAGAACTTCTGCTCCTGATGAGGGATGGGGATTGAGAGCAGTGTGGGTGCCAATAAATAATGACAATCATTTGTGCATTTCATTCCTTGGTGGATCAGGGTGGGTACAAGCAGGAGTGTTAAAACTCATGCAATTCCTTGACTCCAAGTCCCTAAAGCTCCCACAACTGGACCTACTTAACCTCGACCCTCTGCCTCATTCCTACTGTAGATTCTGAGACTGACTAGGCCCCTTGGAGGGAAATATTAATACATGGGTTGGGCAAGTGTCTTGTCACTTAATATAAGTCCTACTTCAGAGCTTCCCTAGCAGTCCAGTGGTTAAGGCCTTGCCTTCCAAATGCAGGGGGTGGAGGGTCATTCCCTGGTCAAAGAGCTAAGATCTAATATGCCTCATGGACAAAAACAACAACAACAAAAAAAAAACATAAAAAAAGAAGCAATATAAATTCAATAAAGACTTTTAAAAATCTTAAAAATATATCTAAGTCCTACTTCAGTTTTCCCATTGAGTCCAAGTAGGATTAACTTTCTCTGGTTGCCATAACAAAACACCATGAATTGGGTGACTAAAGACCACAGCAATGTATTCCCTCCCACTCCTGGAGGCTCAGAGTCGGAAATAAAGGTGTGGGCAGAGCTGTGCTCTCTCTTGGAAGGCACTACACAGTGCCTGGGGGTCAAGAACAATCCTTGGGATCCTTGGCTTGTGGCCACCTCCCTCCAGCCTCTACCAACCCAGCCCATGGAGGCCACAGAGGCAGCCCCCCAGTTTCCAGGCCCAAGCCATCCTCCCTGCTTGGTCAGGAGACCCGGCCCTCCACGTGTCCTGACACCAAAGCAGGCTTTGCAGGTACCTGGTCTCCCTCCCAGAAACACGGGGCTGACTCTTCTGATTAAAGAAAATGAAAAGTGCCGTGCCATTATGTTTACAAGAGCATCCGTGTTTATAATTTTTTTTTAAACCCATGTAACTGAGTTCCCCCTGACCTTGTGTCATCACATGGCCTTCTTATAAGGACATCAATCATCGGATTTAGGACCCCCACCCGTATTCAGTATGTATCAGCTCACTCATTCTATCTGCAAAGACTCTATTTCCAAGTGAGATCACATTCTGAGTATGAGTTCTGAGTGGACATGAATGTGGGAGTGAGACTGTTCAACCCACTACACGGGTCTCTGCCTTTTTGCTGCTGACCCAGATCTGCTAATGGATTCCCTGTCTTATTTCTTTGCATCCTCGTTTCTAGTTTGCTTTCTTTAGACAAACATGGCTTTGCTTCTCTAATTCTCTGAGAAACTGAAGAACAGCACTTGCCCATCAGTGCCCGGGACCCAGACCGAGTGCTGACGACCATCTCTAGTACTGACCACCCCCTGATTCCGAGGTCAGCATCTCCAGGCATGTGCTCCCTCCACGGCCGTAGAGCTCCATGGGGATTGCAGGCATCCTTGTTCTCGAAGGCTGGCCCACTGGACTCATATATTGTCTTATGCTGGGCTCAGTTCCACATATACCTGCCTCCTGACCACTCTCAGACGGAAGGCTGCCCAGAAAAGGCGAAATCCCACAAGACACCATTCAATGCTGTCCTTTCCTATACTCTTTTATGTGAAGTTCTTTTGTTTTAAGGAACTCTAACCAGTCAATCCTAAAGGAAATCAACTGTGAATATTCACTGGAAGGACTGATGCTGAAGCTGAAGCTCCAATACTTTGGCCACATGATGCGAAGAACTGACTCATTGGAAAAGACCCTGATGCTGAAAAAGATTAAGGGCAGGAGGAGAAGGGGGCAACAGAGGATGAGATGGCTGGATGGCATCATCGATTCAATGGATATGAGTTTGAGCAAACTCCGGGAGATGGTGAAGGACAGGGAAGGCTGGTGTGCTGCAGTCCGTGGGTCACAAAGAGTCAGACACAACTCAGCGACTGAACAACAACAAATGAACTATTTCAAACATACAGGAAAGAAGAGAACAAAAATGACCCCCAAATCTCAAAAGCTTTATTTCCTGTATAAGTCTCACATCCTTTCTTGTGTTTGCAGAGTGTTGTGCTCTTGGTTGTCTTTATTCTGGGACCCTGATACCAAGCAGTCACTGTCTGGAACATTGCTGGCTCTGGGTGGTTTCTCACTGGCAGCTAAATAGTCACATCTGCTCTTAATTCATCAGACAGAACTGATCCCACAGACTTGCTCCACCAAAGGGACTAGAAGCTGCGATTCTGCTATGTGTCCAGATGCCAGAAAGCCTGGGAACATTCAGTGACCTGAATTCACAGATACCCCCTAGATGAGGTGGGCAAGTCCAGAACCAGGCATATCCACAGATCAGTGAAGAAAAGATGAACCACTCAGGGCTTCCCTAGTGGCTCTGTGGTAAGGAATCCAGCTGCCAATGCAGGAGACATGAGTGTGATCCCCGGTCCGGGAGGATCCCACACGCCTTGGAGCTGAGTCCATGTCCCACAACTGCTGAGCCTGTTTCTCCAGAGCCCAGGAGCCACAGCTACTAATGCCCAGGCACCCTGGAGTCTGTGCTCGGCAACAAGAGACGCCAACACAAACAGACCCCTGCACGCCGCTGCCAAGGGTAGCCCCTGCTCACTGTGACTAGAGAAAGCCCATGCAGCAGCCAAGACCCAGCACAGCCAAAAATAGATAGATAAATAAATAGCATTTTAAAAAAGACGAACCACTCAACCCATGAACTCACTGGCAAAGTAAATATCAGAATCAATCAGCTGGGCTGTGCACATTTCTGAAGATTCCAGGGGAAGAACACACTCCCAGGCACATGCAGTTTCGTTGGCAGAACTCAGCCACTTGCGGTCACAGGACAGAGGGCCCGTCTCCTTGCTGGCTCTTGGCTGGGAGATGCTCTCTGCTTCTGTTCCCTGGGTTCCCCCATCCAGCGAGAGCGGGCTGGGCCCTTCTCACCATTCAAATCTGAATTCTCCTTCTACCGCCTCTCTCTGATCCCAGCCAGAGAAATGTTTCTGCTCTTAAAGGCTTGTGTGATTAGATTGGACCCACCCAGACAGTCCAGGATAATCTCCCTATTTCAAGGTCTGTAGCCCTTAATAATATCTTCAAAGTCCCTGCAGAACAGGGTAACATATCCCAGGGCTTAGAGCATGGGCATTTTTGGGGACCAGGCTGCCTGTCACATTCACCAACACTGTACCTTCACTTTCTGTTATTTTCTGTTCTTACATTTCTTATTTTCTTCCTCTTTTGTTCTATTAGGTAGACAGATTTTGAACTTCCAATATATACTTGAAAAAAAATCTGTATAGTCATATATTCTAATGTATGCTTCTTCATGGGCTTCCAAGATGGCGCTAGTAGTGAAGAATCCGCCTGCCAACCCAGGTGACATAAGAGACTCAGGTTTGATCCCTGGGTTGGGAAGACCCCCTGGAGGAGGGCATGGCAACCCACTCCAGTATGCCTGCCTGGAGAATTCCATGGACAGAGGAGCCTGGCAGGCTACAGTCCATGGGGTCGCAAAGAGTCAGACACAACTGAAGCACTCATGCACCCCTGCTTCTTCACATCTTTACACCATGATATATTGAGAAAATGGAAATATTTATTTGGTACACTCAGGTATACTGGACGAATTCAGGGGCATCTATATGGAGTTTGGTTCATCCCTGGTTCAGAACATCATTGTTTGTTGCTGTTGTTTACTTGCTAAGTTGTGTCTGATTCTTTGCAACCCCATGGACTGTAGCCCACCAGACTCCTCTGTCCATGGGATTTTCTAGGCAAGAAGACTGGAGTGGGCTGCCATTTCCTTTTCCAAGTGCTCTTTCTGGCTCAGGGATCAAACCTGGGTATCTTGCATTGCAGGTGGATTCTTTACCACTGAGCCACCTGGGAAACCCTCAGAATTTCATTACATTTTCTCATTATACAGTGATAACAGGAAATTAGTATGTATTACAGAAGTTCTGGGGAAGATGTTAAATATAAAGTATGTATAAGATTTCCAAATATTTTCCAACCATATAAATGAAAATATTGAGGCTCCTTTCCATTTATATTTCATTTAAGCATCATCTTTGATGTTTGAAATATCTGTATGCACTTCCTGAACAAGACCTTTTAATGAGGATCTCTTCAAATTCTTGACAGTCACCTTTGACCAGAAACTTTGGCTCACACAAAATGGGTGGTAAAAATGCAAAACTACTTTTTCAAAACTTCAAAAACGCACAATAGTTGGTGCTAAATTTTAAGAATGTACCGCACTTCTATTTCTCTCAGTGACAAGGGTCATACTGAAATTTCTTGCCAGAGGAAAAGATTTTAAACCACATTGAACTTCTCCATATTGAGTATTTCAAAAGAAGGACAAAGCTCCACTTCTCAGGATCCTCAGCGTTATCAGAGCAGTTAGTTATTCAATGGCTAATACAAATACCAGGCTTCCCAGCTGGCTCAGCGATAAAGAATCCACCTGCCAAGCAGGAGACAGGGGTTTGATCCCTGGATTGGGAAGATGCCCTGGAGAAGGCAATGGCAACCTCCTCTAGTACTCTTGCCTGGACAATCTCATGAACAGAGGAACCTGGTGGGTGACAGTCCATGGGGTTGCAAAAGAGTCAGGCACAATTGAACAACTAAACAACCACAACAACAATGTGAATACCACTAATAAATGTATTTCTGCCATGCATGGGGGAAGACTGTGTGAAAAGAAATGTTCAGAGTTGCCTCTAGAAAGTGCAGCCATAAAACCCCCTCGCCTCGCACACCATGCCTCCTCTCTGCCCCCAACCATGAAGCCAGATGCACCTGGGCTGCACCCACACCACTGCAGTGAATGAGCCCCAACTCCTGCAGTGGTTCCAGGGGAAGAGCACCAGTGCTGGTGGCAAGGAGCTCCAGAGCGGATGCCAAGGTCAAGTTCAGGTGCTGGAGCTCTCCACACAGGTGGGGACCACACAGGGGACCAGAGTGCCCTGGGGAAGCTGCTCCTTCCGTCACACTCTAGGGGACCCAGCACAACTTATCCTGGCTCTATGCCCTGAGTTCCTTTTTTTTATTTCTTTTGACTTTTTATGTACATAATCATGTCATCTGCAAACAAAAATATTTTTATTTCTTCCTTTCTAACACTAATGCCTTCTATTTCTTTTTCCTTCTTAATTTCACTGGCTAGGACCTCCAGTACAATGTTAAGCAAAAGTGACAAGAGTAAATGTCCATGGCTTGTACTCAGTTGATAATGAATCAATATTTCGACATTTATTATGATGTTAGCTATTGTTATGTATACCTTCCCTTTATCTAAATGAAGAAATTCCCATCTAACCCAACTCTTCTGATTGCTTTTATCATGAAGAAGTGTTAGATTTTATCAAATGCTTTTCATGCATTTATTGAAAAGTCAGATTTTTCTCCTTTATCCTCTCAATGAAGTATAAACTGCTGCTCATCTCAAAAAGGCTCTTCTGAAATCCGAGTTTTGATTTGGGGAGATTTATTGGGTTTTGCTTTTTTGGAAGGCTATTTCTCTTTTGAATCAGCTATGCATATATTATCTAATATTTATACAGTATGCAGTAGGTATGCCTTGTGTATCATTTTAGTTCTTGGTGCTACAGAAGTTTGATTTGTCTTTAGAAGTTTACCTTTATGGATGTAAATATTTCCTGGGAGCAATAAGCCTTTTTGTGAAGTGTTTCAATTGTTTTAACCAGGTTGTTCAATACTAAGACGCGTCTATGAAAAGACAACAGTACACGGGCCCCAATTAGAGTTTAGAAGCTCTGTAAGCAGTGAAATTTTCTAGCGTCTTATCAGGTCTAAAGGGTATAGCTATGCTGAGATTAGAATAGTCAAGAAGACAAACAACGTTTAATTTGTCCTTTCTCCAGAGGTCAAAACCATTTAGAAGTCACATTCTGTCAGTATGGATGGTCTCTCTCCACTTTCCATTAATTGCATTTCATTAATGAGGAGTCAGTTGAACAGGAACATCCACTGAGTGCAGAGTGGGAGCAAAGGAAACCTGAGGTCCTCGAGGCTGAAGCTCACGTCCCTGGGGACCTTCCCCGGACACAGCGAGACAGGGGAGACGCAAGCAACACGCAGATCCCCCAGCGGGCACGAGGGGCAGCTTGTAAATTTTATCTGAAATAGTGGGGGACTAAGAAGTTCCTCTTGGAGAAAAGGAACTAATACTGGAAAATGTGTACTGTTTTATATTTTAAACATGTCAATAGGCTATTAGATTAAACACTTACTAAGGTTACCTTCTGACTTTTTCAGGTGGCTTTGTGGTAAAGAATCTGCCTGCCAATTCAAGAGACAAGGGTTCAATCCCTGGGGGGGGATGATCCCCTGGAGGAGGAAATGGACACCCACTCCAGTATTCTTGTTTGGGAAATCCCATGGACAGAAGAGCCTGGTGGGCTATAGTCCATGGGGTCGCAACGAGTCAGACACGACTAAGCATGCATGCTCACACATGTAAGCACATTCATAGAGTAGTTACCTGAAATTGCAAAGTGACCCTTAATATTTGTATTTATCTATCTATAAATTTCATTTCACTAATTTTATTCTCCACATATTTGCCCATTAGTTTTCAGACAAAAAGCTGTACAAATAAAATTGCAAATACACTTTTGAGAAGTTATAATCAATTAAATTATTTTTGCCTCTGATGTCACCACAGTTACTAGATTACTGTGAATATCCCTATATAAATACATATTTTCAAAAAGGGGTATGACAACTACCTGCCACTTTTCCAGTGTGTCTGCACGAAGACGGAATTTAGCCTATTTCAGCCAAAAATACTTTCTAAGCAGAAAATCTGATAATACTCTGCGACAAAAGGACTGGGAGCACAAAAAAACTTCTGACATTTTTCACAACTGTAGGATCCTCTGTTGCAGATGTTTTCTCAAAATGTCAG
Source organism: Dama dama (assembly GCF_033118175.1). NCBI lineage: Eukaryota > Metazoa > Chordata > Mammalia > Artiodactyla > Cervidae > Dama > Dama dama. Next base: position 9,050,876 of record NC_083707.1, read on the forward strand.
TAATAATAAAAGTCTACATTTGTCAAGCCATTGCTGCTTTTCAAAGGACGGTGCATACCTGCCTTCCTCCAAAATCTCAAATTTTCTAATAAACCACCATTTCTGAGAAATCTTGAAATTCCAATTATATGCCCATACCTTTGAAACCGATATACCTAAATTCTCTTGGCCACGCTGTTGATAACTTCACTGCATGGATATTCAAACTTTGCTAATATTCCAGACAATGATGCCAGTATTGTTTTTGTTCTCCTCCAACAACAAAAACTTGGCATCCATCCACAAGCAAAATGCTTTTGAGGGGTCTGTGGGATCCACAGGGACCTGGAAGGAATTACAGCTGGTAACAAGTGCACGGACCTCAGCCCCAGCTACAGACCCTGCAATGATCCATATATTGACCCCAGCCCCTCTTGGCCATGGTCCAGGAGTCCCTAGAACACAGTGGCTTAGAATCACCCACAGAAGAGAGTCTTTATGGAGGGCCAGGTTTCCAGAGAATTGCCAGCACACCACTGGAGCAAAAAAATTTATTTGTATGCACTGGAGTGTGTGAGAGGGCCAGTCCAACTTATTCCACGTCACCCCTCCCCAAAGGGGTGCCAAAGGTGGCACAGTTTAGAGATTACAGAGGTCTTCCTCTGGCCATGGTTTCTCCCACAGGAGGAAGGGTGGATGTGAGTGAGCACCTGGCCCCTTCAGGTGTACGCGATGCTCCCAGCGGGGCTCCTGTCCTTCCTGCCCCATCCAGAGAACTGAACTGTGAGCTCCAGGATGAGATCCAATGAGGTGGGAAGAGGTCAGACAGGACTCTTGGGAGACATTAAAGGAATACAGATCTGACTATCCATTAATACATTGCAGATTCAATCAAGAGGTCAGTCCGAGAACCAATGGAATGCCTTACCCACAGATCCACCACACCCTGTGGCCAGCTCCCTCTGCACACTCCTCGTGTTGGAGGCAGCGAGAGCAGGTGGCCAGTGAGCACACAGATAAAGGCATCTAAATCTTCTGACCAGAGAGAGATTACACACTTGAGCTTTAGCACCCCCTCTGAAAAACAAATAGAGGCTCTCAGAACTCAAACTGGTGTGTTCCAAGATCCAAAGAAGGCAAACAAGCTGAATAATTCTGCCACAAATGGTAGCAAGAAGATGGAGCAGGTGTGCCCAAAGAAGGTCCAAGACAGCCATAGACTCTCTAGCAAAATTAACAGAAGGCATCTTTCTCCCAAAGGTAGTTAGTAAAGACTTGAAAAGGTGACTGCTACTTCAAATGCAAAGACAGCAATGCAAAACATCACAGAATACAAAAAATCAAGGTAACATAATACCACAAAAAGACCCCAAGTACCTTCTGGGAACTAAAGACAGAAACATGGAGGTGTGTGATTTACTCAATAAAAAATTCAGAAGAGCTGTTTCAAGGAAACTCAATGACTACAAAAACAAACTAACAAAACACATAAAGACAACTTAATGAAGTCAGGAAAAGAAGACACTAATAACACAAGAAGTTTAACAAGGAGACAGAAATCACACACACACACACACACACAGAAAAAAGTGGAGCTGAAGAATACAATTAATGCAGTGAAAATGCAATAAGGAGAACCAAGAGCAGACTGATGAAGCAGAAGAAAGAATCTGTGAGACTGAGGATGGTAACTTTGAAATTATCCGGTCAGAGGAGGACAAAGAAAAATGAATGAAAGAGTAAAGAAATTCTACATGACCTATGGGACCTCATCAAAAGAACAAATATGCAAATTATTGGAGTTTCATAAAGAGAAGACATAGAGAAGAGGGCAGACAGCTACTTAGAGAAATATGGCTGAGAACATCTCACATCAGGAGAGAGTTGAACATCCAAGTTCATGATGCTCATAGGCCATCTGACAAAATCAACTTACAGAAATTCTCTCCAAGACATATTGCATATAATAAATAGGTCAAAAATCAAAGAGAAAATCTTTTTCTTTCAAAGAGAAAATCTTAAGAGAAACATGAAAAAGAGAGCTTGCAACTTACAAGGGAACCCCATAATTTTATCTGCGGATTTCTCAGCAGAAATCTCACAAGCCAGGAGACTGTGGAATGATATACTCAAAGTGCTGAAAGAAAAACATGCCAATCAAGAGTACTTCATCCAGCAAAGCAGTCCTTCAGAAATGAGGTGAGATGAACACTTTCCCAGGCAAACAAAAGCATTGGAAATTCATCACCACTTGGCCTGTCTTTCAAGAAATGCTGAAAAGTGTCCTTCAAGGTGAAATGAAAGGTAACATAAAAACTTATATTTAAAAAAAGGCAACACATTGGTGAAGGTAAGTATATACTCTGATTCAGAATACCCTAATACTGTAATATGGTATTTACCACTTACCTCTAGTTAACCTTTAATAAAAGTTAAAGGACACCTAAATGTACACCTAAAATAATTTGTTCATCAACACAATACAAAAGAGCTGAACTGTGACATCAAAAAAATTAAAAGCAGGGGGAGGAAAAGTGAAAGTGAAAGCGTAATCGCTCAGTCGTGTCCGACTCTTTGTGAGCCCATGGACTCTAGCCCGCCAGGCTCCTCTGTCCATGGAATTCTCTAGGCAAGAATACTGGAGTGGACTGCCATGCCCTTCTCCAGGGGATCTTCCCAACCCAGGGATCAAACCTAAGTCTCCCACATTGGAGGCAGATTCTTTACCACTGAGCCACAAGGGAAGACTGGTGGCATCAAAAAAATAAAAGTGGGGCGGAAAAAAGGATAGAGTTTTTGCATGTGACTGAGGTAAAGTTATCCCTCTGTCCATGGGATTCTCCAGGCAAGAACACTGAAGTGGGTTGCCATTTCCTCCTCCAGGGGATCCTTCCCACCCAGGGATCAAACCCATGTCTCCTGCTCCTCCTGCACTGGCAGGTAGATTCTTTACCACTGAGCCACCTTCGAAGGCTTTAGTAAGTCCTTGTCTATCAATAATTACTTTAAATGTAAGTGGATTGAGTTTTCCAATCAAAAGACATAGAGCAGCTAGATTAATTTAAAAAACAAGATCCAGGGCCTCCCTCGTGGCTCAGTGGTACAGAATCTGCCTGCCAATGCAGGAGACACGGGCTTGATCCCTGGTCCAAGAAGATCCCACCTGCCACGGAGCATTAAAGCCCATGCACCACAACTCCTGAGCCTGTGCTCTAGAGCCCAGGAGCCGCAACTACTGAAGCCTTGTAGCCTCAGAGTCTGTGCTCCACAAGAGAATCCACCACAGTGGGGAGCCTGCACCCTGCAACTAGAGGGTAGACCATCCCCCCACACAACTACAGAAAAGCCTGTGCAGCAGTGAAGACCCAGCACCGCCAAAAATAAAAAAATTAATTAACTAAATAATTAAAAATAAACACTGCATTTAAAAAAAAAACCACCATGACCCAACTACATGCTTCCTATAAGATACTCACTTTAGCTTTAAGGACACACATAGACTCAAAACGAAGAGATGGATAAAGATATTCCATGCAGGTAGAAGATAAAAGAAAGAAGGGATAGCTATTCTTATATCACACAAAATAGACTTTAAGCCAAAAATGGTAACAAGAGACAAAGAAGGTCATAAGAGAATGATAAAGGGATCAATTCATCAAAAAGACAATCATTTAATGTACATATAACTGTGTGTCTATGCACTCAACACTGGAGCACCTAAAATACTAGGCAGATAGAAACAAATCTGAGGAGAGAAACCATACTATAATAGTAGGTAACTTCAGTACCCCCACTTACAGTCATGAATAGATCATCCAGACAGAAAATCAATAAGGACACATTGAATCCTTTTGCACTGTTAGTAGGAGTGTCAATTGATGCAGCCACTATGGCTACCGACTCCAGTATTCTTGGGCTTCCCTGGTGGCTCAGTCAGTCAAGAATCCACCTGCAATGCGGGAGACCTGAGTTCAACCCCTGATCAGGGAGATATCCCCTGGAGAAGGGCATGGCAACCCACTCCGGTATTGTTGCCTGGAGAATCCCCATGGACAGGGAGCCTGGCCAGCTACAGTCCATGGGGTCACAGAGTTGGACATGACTGAGTGACTAAGCATAGCACTCGGGAAAACAGTATGTAAGTCCCTCAAAATTAAAAAGACAACTACTATATGATCCAGATCCCACTTCTGGGTATATATGAAGGAAATGAAATCAGGATCACAGAGAGATACTTGCACTTCCATGTTCATTGCAGCACTACTAACAATAGCTGAGAAGAGGAATAGATAAAGAAGATATGGTGCACACATACAATGGAATATAATCCCCTGGTGGCTCAGATGGTAAAGAATCTGCATGCAATGCAGGAGACCTGGGGAGATCCAGGTTCAATCCCCAAGTCGGGAAGATCCCCTGGAAAAAGGAATGCCTACCCACTCCAGGATTCTTGCCTGGAGAATTCCATGGACAGTGGAGCCTGGTGGGCTACAGCCCATGGGGTCACAAAGAGTCAGACACAACTGAGTGACTAACATACATACACACACACACACATCTATATAGGTATATAGAGGAAACTCTGCCATCTGTGGCAATATTGTGTAGATCTTGAGGGCATTGTTAAATGAAAAAGTCAGGCAGAGAAAAACAAATACTAAATAAATTATATGTGGAATCTGAAAAAGTCAAAATCACAGAAACATAATAGAATGATGGTCACCAGGGGCTGGAGGTGGGGGAAATGGGGAGATATTGGTCAAAGAATACAAGCTTCCATTTATAAGACAAGTAAGTTCAGGTGATCTGATGTACAGCATGGTGACTATAATTAATAATACTGCTCTATACACTTCAAAGTTGTTAAAAGAGTAAATCTGAAATGTTTTCACCACAAAAAATAAACAGTATTGATGTCCCATTTATTTTTGACACGTACAGTCTTTCAGTTATCAGAACAGTTATCTTGTTATGTCACAACATAATAAAATCATTCCATAAAATTAAGCCATGAGTGTTATTAAAGCTATAATTCATCAGAACTTAAGACTTATGAAATAGAGTACCAGTAGTGCTCAGTCGTGTCTGACTCTTTGGGACCCCATGGACTGCAGCACACCAGGCCTCCCTGTCCATCGCCAACTCCCAGAGCTTGCTCAAACTCAAGTCCTTAGAGTCAGTGATGCCATCCAACCATCTCATCCTCTGCCATCCCCTTCTCTTCCTGCCTTCAATCTTTCCCAGCATTGGAGTCTTTTCCAATGAGTCAGCTCTTCACATCAGGTGGCCAAAGTATTGGAGTTTCAGCTTCAGCATCAGTCCTTCCAATGAACACTCAGGACTGATCTCCTTTAGGATGGACTGTTTGGATCTCCTTGCAGTCCAAGGCACTCTCAAGAGTCTTCTCCAACACCACAGTTCAAAAGCATTAATTCTTCGGCACTCAGCTTTCTTTATAGTCCAACTCTCACATCCATACATGATTACTGGAAAAACCATAGCTTTGATCAAATGGACCTTTGTTGGCAAAGTAATGTCTCTGCTTTTTAATACACTGTCTAGATTGATTTAAGCATTTTTTTTTACAAATCTATTTAACTAAAGGGAAATTAATATAATTAAGTTGACTGTTGGCTGTACAGTAAGTGAAATGTGAAAGCAATTAACAGACCAAACTGTGGTCAATTTCAGCATTATACTTCATTAAAATTGTTTCAGCAGAAACGTTCAACACACTGCTTTGTGTTTCTCCCTCGTCTATGCTCACCAATCACCTTCTGGTGAAGGCTGCTGAAGAACTGAACAAGAGCCAAAAGATGAGCAACAAAGAGCATAGAAAGGAAGGCAAAACAAAGTAAGGAATCTCTGCAAGGAATTTTAAGTTAGAATGAAGACTATCTCTAAATGTGTGCATGGAGACACTTTCATAAGCACTGAGTCACACTGCAACACATTTTTTATTAATAATGTAGAAGCTTTAGAAGAGCAAATGCTTCTGACAGAGCAATACTTTTAACTTGAAAGCACAAGCGCTCTTCTATAAACAAAAATATTTCTTTCATGCTGCTCTGGAAGCACAAAATTTGGCTAGCAATTTCTGAAAGACATCATTAGCGCTTCCACACACCATGCCTCTTCTGCAGGCCCAACCCCTCCCACAAAGACTCTCAATGACATGCTCATGTTTGAAAGGCACAGCGTCCATTGACATCAAAGACCACAGGAGGCAACCAGGCTGCTACAGCATTCTTGTCTAAACAGTGCTGCAGTAGGAGCCTTGAGTAAGAAGTACAAATTCTAGCTCTGCAGTTCGACTTTTCCTACATCCTGAAGTGAAGCATCTTAGGACTTTCTGGTGGTCCCAGTGGTTAAGATTCCATGCTTCCAGGGCAGGAGTCCTGAATGCAATCCCTGGTCAAGGAACTAAGATCTCACATGCCCCACAATGCAGCCAAAAAAACTTTTTTTTTAATTTAATTAAATATTACTCAGCCATTAAAAAGAATGAAATAATGCCATTTGCAGCAACATGGATGGACCTAGACAGTGTCATGCTGAGTGAAGTAAGTCAGACAGAGAGAAATATCATATGACACCCCTCACATTAATAAGTGGAATCTAATAAGAAATGATACCAATGAACTTAACAAAACAGAAAGAGACTCATAGACTTAAAGAACGAAGTTATGATTGCTGGGGGGAAGGATGCGAAGAAGGGATAGTTAAGGAGCTTGGGATGGACATGTACACACTGCTATATTTAAAATGGAAAACCAACAAGGCCCTGCTGTGGAGCACAGGGAACTCTGTTCAATGTTATGTGGTGGCCTGGATGGGAGGGGAGGTGGGGAGAATGGGTGCATGTGTGTGCATGGCTGAGTCCCTTCTCTGTTCACCTGAAGCTATCACAACATTGTCAGTCATCTATTAGTTCAGCTCAGTTCAGTTCAGTCGCTCAGTCATGTCTGACTCTTTGCGACCCCATGAATCGCAGCATGCCAGGCCTCCCTGTCCATCACCAGCTCCCGGAGTTTACGCAAACTCACGCCCATCGAGTCAGTGATGCCATCCAGCCATCTCATCCTCTGTCGTCCCCTTCTCCTCCTGCCCCCAATCCCTCTCAGCATCAGGGTCTTTTCCAATGAGTCAACTCTTCCCCTGAGGTGGCCAAAGTACTGGAGTTTCAGCTTCAGCATCAGTTTTTCCAATGAACACCCAGGAGTGATATTTACGATGGACTGGTTGGATCTCCTTGCAGTCCAAGGGACTCTCAAGAGTTTTCTCCAACACCACAGTTCAAAAGCATCAATTTTTCAGTGCTCAGCTTTCTTCACAGTCCAACTCTCACATCCATACATGACCACTGGAAAAACCATAGCCTTGACCAGACAGACCTTTGTTGGCAAAGTAATGTCTCTTCTTTTTAATATGCTGTCTAGGTTGGTCATAACTTTCCTTCCAAGGAGTAAGCATCTTTTAATTTCATGGCTGCAGTCACCATCTGCAGTGATTTTGGAGCCCAAAAAATTAATATACACCAATACAAAATAAAAAGTTTAAAAAATCTTTTAATTAGAAAACATGAAGCATCCTATATGTTTGAAAATCTGATGGGGCTCAGTATGAATCAATTAACTTTTTCAACAATTAATTTTTTAACAGTCCACGGGGTCACAAAGTGTCAGACACAACTGAAGTGACTTAGTACACACACAGGCATGATCTATCCAATCTTTGCTAAATCATTTGGCTATTGCTTTTAGTTAAAGAATTACCTTGATCTTCAGTGAGTTTCTTTTAATCACAGAAGAAAAAGAGAATACAAAAAATAGCATATTAGTATGCATTAATTGACCAAATAGCTATTTTTAATAATAAAATGGGCATATTTGTTACCATACCTTGCTATTATCAAGATTAACATATTAACAATACTCAATGTAAAAAAAATTTACTGATAAATAAAAATATGTTTCAGATTCACTCAATAAGCATTAGTCTATGAGTCAGCCTTACCACTCCCTTCAGGAGTTGCAATCTGAGGCATCTGAAAATTAAACAGGTCTTCCCTGGAAGCTCAATGGTAAAGAATGCACCTATAAATGTAAGTTCCATCCCTGGTCCAGGAAGATCCCACATGCCACGAAGCAGCTAAGCCCCTGCACCACAACTATTGAGCGTGTGCTCTAGTGCCCAGAAGCTGCAATTACTGAAGCAAGAGTGCTCAGAGCCCATGCTCCACAACCAGAGAGGGCACCGCAGCAAGGAGACTGCCACCGTGGTGAGAGGAAACCCATGTAGGAGGGAAGACCTGGCACTGCCAAAAATAAATAAAAATCAAGCCACTTTGTTAGGATGTCTCAGCTGCTCACGGCTGAGACAGGCTGCCTTCCTCGTGTCTGAGTACATACATCGCATCTGTGCAGTCAAGTTGCCTGAATATTTTAACACAAAACCTTGCAATTAGGTTCAATGCCATCTATCTTTCATTCTCTGTGAAACCTCAGTGTTCAATATTCAAAAGTTCTTAATGATCATGTATGCACCATATCTCTTAAAACTCTCAAGGTGTTTATATTCAAAACCTCCCCTCTGAGCTCTAAGGATGTAATAATTTATATTTATGCCGTTATGACTCAGAGATAATTACATGGCAGTTGGGCTACTTTTTTTCTAACCACCATAGTAATGTTCAGTAACTGCACTTTCGACAGCCCACTGACATCTAATTAGCAAAAAACATCTTGGTAAATGTGAGCATCGTGCCCATTTTGATAGACCCAACATAGGTGGTTCAAGAAGAGCGAAGAACTAATTGGCAGGCAGGTAACTGGACTTGTGTCAGCTTTAACATGCCAACTACGCACAATGACCTCACATCTCTAAATCTACACAATGATTTGTACCATTTAATGAGA